>NC_137734.1:15103623-15548466 GCF_964034855.1 Anser brachyrhynchus | reverse complement strand
CACTTAAAAGGGAGAGGCTGTTGCTGATAACCGGGTCCATAATTTGCAACAGTTCTCCCTTTTAAGTGAACAGAAACTAAAGTGAATCTGGCATTGTGAAGCTTTAAAATACTTTTATTTTTACACACACACCCCACACAAGGGCATCGGTGTCCTTTCAAAAATGCCATTTACATTTCCCTAGAAGATGCAACAAAATGCAAACCATTTCTTCCTAGCAATACCAGGATATTAGAAACTGGAATAAAATGTGTTGAGCAATGCTCCTCAAGAACACATTCAAGGCACTGTCATCTTCCTGGGGAAATGCACAGATTCATTTGTTTGCAGTTTGTTACTCCGTTAATATGAATTAGTCAAGCTGAAGAATTACACCATTTACAGTAAGAAGTTAGTATGATTCATGAACAAACATAAAACGAGCAAAATGAAGTCAAAGATTAAAAGTTACTTACTTCCTCATTCACAATTTCATGTAAATCAGGAATGCTCAAGTCTGCTTTCACAAATGGGATCTTGTCCACTTCTTCAGGAAAAGGGCGGTGCTTGACACTGTATTTTAATCCAACGTCATTTTTAGGAGCTGGTCGAGGTTCTGGTACAAAAGTCTGTCAAAAAAAAAGGGGGGGCAGGGGATAGTTTCACTCAGGGCATTGCATCATTAGACAACATATAATGGGAAATGTACCCTCCCACCACAAGTTTACTAATTCTTATATGAGAGGTATCATTAAAAAGCATTCAGTAATACTTTTAGAATAGACTTGTATTAAAAGTGTCACTGTAAATTCAAAAAAAGAAAAAAAGACACTGTTTCGCTTTTTGTGGTGATTGCAATCATGGTACCTATTATACTTGCTTACCATCTAACCTCTAAGCAGTTGCAAATCCTAATAAAATGGCAAACAATCCTCTGCATCAACAGAGGAATAAGCAGCAGATCGAGGGAGGTGATCGTGACCCTCTGCTCTGCCCTGGTGAGGCCCCACTTGGAGTACTGCGTCCAGGTCTGGGGCCACCAGCACAAGACGGACAAGGGTCTGTTAGAGCAGGTCCAGAGGAGGGACACAAAGTTGATCAAGGGGCTGGAGCACCTCTCCTATGGAGAAAGGCTGAAAGAGCTGGGGCTGTTCAGCCTGAAGAAGAGAAGGCTCCGGGGAGACCTCATTGCAGCTTTTCAGTACTTAAATGGAACTTACAAAAGAGATGGAGAGTGACTTTTTACTCAGGCAGATAATGTCAGGAAAAGGGGTAATGGCTTTAAACTAAAAGAGGGGAGATTTAGAGGTTAGGAGGGAATTCTCCACTCAGAGTGGTGGGGCACTGGAACAGGTTGCCCAGAGAGGTTGTGGATGCCCCTTCCCTGGAGGTGTTCAAGGCCAAATTGGACGAGGCCCCAGGCAATCTGATCTAGTGGGTAGCATCCCTGCCCATGGCTGGGGGGGGGGGGGCAGGTTGGAACTAGATGGTCTTTAAGGCCCTCTCCAACCAAAACCACTGACCCTGATACAATTCTAACAGCTTTTTCAGAATCCTCTACTTTAACCCTACCGACTATGATGATGTCAACAAGTCAAGCTGAGAAGTCCTAGAAGTGAACAGCAGCCATGCTGTGGGTCAGGAGTGAGATGCCCTGCTAAGGTATCAAAAAGACTTGCATTATCTATTTTAATGCAATTTTGACATTGCTATTGTATTATGTTACACCACGTAATTCAAAAAAGTTACCAATGAAAGCAGCAGAAGGTCTAGTTGCAGGTTTGCAGGTGCATAAGATCAAGCAAGCAAGACCTTTATACCTTGAGGGCTGCTTTATAAATTTATTTACAACCCAGTACACTTGAAAAGGGCAACACTTAAAGTTACGTAATGCCTTTAGGTTAGAACAGTTCCCTTAAAACTGGTAGGAAGATCTCCAGCCAAGATGTGACTTGTCCTTTGGTGACTGAGGCAACACACTTGGACTGATGCTATTTAGCAAAACGCTTCAGCTTAATTGACAGCACAGCTCCAAAGGCATCAAGTGAAGGGTCTTCCCAAAGGCTGCTCTGCAGAGATCAGAGTCATCTAAACGTTAACATGACAGCTGAGACTGACAGGCCCACATTTCAGCTACATTATTATTTCCTGTATTTTACTGAGGGTCATAGGAAGACTTTCAAGATTTGGAGATGTTTACAAACAGAAAGAAATTTTGGTAACTGAAGGATATACTCCACTAGGCAACTGCAGTAAGAGAGTCTACTTTAAAATGAGATAGGGCTATTTCTCCTTTACTATTCCTGTCCAGAAGCATTCCATCTAGAGTCCAGAGTCCATCTAGAGTCCGTCTAGAGTCCAGAGTCCGTCTAGATAGATTTTTTTCCACTGTAATTTTACCGCCATCTTTGCAACACTGGGCTTTGCAGTTAATAGCTGTTCTCTCTGCAGCATCTCATACTATATCTCCAGACTTTGTTTCTTCTGCTGCAAGGGCTTTGCCTGACATCCTAAAATCAGCACCAACACTCATGCCTACACAACTAAGCACACTGTACATTGCCCCATCACCTCCGAAGATGCTTTCAAAAAACAAGAAATATGGAGAGTTCCCCCTCCCACTCCCTTAAACAAACCTAGACAGCAACAGCGCTTTCACGGCCTGTATTTATTATTAATCACAAGTTGTAAAGAGTCACCAGAGATGTGTCAACATTACCTACAGCTAAAGGCCCCGTGGCTCAGCCTTAATGTATAATCACCAGTTCTGCGGGGCTGTCTCACATTAGTGGAATTTCTGCTGAACATCAGCAGTTAAAGATTTCTTTATGGGCTTTGATAGAGACCTTTTGATTTGCTTTAGCTCCTCTTGGTAAAAGACAGAGTTGCTGGGCCCATGCAAATCTTCCAGATGTCCCACGGATCAAAACCGTGACAGAAGGGAAAGAGTCATCTGTAAAGCACATGGGTTAAAAGAATAATACATCATCATAAAATACAAATACTTAATTGAGCAATAATTTAACCATAAAGAAACACAGTCATGATTACAGAGATTTTGTTTTCAACGAAAACTCCCTTCCTGACCCTAAAGACAATTTCTAGTGAGTAGAGAACACTAAGCATAATCCTCCTCTGTGCAGCAGAGAACTACTACTACCCAGTAGTAGCCAGATCTGCTGTTTCATCATTAAAAGTAACCTTCATCCAAATTCATGTAGATCACTGTTTCTCTCTCCAAGATGCCCTCCGGAAATTAAAAAAAAATAAAAAGTTATTCAGCCACTGCCTCTTTAGGTATGGCAAAGGTCACATGGAAACACAGTTTCCATGATACTTCTGTGACTTTCTGTGAAGGTCCCCCACAAATAACGGCGATAAGAACAGTGGAAGAACAAGAGATAATGATCAAACTAAGACAAGGGAAGATTCTGACATGAAATGGTGAAAAAATTTATACCAGAAGGAGCTACGCACTGGAATATGGACACAGAGAAATTGTCCTCAGAGGTTTCCAAGACCTGTTGGGACAATGTCATAAGCAACCTGCTCCAAATTCAATACTGACCCGGTTCAGAGAACTGACCCTGTTCAGAGAACAGGAGGTTAGACTGCAGTTTAGACTTCAGTTCTCCTACAGTGCCTTTCAATTTGCATGATTGTGGTTCTAACACAGCAGGGATTTAAGACTCTCTTCAAGATGTAAAGGCCACTGAAGTTTGCTACCTTCGCAGACTAATCACTGTAGTATAGTATATGTAGAGAGGTATACCTCTATAGCTTTTAATTTTATTTTAAAATGTATTTATATCTATCTTCTGTGCATTTAAACCATAAATTGACACCACCAGGTAACTACTAGATATGTATTTCTTCCCTGGTATTTCATGGGCAGCATACCGGAACGTACAGGGTACAGCACATTTACATAAGCAGACATATAAACCAAACCAGCTCCCCACAATAACCCACTTCAGTGGTCTGCCTCAAAAGTGATTTGACATACTTACACATTACTGCAATTAATCTTGTATTTCAAAGGGGATTTGTAAACAAGTTCTGCACAACAAGTAAGGCTAATTTAATTTCAGATTATAATAGCTTTACAGGATTCCTCAGTAACGCATTTAGCACAAGCAGAACAAGGATGAGATTTGCTCAGCTGTTCTGGCATGTTCTAAGCTCTTCCTGTCAGGAACACATTTGCTCAACTACAGACTGAGAGTGAACATATGGCAATGGCTCCCAGGATGAGCTGCAAGATCTGTTTAGTGATTCTCAACGAAATTGGAGCATTCTGGACCACAACTCATAAACCAACAGTTTTTCTCTTACTATCGGTAGACACAATCTGAGCTCATGATGCTAGTTCAGTGCAATCTCTGTTTTCAAGACTAGTATCTAGACTCAATCCTGTCCATAGATGAGGAAAACGCATCTGTGTGAGGTTAACATATCCAACAAACATTAGTCTTAAATGGAGCTAGTACAAAAGAGGAAATGGAGCTAGTACAAAAGAGGAGTTTCATCTACTCTTTTAGGTGATGCCTGGATACATGAAGATTCATAGGAGGGACTTAAGGCGATTAATTGTTCAGTTCAAAGCATCATGTCAATACCACCAGATTTGTTTAATGCAAGCTCTCCTTGGTCAAAGCATACAAGGCTAAAACAAGTCAGAAAGAAAAATTCAGCTCTGAAAGCCAATACTCTGTAACAGATCTCCTTTACAGTAGGTATCATCGATAGAACAGAATGGCATACTAGAAAGCTATAATGGCTCCTTAGCAACTAAAATTGTGCTGAAAGCACCCACAGAAACATTTAGTAACAAGAGACCTAGAGCAAGCAAAAGCAACTGTGCAAAGCATAAAGGTCTCACATGAACTACTTGCTGAGCACCAATCCCCATCAAACCTCCTATACTCTTAATGTTTTTCCTTCTTTTATAACATGGATCCATCGGCTACAATTTAGATGGCAGTCACCTGCAAGTATCTGGATAAAAAACTGCATGAACAATTTGGGTGAGCTTATATATGTTTGACTATCACTGACACTAAAGTTACTCCAGCCACTTCATTCCAGAGCAACATTCTGCTCAACGGCACATCCACAGAACAGGTAAGCCCCTGAAATGTGAGAGGTGCTTGATGAAGCACCTTTATTTTACAGCTGCATGCAGAGAGTTTTAACTAGAGGAACAAGGGAAGAGGAAGTGTTGAACTTACTCTGTTCATTCCCCAGAGGCTGTTCCAACATTGCGAGGATGACACTATTATCCAAAACAAAGTAACGGAAGCTATGTTTGTTTATGGTAGGTAGACGAGAATATTTAATTAACGTGGTTTCATTCACTAAGCTGCAAGGAGAAGCAGGGCCACTGGGAGAAGGAAATGCTCCAAGTAACTGCATAATACTGCAAATGAGAAAAAAAGTTAGAAGTTACGAGAGATTAAGATTTACAGTTCCACCCAAGCATGGACTTTCACTCATATTCTTCATTTATATCTTGATGTAGCAGTTACCCTTACAGTTAGAGTTATCAGGACAAACCAATTATCTGCACCATACCATCAGCTAGTTGTAAAAGAACCAGTAATTTCAGAAAAACGTACATAAGTCTTACAAAAAAGACTAGTCTGCCTACAGAATAAGTTTCTTTATAACCTAGGTTAAAATTTTTATAATTTAGGTTATAAAGATATTAAGTTATATTTTAAAGCACAAAAATCTGTACCATTCTACAGCTTTCTTATGTTCATTCTTGTAAGAATATCATGGATGACTGAAGATATTCCTCCATAATTTAACCAACTATTGAACATCGACAAGCAAGGCATACATAAGGCTCCTAAAAATACATATTTATATCATCAGAAATTATGCAGGATCTTCCCAACAGTAAGTTGAAAACTTCTATGACAGAAGCCAGCAGTGAGAGTTGAGGCTTGTGTCCAGTGTCAGTGACTGAAGATCCTATGATCTGATTTTCACTCAACACCACCACCCAGATCAAAAATAAATTTGTTGATGCTCTCCTGCCACGCTTTTCACTTTACTTGGTAAATAGATATTTTCATCCCTCCAAACAAAAAGAGGCAACAATAAAGGTTTGTTCACAGGTTCCAATGAGTAGCTGTTTTTACCTTGGTAATTACACAGTTGTTTTTATTAACAGTAAAGTTTATAATGATTTTATTAAGTAGAATAATTAAAAAAGCAAGCAGCTATCACCTTTTCCAAACATATTTATACTACTCATCCTCAATTTGTCTTGTCTACCATAATGTTATTCATCCAGTAAAAGAGTGCATTTCAGCTTCTCTGGAGTGAATCTCAATTTTCATCTCTGTGCTCCCTCCCCCCAACCCATGCATCTGCAATTGCGTTTTCAGCAGAATCTCTCAAATCTATTAAGCAAGTCCAATTCTGTGGACAGAATGACACCCCAGCCTGCACTGACTTACACCTGTGACATGTGCCATGGATAAGGAGAAGGGGGAATGGAAGGGCAGGGTGACAGCGTGAAGTGGGAGATGCAAGGAACTGCTGGCTGCAGAGAGCACTGGCCAAAACCAGAACACCAGGGGCTGCAGGCAGGTTTTGCTCTTCAAATAAGCGAATGGGCAGAAAAGGAAGACAGTAATCACAGGGATCTTTTTTCTGTTGGACACCTGTAATGGGAAGAGGAAGACAGCAATGGCAGAGCACAGGACAACCCTGCGCAAAAAACAAACTAGATGGAACTTCTGGGTGACTTTTCAGATGCTCTAGCTACATCACAGAGACCTCATCAGGTGGGAACCCCTAATTAGAACATTCTCTGACAAGGCAATGCTAAACAACAAACATCCTTTGACAAATTACATACCATGTTAATGTAGCTTCAGCAGCATCCTTCACTCTCATGGATGCAGGGTTTGGCTCCTTATCTCCTTTATACTTGACCTCTTGTTCACTGCTTTTGGATTTACTTCCTGAAATGCCCAGCTCCACAATCTCCAGTACCTCTTTTAAACAATCCTAAAACATAAGAGGACCTATCTTAGAACAATCTAACAGATGCCTCAAAGACCTCAGTGAAACAGCAACAGACCACTGATTCAGATAAAGTGCTACTGGTTATCTGAGCTCAGAGATAAAGGCAGAAGATTATTTTAACAGTCAGTGTTGGAGTAAGATCCCATTTACTATAGGAATTATATTTTCTCTGTATACAGATGTCTGATTATGTTTGTATGCCTCTATATCTCATGCTGGCAAGTGCTCTGAATGAATATATGCACTATATATTCCATTCCATTACACATGTAGAAAACAGTCAAGAGGACTACTAAGAATGCAACTGAAAAATGTAAACATATTTTACAAGATAATAAATGTATTTCTGAGGTTATCTGCAGAACTTTTAATTAAGTTCTAAGGTCATTAAGAACAAACTCATCTGGAAAACTGCAAGAAACCCTTTTCCAAATCTTTCAATTGCCAACAGTTTTCATAAAGAAGCAAAGTATATCATGGTATCTAATTCATCAAGAGAATAATAGCAATATTCTAAAAGTAGACAGCAAAGCAACAACAAGTCTGTTGCAGAAGAGGCCAACACTCAGTAGGATCACAGTTATGATTGACAAATACTGCTCATTACAAAATCATTTCCTGAAAATATTTGGATTGCTACAACTAAAGTTCCAATCTCATGGCTTAAGCGAGGGAATAACAAGGAAAGCTTTCTCAAGAATAAATAACTGGCTAAGAACGAAACACAAGTGGTCAGCTTTTACCACCAGAGACCAGGCAGGGTTCCACACCTTGGTCTGTGTTGTTCCTTGAATTCACAACTGATGTAGAAAAACAAGTGAGAAGGAAGGTGAAAGTCTTTAGACAAACCAAAATAAATCAGGGTTGAGAAGCAAAGACCATCTATGAGGAATTACAGAAAGAGTTTACAGTATTGGCTAGTAAAATCAGCATGTGAAATTCGAAGTAGGTATCAGGTGAGGCACCTTGGACAGTCTGATCCTTACACTTGGCAAACACAGTGAGAGGTTCCCGTCGGACTATCATGGCTCAGGAATGAGCCACCGAATTTCCAGTATATACTATGCAGAGTATATAACACCATCCTGATAACCAGTGATAGTCAAAAGAAGAAAAACAAGTGGATCCTTACAACATAAAAAACACAATGTAACTGCATAAACCTGTGCTGGGCCACATCCAGGCAAATCATCCTTTCCTGGTCACCTACTACTGTGCCAATATCACCAAGTACATACAGAAAGCAGTTTTATGGAAAACACTGCTTGAGAGTTTTCAATTTTTCTCTATTTTTTCTTAAATATACATTTTCATATATATATTTTATTTATAGTTACAGAAAGATTACTGAGCTTTCTCTGTAAGCAGATCAACAATGAAAACAGTATTTGTACAAAAAATATATATATTTTTTAACAGTATGATAGGAAGTGATCAGAAACATGTATCTTTCACTGCCTGTTCTCTTCAAACTTCCCAAGGAAATTCCACCTTGGATTAAGCCATGCTTGCTTAGTTTCAAGATAACTGCTTGGTGAAACTATGATTATAAAAACATTAGCATTAAAGAAATTACATTCTTAAGTCTAGATGATGCTTTATAGTCAGGTAATAGCTGAGAAATGAGAAAAGACATGGCTTTTAGTGAAATTTATCCACAGCAGGTAGCTGTGCTATATAAATATACCACTAACTTCCATATTTCTGTTAATTTTCTATTTATTTATTTACATTTCAGTTTTTTTTATTTTCTTCTCTCCTTTTTTCTTCAATTTCACAAAGCAAGAAGAAAGATCAAGATGCTTTCATATAAATATGAAAGCTATTTGTAAAACTAAAAATAGTCTCAGTAAATAAAAAGCAGAAATCAAAATTGAAAGCTATTTTTCAAGTAGGCTGGTTTCGAAATTCTTGGTGTATTTTTGAAAACTACAAAAGCGTGTTGTTTTAAAGTACGAAGAATAGATAGGTTGGGGATGAAATGCGTAACAACTGGGTGTGCTCAAAATACGTACACTAGAGATTCTTACCTTCTCGTCCAGCATGTCAGGATGCTCAGTAAGCCAGACACAGAGGCACTGGAAAGCTGCAACTATCACAGAGTGAAGGTCACGGGAGTGGAGTGGGGCTGGCCGGCTGCACTGGTAGACTATATAGCTGCATACTGAACTAATAGCTCTCTTTTGATCAGAGGAATCAACAGTCACTTTCACCTATATAAAAGCAAGCAGGAGAGGACTGTCAGGTGAGAATTCCTCCACAAAATCTTTTAGAGAAGCAATAGTTTTAAAAAAACATTTTGAAATATAGCTTTAAGAAATGGGAATAAACAGTTAAGCTCTTTCATAATACAGCTTTAAATATGAGGGTAAAAATATTCAACATTGTTGTGGTCGATGGCTCAATGTCCAAGTGGAGATCAGTCAGCAAGTGGTGTTCCTCAGGGGGTCAGTACTGGGACTGGCACTACTTAACATCTTTTTTGGTGACATGGACAGTGAAATCAAGTGCACCCTCAGCACGTGTGCGGATGACACCAAGCTGTGGTGCAGCCGACACGCTGGAGGGAAGGGATGACACCCAGAGGGAGCTGGACAGGCCTGAGAGGTGGGCCTGTGCGAACCTCATGACGTTCAACAAGGCCAAGTGCAAGGTCCTGCACCCAGGTCAGGGCAATCCCAAGCACCAATACAGGCTGGGCAGAGAATGGATTGAGAGCAGCTCTGAGGAGAGGGACCTGGGGGCGCTGGATGATGGGAAGCTCAACATGAGCTGGCAAGGTGCGCTTGCAGCCCAGAAAGCCAACTGTATGCTGGGCTGCATCGGAAGCAGCGTGGCCAGCAGGGCGAGGGGAGGGGATTCTCCCCCTCTGCTCTGAGACCTCACCTGGAGCCTGCGTTCAGCTCTGGGGCCTCCAGTACAAGAAGGACACGGAAGTATTAGTACGAGTCCGGAGGAGGGCCACAAGGATGATCAAGGGGCTGGAGCACCTCTCCTACGAAGACAGGCTGAGGGAGGTGGGGTTCTTCAGCCTGGAGAAGTGAAGGCTCCGGGGAGACCTCACAGCAGCCTGCCAGGACCTAAAGGGGCTGCAGGAAAGCTGGGGAGGGACTCTTTGTTGGGGTGTAGGGATAGGACAAGGGTAATGGCTTTAAACTAAAAGAGGGTATAAGGAAGATATCCTTAGATATAAGGAAGAAATTCTTTACTCTGAGGGTGGTGAGGTTGTGAGGTGGTGAGGGTGGCACAGGTTGCCCAGAGAAGCTGTGGATGCCCCATCCCTGGAAGCGTTCAAGGCCAGGCTGGACGGGGCTTTGGGCAGCCTGGTCTGGTGGGAGTTGTCCCTGCCCATGGCAGGGGAGTTGGAACTGGGTGACCTTTGGTCAACCCAAGCCATCTATGATTCTATGATACTGGAACTAAAATAAATGCTGCATTAAGGTGCCACCACATTTCATGGCTTTGTCTTCAAGAGTAAGAATGGCACCAATACGGTTTAATAAGAAATTAAACTGCAAGCTGAAAAAATTAGTATTTGAAACTTATTTTCAGCAAGTACCTCTTTTCAGCTATAGCAGCCCACTCATCTCTGAAAACCCACTCACTCCCAAGTCTCCCTTCCACAGGGCTTCTTTCTGCTCATATCACTTTCCACTAGGCATATTTTGTCAGCACAGTAATACTCATCAGTGAAAAAGTG
Source organism: Anser brachyrhynchus (assembly GCF_964034855.1). NCBI lineage: Eukaryota > Metazoa > Chordata > Aves > Anseriformes > Anatidae > Anser > Anser brachyrhynchus. Next base: position 15,537,743 of record NC_137734.1, on the reverse strand, counting down.
AAAGAAAAACCACACTCAGACAAGAAGATTAACCAGAAAAAAAAAATTGCAGAAAAAATGCTCAGCTTCTCTCCCAGCTCAGCAAGGCTTCAGAGAACAAGACTCTGGACCAGAAGGGTTACTGAAGAGCTTTGCAAACTGAGCCACAGGGATCAGCATTATAAAATTAAGCAAATAAGTGGATCTCTTTTCTTCCCAACCTGTGCACTGACACAGGAACGGCCAGTTAAACCTGGATTTTCCTACTCTGTAGCACTTGACCATGCCATGTAAAGCCTTATTCATTATTTAAGAGACAGTCTCAGTATCAAAGTAAGAAGCTGGATAGTCTTGTTGGCGACAACAAGGAAGCCAGACATCTGTACTCAACGAGGGGATGGACGATACTTTGGAGCTGTAGGCATTATTTCCTTCAGGAGCGTAAGACGTACGGCAAAAAGTACCTTTAAGATTAGCTTATGAAAAGCAGATTGGTGAACCAGTACTCCTGTAGGAAACAAGATTTTCCAATTTACCAAGTCCCAGTAATAAGGTGGTACTGAAAAGATAAAGGGTAGGACAGCCCTTAACCTTAGAAGGACTTTGGGAATCGTAGCTTCCAAAGGCACAAGCAGAGTCAGTTCTCCACTCTGAAGCTATGCAGTAAGAGGTGGTCTCTTTCCACCTGATTCATTACTAAAATAGAGAAGACTATCCCAGAAAAAAATATTTTAGTTGCATGAGAATTATACACAGATTACAATGTTTAATATTAACCTGGGTAAGCGTTTGTAAATACATGCTTTCACATTCCTATCTCATTGCAAACGGGGGGGAGGGGGGGGAGGGGGGGAGGAGGCATTAAAGATAGCCTGGCTTAATCACACAAGACACAGGAGCTCCTTATTCCATCCTGTGATCTGTAACACCCTGTAATCATATTTGAACTCATTGCAGAATATTTTCAAAGGTATCCTTTAGCTCATGCCATTGCAGTAATAAAAGAAGTATGCAGCCCAACATGGCTCAGTGCTGACTCCAGGCTTTAAAAATGCCTATGACATGCATATTCAGAGAGATCTGTTGAGGCCCCAGGGGAACGTGTCAGCGAATGCTGAACTGTCACACCAGTTCATTGTGGCTGCTGTAAATACACTAAAGTATTGCTTAACAAACATCACGAACAAAAGCCCTCAAGCAGAAAAGGGCATTTTACTTTTCACCAAAAAAGGTCCCTCAACCTAATAGTGTTAGTTATTGACGATTTACTAATTTGCTAGTTAGTCCCATTATCGGCTAGGTGCGTCTCCTCAGAGGAGAGTGACACAGACTGCAGCTGAGGGTGCCAAAATCAAATGAGTGGTTCAGCTGGGAAGTGGTGAAGGAAAACAGCACAGCCAGTTTCAAATGAGGAACCGTGTGTAGATAGAGCTTCTGAGAAGGTGACGTTTTCACATCAGAAATACACTATCATTTTCTAAGTTCAAATTATTTCCAACAAAAGTTTAGAAAACAACTCATTTACAAAAAGGGCAGTCAAACTATTTAATGCCCTGGTGTATTTCCATCCTGGACTAACTACAACAGAAACTCTTGTTTCTAAGGCTGATTATACAGTGAATGGACAGACTGAACATCCAGCCAAGCAAGCTATGATAAATGGCTCACAGTGGCATTGAAAACTAACGGCCCAAGCCCATACACTGCCCACTGGAAACTTAGTGGCATGTTTTTTTCTCAGCTGTGCAACCTAGTATGTCAGATGCTTCCCCAGCAATGTAAAAAGAAAGAAATAAAACCACAACCAAAACCCAAAACAAAGCAAAAAGGTCGACATGTGAATCCATGAGAAAGATTAGGAATCACCCAGCTAGCTCAACAAAATCAGCCAGAACCGCACAGTAGAGCAACATGTATCTGAACCAGCCACCCTGAGCTTTGCTTTCAGCCAAGAGGCATTTACTGGGTTCACTTCACTTGGACCAGTGAGCTCGTACATTAGGGTAAGATGAAGCAACCCTACAAGAGGAGGACAGTTTTTTTCTCAAGTCCAAATAAACACTTGCTGACAGACTCAGATGCAGACTTCTGCCTGGTGGCATGACTTTCATCTGAACAGGACAGTGATCACCCTTCTGAGAAGAGGCTGGAGCAACCAAAACTTCATCTCTCACCTTTGCCAATCCAGAGAGAAGTTCCAGCGCAGCCAGTGAGATGCTCATGTCCTGCCTCCATTGCGAGTTGAGTCTTTGGGTTACCAGGTGAATGCTGCGTATCAGTAGTCCTGCAGCTGTATCTGTATTAAGAGCTAGGATATAACCCCAATACCACATAGCATAGGGAGGGAAAATAACTAAGCATTAGTAACAATAAGCAAAGCACGGGCACAAGCCAAAGCAGCCACGATACACACACAAAATTACATACAACCCACAATCTAGAAATTTGGTCTCTCTTGCCCAGGCTAACTCCCTCGTATACAACACCAGTGTATTACACAAACGCATTCAGACTAGCATCTCATCTCATTTTTTGTTTCTTTTGTAGACATTTTGGACAATCACTGTCATATTTCAGCAACACAATGGCTAGCTTCAAGTTTTGGTATTGTTCCCTACTGTACTTAAATTGCTCTGATGTCTTGCAGACTCAGAAGAACTTCAGCATTAATCATACACGTTAGACATCAGTACTTACACATGTAGGCACTAGTAACGAACTAATAGAGAACGTGTAGCTTCAGATACCTAAGTCAGAAGTTAGCTATTCTCTCTATACTTAATTTTATCAGAAGTTGCATCAGGTATTTAAGTGTAAATAATGAAAGAAGCCATCCTGGAAAAAAGATACAATTGGTTCTAGACTTTTAATTTTCTTGATCCTCTAGCTCAAAATTAAAATTATAAAGTGTTTTTAGGCTCAATTGTTCATTGTTAAGACTGAACTAGTCAAATTAATTTCAGAAACAATGTTCTCTGTCACCCTAGTAGGGGATTAAAATGTTAGCTACAGTTCACCAGTAAATATAGACCATCAGTTTTCGATTTATCCTTCAAACATACAGCAGAAACGTAGAAATATGTTTCATAAATTTATTACAACCTTACCTCCTGTGCATAGGATTTTTTTTAAAAAACAGTAAAATAAATCAATAATGCCAACAAGTTCAGGGTCAAAATATTACAAAAATACTTTTTAAGTTATACCGTGGTTTAAATAGCCAATAATTCAACTACAAGATTTTTTTTTTAACCTTATAAATGGATATTTTACACTGAGAGATTTCAAGAGCATTTGTCAATGAAAACACGAGTTAAACATGTAATTCAAGTGGTGTGGTAAAAACTAGCACTTCAATCATTTCAGAAAAATCCTTTTGAGAAAGCGCTAACATGCTTATGTGAATATACTAAAATCTTTCCCATTAATCTCCCTCTTCTTATTTTGAAAACTAGAGGGAAAAAATTTGTCTGGTGAGAACAGTTTTTTACCTAGCCTACAAGATGGTCTGTTCTCCCATTCACTTGGCTAACACCAATTACGTTGCTAAAGACCAAAGGAGCAAATAAAATTCCAGAATCTCAGCAAGCTTACCACAGAAAGGTTTAGAAGAACACCTATTTTATTAGAGATTAAAAAATGCACAGTACAAGACATAACAAATTAATATTAATTGAAAAATGGTTGTTATAATGACACGTTGCAAGCGTTCTGCTTACTTGCTCTATAAAAACAGGAGTTCCCCAAATGGTCTTTAAAAACAAAGGTGCTACAAAGCTCAGGTAAGCATTTGGAATGCTACCAAAATGAATAAAGCAATTAATTTATACCTGATGTGTTCCATTGCTATTCACGAAAACTAAACACATTGACAACTTATGACATAGTAAAGCAGTTTGCAAACACTTTTTCCATAATTTATGTTATTACTTTGAAAACGTTAATAGGAGAGTCCCGTGGTAGTATTAAAAACCAACTAACGCATAAAAACCAACCAGCACACATGAACATGAGCACCACATATGGGCACATATGAGATCAAATCAGTAATAAACAAAGGAGCTATCCACCTCAGGTTCAAAACATCCATGCATATTAATGTATTAGCCAGAATTACAAAAGGGAAAAAAAAAATCAACTTAGGATATAATGACACATTTTTTTCAAAAGGGCTACCCTTACCATAATCCCTTAGAAGGGCTTGTGCTGGTCGTTCACTGTCTGGTGTTGTAGGCTCTGTACTGCCTCCGCTTGCAGTGCTAATGCCACTGTTAGTACGACTGTGGCTTTTGAAGAGGTTATTTTCGCCACCATTCTGTAAATTGAAAGTCAGTTTTAAGTGATGAGATTTTTTGAGTAGAATTCTCTATATAGCAGGATACTCCAGATACAGGGGAGAAATATGATCAGACCTCAGGGAGCTAACTGAACGTCTTAAAACAGCAGATAAAATGAACTACATTCTTTCTGAAGCAGTAACTTCATAAACAAACAAACGAAAATCTTACCGTTTCCATCTGACAGCCAATGGCTTCTAACAGTGCTGAATCTTGAACAATATTTAACATTGCACCTGAAGATTAGATGAAAGAAGGTTAACTACTAAAGACCATAATAGAACAGTCATGGCTAAAATTTAGAGAAGTACTGAAGGTCTAGAACACAGAATTTTCCTCCTGTTTTATAGAGAGTTTTTATAAGAGTTCTATAAAGCACAAGGATTTGCTTCAGGCTTAGCAATTTGATACAGACGAGAGCTGAGGTAAAGAATGCTTTCAGCTATTTTAAAAATGCTTTCAACATAGGTTTCTTAAATTCCTCAGTTCAGAAGGATTTTTGTTTCACAGAAGGGTTGTAACCTTTCCCTGTCTCCCATCAGACTGCGATCATTTAAAAACTCAAGTTACATTTAAAGAGATTTATTGATTCTGTTAGTAAAATAACAGTAGTGTTCAGATAACTGAGACAGCTAAAGTGCACTGTGTAGTCCAAAGCCATCGCAAGGGTTATACAGTACTGGCCTGGGCTAATCTCTGTGCCTGGCACAAAGAGCCTCCCTTCCTCAATTTGGCCATGAGGAGCCAAAAGGCAGCTGGTAACTGGCAAACAAAAACATGGTTTCAAGTTTCATTGGACTAACAGTACAGACAGCAACCTGTTGGAAGATAAGGCGGATAACGTCTGGTCCATTCAACAATCCTTAATACATCAACAAAAGGGGCTGTGATCGTTCTCATACTGATCGAGGACCCATTAAAAAAAACCCCAATCCACTGTAGCAGAGCTATTTTTATAGAGATGTTTCTGCCCAAAATCTAGACCAATATTTGCATCACTGCTCTCCAAAACCACAGATTATCAAATTAAATATCACTTTCGTTCTGATTTGGCTAAAACATAAAACCAACTTCCTAAATCAGGAAGCTGGTGCATAGTCTGAGGCAGAATATACCAAAATTCTCTGCATAGAATTGAACCCCAGGATCCCTTTTCCATGCTTTTTTGTTTGTTCGTTTTCCCACTGATGCCCAAAATAACGTACTGAAGAAGCTGAAGCTCTCAGTACAGGTGTAACCAACCACACTGCACTCAAATTAGCCAGCAGGTAGACAGAAAAATCCATCCTGGGAGAGATAACTACACACAAGCGTAAGACACAGTTAAATTAAAACTGCTGATGCATTCTGGATGTCTTATGTCGAGTAGTGCAAACAGCCTGTAACTGCATTAATTTTTTTCCCCCAACCTAACAATGAGTGTTTAGGAAAACTCCAGTTGCTATACGAAGAGAAATGCACTAGTCATTGACAAATATTTAATGAGCAGCTGGAAATAAACGCCATTTTTGTTTAGAAGGTGGTGGCACGTGCAAGAACCTCTTGCTAACCTGGAGATTCACGAATCCTCTCCAACCAAAGCCAGCAGGACATAACTTCACATATGGAAACCAGAGCTTAACAACAGGAAAACAGGGGAAACAGCGCATTAAGGTGTCTCAGCCAGGTAATGGTGAAACCATCCTAGGCAGAGGATCTGCCCAGCTGGATGCAGGCACCAGAGGGGTATAGGAACACATGGGTAAGATTTAACAGAACATCACCCCGCAGTCCCTGAGCCGAGACAACCGCCAGTGTGCTGATGCCCCGTGAGTCTTCCTTAGAGGACCACTATGAAACCATACATTTCCTCAGCCCTTCACCAGCACTGCCTACAAAACATTCTTCCAAATTATTCTCCTCTGGTCTTCTGCTAGTAAAGAAATAGTTTCAACCCCTGAAAAGAAGCTTTCTGAAAGACTTTGCAGACTGGATTTGTTTCCATTCACTGCAGCGCTTTTGTCCTTTCCCCTCCCCTCTCCCGTTAGTCAGATAGGCTCTCTGCGTTCCAGAACAAGTCAGGTGCCTACCCAGGGAAAATCCACTTGCTTTTTAAACAGTCAAAAAGAAAATGGTATGGTAATTGTTTTGAGGGACAAGGACGCCATAACGTGGAAAAAAAGTTACTTCTACATAACAATAGGGAAACGAATCAGGGAAAAATAAGGCAACTGAATTTTTACTTGACTGAAAATACATCCAACTTGAAAGATTATGCTATATTCACGATTTCAGCTTCTAGTTACTAAGTATTCACATGTTAATACATCTATTACCACAAAGAACAGTTTGTTGCCAAACCATGATGCATCTCCAGACTCTAATTCTGAAGCTTTTATGTGAAGATTTATACAGTATTAGACAAATATCATTTGTATTCTGCCAACACTGGAGTTTCAATTTATTTCTAGGCTTAATCATGCAAAGAACTAAAACGTTCCAACAAAAATGTTCCCTGTAATCCACTAGTCAAGAATTCTTACCAATATTAAAACAACATTTTTTTTTTTCTATTTACTTTCCTAGTTATGGACTGACTTTACCTACTAGAACATGCTTTAATTCTATCTTTAATTTTCAAGTACCATTCTACATTTATGAGGAGAAAGACACACATTTTTAACAAAAATGTGACTTTTGTAAAGATGTTTTCATGGTATGAGGGAGATGATACAGAAGATGACCTGCCAGGAACTTCACCTCTTCTTCTTGCAAAGCAACATGTAAATAATTACTAATATTTAATTATTCCAGGAGAGATTAAGCAAGACATTTCCATAACTGAATTAATAAATAATAAACATTGAATTTACCTAGTATCATTTGAGTGTTGTTGGGATCTGTTTCAGTTTGCAAAGCTCCTATAAGTATATTCACAAGCCTCAGCTTCAAGGAGAGAAAGGTTACTGGCTTATCATACGTTGAGCTATCATCATTGCTATACTTCCCTTCCAGGACTACCTGAAGGAAAAATACACTTATTTGAGTAGAGATCAATTCCATACTTACGCTAAACACACCAGCATGGTATTGGTTTGAAAAGTCAACATCCACAGCACACATTACTACTGTCGACATGTAGCATAGTCTTACTGTTAGAAAAATTGCTGTAAGAGTTTCGGTGCTAATCAGAATACTAAATACTACAGAACACCACAACTCATCCAAATGCCACTCTAAAACTACCAGGAAAACAAAGCTCAAAATGCAGAAGAAAACTAAGTTTATTACCTCAGATTTTATGGTTCCAAAATGATGAGGGAGAGGCAACAAAGACAGCAAGATGTTAATTGAAGCTCTTCTTAGCTCTGTGGGGTTTACATAGATTTTAAACTTTGAGAGTTCTCTGCAAATCAAAGCATCATACAATTAATCAACTTCTCCCAAAAATTTGAAGCCAAATTTTAAGTGAAAATTAAATATACAGACATCCATGGGTCTTAAACAATTTGCAGTACATGATGAAGCTGTTTCTTTCTTGATTCAGGTTTCTTATTTTGTAACAGTGGCAACGAAACAATTTATTCATGCAAGAACCATTATTTGTTTAGTAATTTCTACTGAACACAGAAGCAGTAAACAAATGAAAGTATTATTCATATACTGCATTTTCAAAGCAGAAGTCTCATTCACAAGCCTTTAGTTGCTTACTACAACTCAAACCAACCCAGCACTATCAGGGATACATAGAATATGTTCCTGTGCATATTGTATAAAATACAATCTGCTTGAAAATACATCAACTTCTTTCAGTAGCCACTGTAAGACCCATCTAAAAGGAGCAGTGGCTCAGATTTAAGCCCAGAAGACAAATAATAGTTTATGCATAACTTCAAAATGAAATTCAGTATAAATACGTAAAACATATGGTGAAGAAGGTACACAGAGAGTTGCATTAAGTGCCTTAAGTTATTTACTAAAACATGCAGAAATCTGTACTGCTCTGACAAACAAGGTTATATCTTCTGGTTTAAGAAGCTATGCCAACTGCATCAGCCTAAATTATCATTTTTTTCCATTTAATGATGCGTAAGATTACTCTCCAAATGAACTCACTTAAAGTAATAGCCAGTAATGAATATACTGTAAAATTTTACATAAAAACAAGTAGGCTTAAAACCTATTTCAGCTAAATCACTCCTTTTCCCCGTTCTTGTAGATGCTGCTATCCAATAATGAATATTTAGATAACTCAAATATTTCATTTTTCAAAAAGCACTGTTATTGCTTTAAAGATAATTGCATTAAATCAAATGAAAAATTAGAGTTTACGAAATGCTGCAGTTATCACTATCAAATATATACACAATATGGGGCCCACGCTACAGAATTCCTTCAGTGAAAACCCTTCAGGAATGACAGAAACCCCAGAAGATAAACACCCCTTCATACTTCTTGTAATATCTATAGGGAAACAGCAATTTACCTGTCAGGTAAAATAGTTTCAAGAGCCGAAATGAAATAAGGAACCACGACATCAATCCCTTTCAGGTCACAGCAGAACAGAGGAGGGGAGTTGAGAATAACACTGGCAAGAACGGGGTGGCAAACGAAATCTGCTATCTGCAAACCCTGAATTAAAAGCATGTAAAATCTGACAAAGAAAGATGAGATTGAATTACTTGCGCATAAAAAATATCAGCATCCTACATGAACAAGAATGTGCAGCAACTACTTGATCTTATCCATATAAGATAGAGGAAGTGTCAAAATCAGAGTTAAGAAAAGTTTATATGAACATCCCCATAAGTTATGTTAGCACAGGCAAATATACTGAGCTAACTTAAAAAAAAGCCACACAAATCACACGTATTTCATGTGAAAAAACAGCAGAGGACAGCTTTATTGAAACATCTGACTTGTTGCAACACAGGGGATGGGAGCTGCTGCAGATACAGCGCTGATGTTTGCTACCAGTGCTTGAACGTGCTCCCCCCACTACTCGCTTCCCCGTGTAAGGATCTAAATGAGATCTTGAGTGTAACTCCCTAACAGAAGAAAATTACTGCAAAATCCTTAGGGGAAGGACAACACTGATCAGCAATTACAACATTTGGAAAGCGAGACCGAATATATCAACCAACTATTTGAAATGAAAAATCACCGGGGCAGAACCAACTTATCTAGCCAGCCATTCCTGTACAGATTCTTGGTAAAAGAGTATTTACATCCCACCTGAGAAAAAAAATAATTTACATTCTCATCTGAGAAAAAAAATAAATTACAAAACAGAGGAATCTGACTGAAAGATACCATCTAATATATACATGAACTAAAATGGCTCAGTCTGCAAGGAAGTTTTGACACCATCTACGACAAACATAATTGAACAGTTTAAAAGTTATGATTTATATAAAGTTGATTCTCTGCCTCTGGCATTTGTTTCAGCACTTTTAAACAAAAAAATGGAAAAAGGAACACTCTGACAGGTAGGATTGCCTTATTTTATTAAAAATAAAATTGAAAATTGAGGTTATTTCAGAACACAACTGTTTTAAATAATGGAATATTTGTGTATTTTTATATGTAAAAATATTTTTAAGAAAATCAGTGTTGTGAAAACACAAGACCCTTCATGGTCTAATAAAGCATACAAAGTTTCACATCCGCACACTTCTTTTGTCCATCATAGCAGTATTCAATGGCAAGTTTAAAAAAACCCTCAAGAATGCAAGAGGTAAGGAAGTCCCAAAAACACAACGTTCCCTCCAGCTGGGAGGCAGTCTGAGGGACTTCCCTTTGACTAGAGCTTGAAGAAAGCCCCAGTGAAAACCAGCACTGCAAGGAAACAAAACGGAGCCAACGCTCCCTTAATAGAGGGACCTCTGCCTACACCATCTGCAGGCTAACCATGCTTTTAGAGTTGGCAACACAGGATTCAGACCATAACTGAATGCTATTCACTGCAAATTACTTTGCGCCATGAAAGAACACCAATAAAGCAACTGGAAGATAGGTTAGTACCGGGATAAGTAAGCTGGTAATATTTCCTCCCCAGTCTTCTTGCTACAAAATATCCTACACAGTGTCCCGCATGCCTCTGCCCTTCCCGCTTCATAGTTGTCTGGGAATTCACTGGCATCGAACATAGGGTTGGAAGCCACTGTATCTGTGGACATTTGCGATCCTTTCCGGCGAAACTCCACGCTAGCTTGAGTTGCTATAGCTGGGAAAAGAAAAAACAGTGTTTCACTGTATTTGTCAACATACATAATAGGCTCATGGGATCCTGGACACAAAGATCAAGTCAAATTTAGCAGTTATCATGAAGCTATTAGTTTACTATGTTTAAGTCAGCGCCTCTGTTTATAAACTATTTGAGGGTATAGCTTTTTTTTTCCTTTTAACGATGGGAAGTGCTGACCAAAAGCCAATCCCAACTTTCTGTTGGGAAGAGTGCCCTTGCACCCAGCATTAACTCCCTATCATCTCCAGAGGACAAGGATCTGCTTCATCTAGTTCTCATTTCCAGAAAATGAAGCATCACCTTTCCTTGCCCCCTTAAGATATAAAAAAACTTTTTGACGGTGCCATTACCACCACCTCCACACAAGTGCTTAATCTGCAACTGGCTAAATAATCTCCTGCTTTGCTCTGAACATCAAGCTGCTTTGATTCCGTTTTGTTGCATAAACATAAAACATTTAAAAAAAAGCGCAAGAATTCTAAAGGACCCACGTCAGAAAGAGAAGTTTGCTGAGAGCCACTCTCCTGATTTGGTCCTTCTGTTCTCAAGAGTTCTGGGGTTTGATAGCTTCCAGAAGGGAGCTACCAGGAAGGTCCTCTCCTATGCACTCACAGACTACCCCATCGTGTGCACCGCACAAGTCTCGAGGGACCACTGTTACCTAACTGGGATTTGGTTCTGCTTGCTTTATGCTCTTCCTGCTTTCTTCCTGCAGGATGGCTCTGCCAGCCCAAGCCAATTAAATTCATGTTTTTTTAAAAAGATTTCTAGTACTCCTTTCAAACATCAGTATCACACGCATATGATGCAAGAGGCTACTCATTTTGCTGACTTCATCATTTCTTCTGGAATAGCAACCAAAAAAAAAAAAGATAATATCCTCACTGCCCAAGAAGAAAGGGAAAAAAAGTCAAAATTCACTGTTGGATTACTAATGGCAGAAAGAGCACATTCCTTCTAATTTTTAGCTAAGACTATGTTGATGTTCAGAAGTTTTATAAGCTATAAAACTAAACAGAACAAATAATGTGTGCTCCTAATAAATCAAGCTAACATAACTCTACCAGTACCAGAAAGCTTACTCTATCTCAAGCCTGGGACACTGGGGACTATTAGGTTCACAATCAGTCTTGCAAACAAAGACTTTAACACTTTGACATTTGGAATACTTTATAATTTAAATTTATGGACCATATTTTTATTGTCCATTGTTGCTGTTTTTGAAAAGAAACTCTAATGACAAGCGTCTACTTTTAATTTTTGTCTTCAAATTCATGGTTTAACTTGCTGTTACCTTACAAATTTTCATTGCATAAGTAGTAAATAAGCACAAATCTTTATGCATCTTCCCATGAGCCATTTTTTGTCCTAAGTAAGCTATCCAGCAATATACTGTAGTTGGAAAAAAACACTACATGCACAATGCATACAAATCAAACACTAGGTCTGTAAAATAAGCTTTAAGTCAAAAAACAAAAATAAAAAAATAAAAGAAACCACATGGTTAGTGCAAAGTCCTGAAACTCATGACATGATCACAGACTAAAGTACATAAAAGATGGGACTGATTCAGGCAGATTAATTTGCTTTTGCCAACAATCCTCCCCATTCAAAAACACACACAAAAAATTACTTGTCTTTTTCAAGTAAAAGTGCAAAAGCTACAAGAGACAATGAGAATGAATTTACAAATAAAGCATGGGATTATGGAAAAAGAAAAGCATGACCGCAATTAAGGAAAAGCTACTGGTTCCTACTTACAAGATTTATAAGAAAGAAGAATTTGGATAAAAGATGCTGCAAGATAATAGAAATAAAATGGAAACAAATCAAAGGACAGCAGTAGTTATAAAATACTTTTAAGATGGTGAAATTGTAATATAAGTTAAGAAGCTCTTTGCTTTTTTAAAAAATAGATTAAAAGCTTTATGAAATAGCAAGCTTGTTAAACACATAGGAAATTGGCATTCAGGTCCAAAACTATGGTTTTGAAAGTACCATGCAAAACAACGAACAAAAAGTTACAAAATACTAATAAGATTTAGATCTGTTCATATCAATGTACATCAGTTGTTTAAAAGGATGTATTAACCCTTCCCAGCTCAAGTACATTTCCCTACATTATATTACTTGGGGTATGTTTCATAACTGGAAGATTACTTACCTACAGAGTCTCCTCAACCATAAGCTTCCAAAATACATGTTCCTGACAGCATTACTGCTCCATCCATCATAAGCCAAGCTGCTAACAACCCTTAACAGCATGAGCATGCCTCCCCTGACCACCAGCTCACCAGACAACCTTCCAAAGCAGAAATAAAAGGCAGAGCACCACTAAAGAGATCAACATCTCAGAAACAATCTCCAGAAACAGATGGGAGAGAGGAAAAACTCCAGAAGCCAGGCACCATGAGAGAAACCTACCTACCCTGGAGAAGCTGCTGCTTTGAACATGCTGGGTCAGATCAAGACCTGCACCAAGCCTCTCAGAAATACTCAGTATTTCCCTAATCAGGGATTATCACAGTTGGCTCCTAGACCTCCCCTAAGCAGTCTTTAAGGCAATATATTAACAACAGTAGGGACAAAAGAGATGGGGCTTAAACTGTACTCCAAGATTCCTTCAATGCCCAACAGCACCCAGGTGATATCAGCAACCACCCACAGCAAAACTCCCCCAGCTGCTTTACAACGTATGTCTAGCAAGCCCATGACTTCTTTAGGTACAAGGATTAAGAACAAGCCCATCCGAATGGAAGATTCACTTGCTGAAATACTGACACAAGGGATTAATGAGTTTCTCCCAATTCTCACCATTTGCTGAAGACAGCAACTATCAGCAGCTTCCATTGTATGACCCAGCTTGTCTTGATACACATCCTGTCAATGACCTTAAACTCAGCACATGTATACATACCCCAGAGCTGTGACATTGAGGGATATCTTCATAAAGCCTTCCTGCTGCATTGCTTAAGGAATTTATTCAAGTACCAGTCAGGGGGAGCTGTTCAGGCCATGCTTATAGTTACATAAATATCACACAGCCATCTAATTCTGCATACAAGCAAGATCCAAGTCCTTTCAAAGGAAAACACACATTTTAGAACTAAGCGTTTTCCTCTCCTCCCACAATACAGAATGATGTTTATTAGCTGCCTCACGTAAAGCCATAAAGCTTCACCATTAAGATTTCAGCGCAGAAACTGAAAACTGACACAGGATGCTTGAGGCACAAGAGTATTAGCACTGATGATGGCAAGATCGCTGTTCCACTTCAGAATCCAAAGAACTACACAAGACTATCTGTAAGGACAAGGCTCAGAGCAAACAGGAAGACTGCTTTCCAGATAACAAAACTCCACTGGCACTCAATCATACACAGATTACACAATGCAGCTAAACTCATGGCAGGGAAAATTCTGCAATCTCTCTTTTCCCAGAGACAAAGACTAAATGACTGCAACCACAGATGTGAAATACCTGTGACAACCCTTGCAGGATTCAGGATTAGAACAAGTTTTTGTTTGTTTGTTTGTTTTTCCCACAGAAATAAAAGAAGATTGGAAAGAGTAGGGTGGTAGTTATATTCACAGAACCGCAGAACAGTTGAGGTTGGGACATCTGAAGATCACCTAGGTGGGCTCAGAGCAGGGTCACCTAGAGCAAGACAGGGTACTCTCCCATCCATCCAGGTATTTTTCAACTCAGAACCTATAAAAAGTTTCACATTTTTCCCACCTCAGACACAGTTTTCTTGCTCTTCTGGAGGTGAAAGAGTTCAAGAAATCAGAGACAAGAGGCACCAAGGCAAAGAGAAAAGCACAAGGCAGATGTCTACTCATTCATGTGGGCCTTGATCAACTGTTCTTTATTTCCTAAAGCTCATTACAAAGACTTCTTGTAAGATGGGAGAAGGACGATGTGCTATGTCCATGTGGATCAGCAGGGTTCGCTTAAAAGAATAGACTAAATTCTGAAGTAGAACTTGACACTGCATCTCATCCTACAGAGTTTCTTGTTAGGCACTCCCATATAGCTCATGAAGATCTCTTTAGACCCATTATATAGGTTTTCGTTGAAAATTCATGTCACTTCTCTGGAATGAAAAACACACTAGAAAATGCAGTGTTCCAGAAAGGTGTGCCAGGGCAGAGGGATCTTCTTGGTCCTAAAGAGAGTCTTTTCCACCAAGGTATTTCACCTCTTTCTCTGACACAGCAAGGCAGTCCTTAATCGTCCAGTCAGCAAGAAAACAGAAATCATAGCAGAGAGCCATTAAAGAAGAAATTCTTAACTGTATGGCATTGAAACAAATTGAATGTTAGAAGGGTTTACAACTGTTGAAATCTGACACAACTGCAGTCCCAGACCTTAAAGAAACATGGTATGTATATGGGCCAGGGGGAAGACACTATTACACAGCAAAGCTGGTACAGACACTTTCCAATTACAAAATATTAGTTAAAGCATTCATAAATATAATAGATAACGCAGCCAAAAAGAAGTCATGTACCAAGATTTCTTTTAGCCCTCTTCCCTACATGTAGGGATTGTGACAACTAGCTGTCCCCTTTCCTCGTGTCACACCTGTATTAGGTAGAATGAGCACGTGAATGGGCACAAAACCAAAATCTGATGGGCCGCTCTTCTGTGATGGAGAGGGACCAGAGTACACAGTCCTCTTGGCCCACTTTATCAGTCCAGCACAGCACCTTCTGCCTTACACAGTTCAAGGAGAAGACTTCACTTGGAGGCATCAGGCTTCATAGATTAGACTCCTAGAAAACAAACTCCAATTTCAACTTAGACCTGACTTCAAGGATGTTGATACTTCAAGTCAACAGAAACTGCAGGAGCCTAGACCTTTAGAAGTCTTGCCACATCATCTTGCTTAAGACAGAGGCTGAGCAGCTGACTTTGATACCTCTAAAAGAATATATCAGGCAATCAGACTTTGGTGCCTCTCTACAGAGTTCCAGCAGCATCACTCTCCTTTTGATGGCCTGTCACAACATTGCTATGAACAGGACTTTACATAGTAGTAACAATACTCATGGCATGTTGAAAAAGCAATGCAAATGCTCAACTGAATTCTGTCCGTTAATTCTGTCTTCCAAACTGCTAGAAAAGCCGGACAGAGGACAAATGGTTTTCTGGGTCTCCAGCAGTGTAATTCTCCCAGATCTACTGCTGCTTATAAATGGCAGAATGTGTGATGTGCAAAGCTTGATCCCATTATTGATTGGTTTGAAGAGCTCAGAGAGGGAACAGATTTTTTTCCTTTCATTCCTTTCCCAGTAGAAAAGCACTGGGGCTAAAAATTTGCTACAAATCTCTATGTACGTTTACGTTTCTTGGTTTAGGAAGATGTTAAAGCCCTCTATAAGGATAGCCATATGACAATCTTCTGACCACTGTCAGAGGACTTAAAATACTGCATATGTGAAAAGGCAGTCCTGGAACTCATTGAAGGAAGTCAATTTTGATTTTGGACAACTGTGTACTTTTGTTAGAGCCACATCATCTCTGTTTACAGCTGACACTTTATTGTATAAGCAGCATCTCAGCTGATATCCTTGGCAGGTTAAACACCTGACTGAAATTGCTCAAGATACAGGTTATGTAAAAAAAAAAGATCAGATCAGTCTGAAAAGCAGTAAGTACAGAAATATATTAGCCACATATGCAACTGAATACACCCTCAAATTATGCTTTATTCCTTCCTAATCTCAACTGTTTCTCTAGTAATATATCACAGGGCTTTTTCAGAGGGACCTGAACCTCCTGCCACAAAAATCCATGACTGAACACTTTCAAAAACCATGTACTGCATATTTAAAAATATCTTTAAGAGACAGCTAATCCTAAACTCATCACCTCCACGCAGAGGAAGAATGGGATTTGTGACGCAATGAACAAGGAAGTTTATCAGTCCAACTGCTGATATCAAATCCTACCATAAACCCAACTTGCTACAACATACCTCTACAACCTATTTTTCTTACTTTGGCCAGTGAGCTTCTGATGGACAGATCTCTTGGGAAAGTTTAGCAGACATTCAAAATACTACACAAAGAACAGGAAAAATGCAAGAACTGAGAAAGTTTACTCTTTTTTGAATACTTATTTCTAAAGGAAGGAGAGTGTTTGAAAGCCTCTCTGAGCAGAGCACTTAATCTTCTATCATATCTCAAAACATCTAACCTTTAGAGCTGAGCAAAGCATAGGAGACAAATCTAGCAACTGAGGAGCGAAGACAAGCAAAGTATCAAGCTGCATATGAAAACATGTAACAACCATCACTGAAAGGAAACAACTTTACTTGCTATCTTAAGGATCATCTGTTTTCATAACATTCTCCAAAAACAAGAAGTATCAATTTATGCAATATTTTGAGCGAGGTTTGACAATTTTTCAAACATTAAAGAGTCACAAAAAAAGCTGCCATTGCTCCACAAGCTACTCTGGTAGATATCAAATTAGGAAACGGACTCTTAATACGTTATTTTCTTCACTTTATAACATTTTTCCCACTAGCATAATTGGGACTGACATGCTTGTTAGAGCAAGTGAGTGTTTAACAGTGAAAAGTGATTTATTTATTTAATTTTAAAGCCCCCAAACACCTGCTGGGCTAATAACAGGTGTCAGTTCAGCTGGGAGGGGTTAACCACAATACAGCACTTTAGATTTTATTTTTATTTTCTGATTATGCATATGTTAATCTTGCAGGTAGGAAATGTCAATAAAACAAGGAAAAAAATGTACATATATTTTTCAGTAATATTTACCAGTCATGCTGCTATCTCTGTTTATTCCATTATGAAGTTTACAGTGAACAAATGCTGCATCAAATAACCACGATCCAAAGAGGTTCAAGATGCTGTTAACCTTTGGCCTGCGAGGAGCTGGTAGTGGCCGTGGCTCAGTACTTGTCTGGTTTGGGCTGGAGAGTGGGGAAGTAGAAGAGGGTTGGTGCTGCACTTTCGAAGCATGTGCAGTAGTTACCTATTTGAACAGAAGAACAAATCAGCTCCTAGAAACAAATAAATGACTTCCTCTAACCAAGGAAGCTATCAAATGGGATAAGAACTTAAATACGGAACACGAAATCTTACAGTGCTGGTTTTCATTGTTGCTTTATTCACAGTCACTGCCCGATGCCTTCGGTTATGGGGCGGAGTTGTGTTGATAGCAGTGTTCTGGGGCATGCTCAGCCTATTTACTGGCGTGGGTGGTGCACTGTCTGACCGCGGTCGTGAAATGCCTGTAGATCAAGAAATAAAGCAAGCTTTCAGCAAGACTTCCATAAGCTCATACACAGCAGCACAGTTACTCAGCCTTTGGACCTTCTGTAAATAGACTAGCTCCTCTCCCTCTCCCCACTCCCAAAGACAGCAGTAGTAAGAAAAACACCTTTCCCCTTTTACTGCTAGCAAAAATAAATGCACAAACAAAAGAAAACCCTGCTTGTATTAGATAAGCAAACGCTTAACAGTGAGCTCAGTCAGCTCACTGAACAAATACTAAAGCCAGTGCAAGAGATGGCAAGAAAGCTGAGCAAGCTCTAATTTTATGGTAGCAGGATGTTAGATCAGTCATCTCGTAAAACCTAGTTTCAAGAAAGTATTTGTGGTATATAAGAGCTACTCTTTCTAGTCACAGAATCAGAAGTAACTAGCTTAGAAATTCTCTCTGCAAAATCTGAAACAACAAACACCACTTCTTCCCATTTGAATATCACCGCCCTCTCACCCCATTTGAAGAATTAAGTGCAAAACTGCAGCATGCCTGAAGATTTGACAGATTTTTTTGACTACATTACGCACCTCAATGCTTAACACATACATTAAAAGACAACTGACTTCTGTCAAGTCATCACTGTTGCACCCCAAACAAATGGTAGTGTATGCCCTATGAAACTATTACTTCGGTATGTATTTTTTTTAAAGATGGTGCAGTATTTTGCCAAATGCATGCATTGCCTAACTATGTCAGAGAGAGCAAGATAAAAACAATGTGCTTTGGCACTTGGTATAGAAGGTAATGAGATCTCATTAGCCTTAGTTGAAGGAGTCCACGCTGCTGCTTTAACACCTGCCTGACAACACATTGTGTGTGCGTGTGTCCATCCACGCAGAGCTTGAATTTGACTTCTCCGAAAGCTCTGATGTGCCTGAGTGCTGGACTTTCAAGCACACCGTGCATTTCATCTTGCTACAGCAGATTTTCAGAAGCCTGAAGTCTCCAATTCACCATCCTACCAAAAGCTCACGTACAGAGCAAAGGTCCTGGTGTGCCTGCAGCAGAGTCAGGGCTGGCAGGAGCCCACGGAAGTGCTCAGCAATGCAGCAAACCTCAGTCCCAGATCCCCTTCCTCCCCCAAGACAGGAGTTGAGCACGTGCACACCTGAGGGCTCATCGCCACTGCCCAGGTGCAAATGGAGTCTTGGACACCCAGATGCAGACCACAAAAGACCAACTGCAACGCCAGTGTTAAAGATCTCAGATAAGAAACCCAGACTATTTTTAAGGGCCAGACATTCCCTGTAGGAAACACCCAGCAAAGGTACTGTGCAAAGCTGACAGTCCCACAGCACTTCCCCCTGCTCTTCTCACAAGCCTTTAATTACAAACTGTTTCGTACACTCAAAATTAATTACCAACCCAGGTTTCACAAAAACCTCAGTTACAGAATGTTTTCTTCAATGCATGCTATAATTAAAAGCCTTTTTTTAAAAAAAAAAACGCACTGCACAGGAAGGATTCTCTCCCTGTCAATGCACTGTTGGCCATATTTATTTTATTATAGTTTCAGTGGAGACGGTCAAATCCTACCATCACAGAGAGGAATACAGTTTGACAGAGTAATACGAGGAGGTTGTTTTCTTGAGGTGAAGCCACATTTTGCCTACATATAATCTTCATAATTTCTGGTAGTATTTGATAGACTGATGAATATTTAAAATCTCACATCTAGTATTAGTGAAAAGCAATCACAGTGGACACAACAGGTTTCACAATTCATGATCACAGTCTAAGCAGTAGTTTCAAAAACTTTCTAGAACAGTCACAATTTGTGGACTTGAAAACTGACCGTTTGCTCTTTTTTTTATTTTTCAGTAACTTTTTAAACAACGCTAGGACCCAAGGAAACTGCTTGAGGCTGCGAGAGGGGCGGTTCAGGCTGGGTATCAGGAAAAGGTTCTTCACCGAGAAGCGGTCAGACACTGGAACAGGCTTCCCAGGGCAGTGGTCACAACTTCGAGCCTGCTGGAGTCCAAGAAATGTTTGGACAATGGTCTCAGACAAATGGTCTGACTTTTGGGTGGTTCTTTGGGGACTCAGGAGTTGGACTCAATAATCCTTGTGCATCCCTTCGAACTTGGGACATTCTACGATTCCTCCAAATGTGAAAACTACAGCAATAAAAGCTTGTTTGCAGTGGGGAATACACTACCAATGACAGTCTAATTTCACAGCCATTTTCTTTTTTTCTAAACAGTTTCTTTTTTAATCTGTTCAAGTCTTCTGCAGTCTCCTATCAGCTCACACTTCTGGCAGATGACAGCATTTGTTTGCAGACATTTAAGCAAAAAAGCAGTAGGAGACAGGCAGCTCTTCAGAGTTTACAATAGCACATTATTTCTGAAGAATTTTCAATAAGCCTCAAGAGTACTTAAAATAACGCCTTAGATTTCAAGTACTGTATGGTGTTACCTAAAAATCACCAGCCAGTGTTTACATCTACCTTGCCTTTCAGTGAAGTCTGTCTGCTGGTAACCAAGTTGTTCAAAGAAACACAGATTTTTCTTCTCGGCAGTAGTAGCCACCCACTAATCCTAAACTAAGTGGAAGTAGCAATCATAGTATAAATAACTAAAGATGCCAGTCAAAAATCAACACCTCACAAGAAAAGGGGCACTGCACACAGCTGTTGCCACAAAGTTTAAATACAAAGTCATCAGTGCTCACAACATGCTAAAAGCATAACACTTGTACTCTCGGTTAGACAATGAGAGAAGGAAGCCCTGTTTGAGAAAGAGAGATGTATGTTGAACACAACAGTTAATTTTTCTTTGCATTTATTTAAAACTAAGGTTACCTGCAAATTTATGCATTCAAACGTAATTACTGTGTACACAGATGGTCATTTAAAAGTGGCTGTGGGTCCCTTCCCTATCAATTCCAGGATATATTTGCTATGATAAATTGTTACATTTGTTTTCTGAAGAATACAGATTTGAAAAGAACAAAAAAGGATTAGGTTACTACTTGTAGCTATCCATAGGTAAGTCAAAAGTGTTACCTAAGAAGGCATCCACTAAACAGCTGATCCCACGCATGGCACGAAAGAATATTTGAGGCAGATGTTTAAGGCAGGGGTATTGATTCAGTTCTTGAGTCATCCCACTCACATTCAGAAACTGCTCCTGAAATTTGGGGGTAGAACTAATAATGGCTGGGTTACTCAAATCCACAGGATTACTGTGCACACACAAAAGAGAGAAAAATATATTTTAGTCAGTTTAAGAACAGATTTTAAGAATGCTTAAAGATGCAATAGTTGAAGGCAATTAATTAACAGGAACACAAGAGCATCAGATAAAAAACTCCAAATGTCAGCATCTTGTACCAGTATTTTTCTATTGGAGATTTTTTGTAGCTTTTTATGTAGTCAATTTTTCCTTACTGAGTTGGTAGTAGTGGTAGTAGTGTTTAAGCATTAAAAATATTTTTTATTATTATTAATACATACCTATAAAAGAATAAAAAATTAAAAAGCTTCAAACTTTACCCAAATAGACTTAATAATTTTATTAATACTCAATGAACTGAAGCATACACTAGAGAGCAATGCCACAGTTCCGTACCATTAACTATACATGAGGTCTTTTGAACTCTGTTTTTAAGAGGTTCTTACACTGTTAAAATCATTCATAAACAGTAAGCAATGAATTACATATTGCCAGCAAAAAATAACTAGAAGGTGAATGGGATGTAAAAATTTGAGGTTTTTTTCCCTGACAAACACAAACCTTGTAACAGTAAGACCAGATTTACAGTACTTGCAACATTACCTATCACAAATTACAAAAAAGAACGGATTTTTGATTAGTTTAAAAAAAAGCAAGCTTTAAACTGTCTGACATTTAGGTTTAATTAGTAAATAACATTTTACATAAAAAGTTCAATATTCTATCAATTCAGAACATTAATGTTATACCTTTCCCAAGAATCCTTAGAACAAAGCATGCCACTTGGTTCTGTTGCAAATTTAAGGAAGAGTACCATACATGTTAAAACTAACCATATAACTTTCTTCATAAAAACAAAGAGAGACACCCATTTTAAAAATAATCTTTTGTAGGTTAAATTTAACACCCTGGAAAGCAAATGGAAGCAGTATACATCTCAGAGTTATTGTTCTGCTTTTCCTGTTTGCTATCTCAGAGAAACAGAATTCCATTGAAGTCTTATTATTAGCTATTTGGCATTTTGGAGGATCTTGAAAACATTTTTTAATTGAACTCCTTGACTCAGAATGCAAACTGGTTTGTTTAAAGTGGAACAACCCACTCATGACCTTGCACTGGACTGCTGCAGGGCACTGGTACAAGTCTCTCACACTTTATTCTACTTAAGTACATAAAACTTAGCAATCTCCAGAGAATTTTTTTATTTCAAAATTTTATAAAAATAACATAAAAATGTGAACAATGGATGATTGTAATTATAATACCTCAGCATATGTAAAAAGCGAAACCAGGTTTGTGCAACGCACTCGTTATCCATTTCAGGAGGAATCAGACCAGCATCTTCATCAGGAATCTTAAATGGAGGAAATGAAGGTCCATATGTAAAACGCAGCAATCTAGAGAGCAAATCAGATAGATCTGTCATTCAGTTAACGTTCCTCAAAATTTAACTGTGCATTGGAGCCTCAAAGAAATCAGCAGGAGGCCACAAGCAGCAATGCAACATCTTAAATCTTCCTAGAGAAATCTAGTTTATATCATTTAGCCTCCTTTAAGCTTGGAAGGGTACCTGTACCTGCCTTGGAGCATGCCTGAAGGTTCAAGCAAATCAAAGAGCTGTTAAAGCACAACACTCCACAGCAGCTCTCCCATGTGTTTAGCCAGGGGAGTTGCCAATTAACATAGGCACATACCTAAGTGACAAGATGTTACATAAAAAGGACAAAAGAAATAATAATCAAGGACTTTAAGCCCTTATCCCCAAGGTTTTTTAGCTGAAGTGTCCAATGACATCAGCAAGTCACATCAGGTTATAGGTCTAAATTACAAAGCACTGATGACTTAAGATTTACACCAGCCCACTAACAACACTCAATGCAATCCTGCAACAAGCACAGGACGGCAATCCACAAAATAGCAACCTCTTCAAAGAGGGGAAAAAAAAAAAAAGGAAAGATAGGAGTTTTCTTTCACAGAATCTGAGAATTGCAGAACAGTGGAAGGGAAACCCACAGAGGACTTAAAAGCAGTGCAATATCATGAGGATAATGGCTTAGATAAGCGAACTAAAATCTTTATGGTGAGCTTCTCTGAGCCACTCCTGTCTGATTTGACTCCTGCTTTATCCCCAACTTTGCAAGCTTCCAGGCTCCTTTCCCTGATCAACATAATCTTGGCGTTCCCTAACAGGATGGAAGAGAACTGAGTGGTGCCTTCTCAAACTCCTGATGTTCCCTGACTGGTTTTTTGTTTCCCTAAGCCAAACTCTCTTGTAGTACCATTTTTCACTTCAGTTTTCACATCCTTATTTCTAAACTAAGAGTGCTTGTTAATGGACACAAAGTGCCCCATTCAGCACTGCCCACTTGCAGAGCTTCATACAAGCCATATGCTTTACAAAGGTAAAAACATTACAACTAGGTGACAGGGGAGAACAGAAGTCTAACTCTTAGTTTAACAGTCAGCCGTGGGTAAGCTGAGTTACTGTTTTCTCTTTCTCAGCATTGAGGACTACAGTAACTGGCAACCAACTAATGCAAAAGACAGTCAAAGTGCACAAGGAACCCCAGTCTATCACAGGGACTAGTCATCTTGACAAGCCAATGAACTTTAGGACAAGCAGCCATCTTCGGGACCAAAACAGAAATAAACGTACCTACTACCAGGCAGTAACTGCTCTCCAGTATGCCAAAATGGATGCCTCAGCACCCATTTACACTTTGTGCCCCAGAGGGATCACCCTGTAGTGTATTGTTGAGGAACTAACTAGTTCTGAACAACCCCATGAAGTCTGGTGTTAGCCTTGACTTACACCTTGCAAAGTCGTGCCCTGCACCTCTGCGTGCAGAAGGCACTGCTTTCACAGAATCACGAATTGTAGGGGTTGGAAGGGACCTCTAGAGATCAGCAGGTCCAATTCCCCTGCCAAAGCAGGTTCCTTAGAGCAGGCTGCCCAGGTAGGCATCCAGACGGGCCTTGAATGTCCCCCAGAGAAGGAGACCCCACAACCTCCCTGGGCAGCCTGTACCAGTGCTCCGTCACCCTCACTGTGAAGAAGTTCTTTTGCATGTTGGTGCGGAACTTCCTGTGCTCTATCTTGTGGCCATTACCCCTTGTCCTGTCCTCACAGACCACTGAAAAGAGGTTGGCCAAATCCCTCTGTCTCCCACACCTCAGGTATTTATACACATCGATAAGATCCCCCCTCAGTCTTCTCTTCTCCAGCCTAAACAGACCCAGGTCTCTCAGCCTTTCCTCATAGGGAAGATGCTCCAGGCCCCGTATCACCTTTGTGGCCCTCCACTGGACTCTTTCCAGGAGATCCCCGTCTTTTTTGTAGCGGGGAGCCCAGAACTGGACACAGTACTCCAGGTGAGGCCTGACCAGGGCAGAGTAGAGGGGGAGGATCACCTCCCTTGACCTGCTGGCCACGCTCCTTTTAATGCACGCCAGGATCCCATTGGCCTTCTTGGCCACCAGGGCACACTGCTGGCTCACGGCCAACCTGTCGCCCACCAGGACCCCCAGGTCCTTCTCCGCAGAGCTCCTCTCCAGCAGGTCATCCCCCAGCCTGTACCGACACATCGCTTGTTCCTTCCCAGGTGCAGGACTCTACACTTGCAGCTCTCCCCTTATGAACTGCAAGAAGTCAGCTCTTTGAGGAACGTGATCAAATCTTAACTGAAATTTTGGGACTTTTTCAAAAACGTCTAGAAACAGAAAAATTGTAATCCACACAGCCTGCACAATCAGATAAAATTGACTTAGAACACCATACGGGGGTAAAAGTAGTATCTACTGGTACGACAACAACCAAGACCCTGGTTTTATTCTGCTATGAAGTCATATCCATGAATACAGACTAACACTGCATGTGTGTACAGAATTCTAAATATAGCTTTCCATGCAGTTTTAAGTTGAGACTCTTACTCACAAGTTTATTGCTGAAAGCCCAATTCAGACAAGTGTTTACTAAAACAGCACTTTAACTGGTTGAAGCTGGAGCTTCACTAAAGTATTAAAAGCACAGCTTAAAATACAACTAAATGCAAAGTTAGCATCAGAGTTCAGTTTTCTATGAATTAGATGTAAACCAACATTACTATGCAGCAGAACAGCAGACTACAACATTACAGAATCCCTGCAGATTATGCATCAACAGAACTAAGACTGTTAGTCAACAGTGGAAGATAAAATGTGGGCATGAAGTACATGGAACAGAACACCAACGCATGTTTGGAGACAGAGCTGCGCTTTTGAGATCAGTGAATCATAAAATATTTTCTGTTATGCAATGCTACATCTAGTGAACTAAAAATAGCTGAAGAAAAAACGTGGGAAATACACAGAACTTGTATTGCAGCTTTATTTCCCACAGGTTTAACAAGTAGCTGCATAACCTAGAAAAATCCATCCGCACTTGCTTTTTTTAAACAAGTAACTAAAAAGCAAGTTTTCACCAGGTTAAATAAACCCTTGCAGAAAGGCATACCACTGAATGTTTCACAATGCAGCAGTTTTAACACATTTTCAAACTTTCATACAAATGATTACTGAAGTCTAAGGAGAGCTGAGAAAAGGTGACCAATTCCCCTGCTCCTCAATCAATCAAGTTTTCTCCTCGAAGAGGATGAGATTTGTCCCACCAAGACTTCACACCACAAAGACCCCATCATTAAGGGTTCTGAGGCTCTCCTCACTATTTAAGGCCTCATGCCACAGCCTATCCTCTCCTACAGCCCCCCCAGTCCTCCTGTTCCAATCAATGCCCAGTGTGGTTTGGTACTGCTGTCCTTGAGACCCACTATGGGGGAAGGAGACTGCAGCCTGCCCCTGGCTCATCACGTCACCACGGCCAGGTCTGCTCCGGAGAGCAGGAGATGCAGAACTCAAGGAGCCACCTCAAACATAGCAACACGCAGACACTGCTCAGCAGTAACAAGCACCTAGTAAGCTTGGTGATGACTGTCACTACACGTACAGATTATAATACTACACAATTGTAATATTAATGATTCATTCCTCACACGACATGATGAAGTCAGTGATGAAGACTGATATACACACACAAAGAAAAGTGCTGATTATCAGAGAAATGCTCAGATCATATAGTAACAAGAACCAATTTAGATCTTCACTTGCAGAATGAAGACATATGTGCCTGAACACGTGTGTACAGTTGTGTGTATACACATGTATATATATATATATTTACAACAGGGGCTTTCAAACTTAGGATCTTATCCCGCTTTACAAGTCTTAGTCTACTGTGTCAAGAATAGATCATAGATCATCTATGACACCAGCTGTTTACTGAGGGAAACTGAAATGGGAAAACATACTATATACATTTAAATGAAATCTGCATATTTATGTATATTTATTTCTGTGGGATTTCTCATACCTGGAAGTAAGGGCACAGATGACCTTGCTCCACTGCTCAACTACTGCAGGGTGATGTCGCCAGTTGGCCACCATCTCTTTGGCAGTTTTCCAGTAAGGTGGTGTTGGGAAGCATCGTGTACAAGCCAGTAACCACACCTCGAAGAGCACGCCAATTAATTTTTCAGCCAGACTTTCAGCAATGCCACCTTATAGCAGAAACAAAGCATACCTTTAGTGAGTACTCAATCTAAATAACTTCAGACATCTCTCCAAAGAATATTTCAGTCTTAAAGGACTCTCACAAATGTCATGATTACATTTCACACATTTAGATTTCATTTTAAGCAATAACTGCATAAAGATTGAGTTTTGTATCATATTTTTCGACATTTTTCACTTAAGAGTGATTTCTGATGACTTCCTGCAGTCAATTAACTTTCTTCTTTTTTTTTTTTTCTTTTTTTTAAAGACCAAAAATAACGCACAGAACCCAGCCATATGTATGTGTCACTAAGATATACCGGGAATTCAGCTACCGATCTTAGGCTGTCTTCCATCACAAAGAATATTTGATATAATTTATTTATTTTAAAATGGGTATAAACTGATAATGATTTTTCCAGTAGTCAGGCCAAACTAGAAGGCACATACAGGTTTCAGTGACACAAATAGGGAACGATGCTACCTGAAACTCTTCACTCTGCGTCTGTACAGAGTCTGTTGTTCTGCAACAATACATTTCAGAGGACTGAGAAAGCATTCAATCTTTTCTGACAACACTTTATTTCAGGGTAGCGTAGCAGAATTACGAGAGCTATTGCACTCTAAGAGCTTTTAACAGGTTCCCCCCCATTCCCCTGGCAGGTCAGCATCCAGCAGAGCCAAAGCTTTGTTCAGTAATTGAACCAAATGAAAGTTTAACACAAACCTTGCACAGTTGGAGCTGCTAGAAGAGTGTCATTAATCTGAAGAAGAAATAACAACAAAACCTCCCAGGTTTCTCTTGCCATAATTGTTGATTCACGAGCCAGTTTCTGGACAGCTTTCAAAACCTGCAAGCACAATCTAATCTGACTAGATCCTGGGTCTGGCCTGCAAAAGAAGAAAGTGCTACTTGAGTCCCCAAGCAGGAAGTGAAGGGCTCTGCACAGCAATGCGTACAATAACCTGAACTTTGAGGAATTACAAGCAGAAACATCAACATTATTGAATTCGAGCCAAGAACATATAACTCTGCATCGCAACCGTGTCTCTGAGCATCCTAACGCTGCCTTAATGAGAACAAGATGTACCATAACACTTTCCTCTACGTGGCATGGAATTCACCAACACAAAGCGAACATTTTAACCGGACAAAGTATAATCCATTATATTAATTGAATCTATCTTAGAACAAACAACGTTAATGTTGTTGGGACATCACTAATTGTTCCATATGCAAGTCAGGCGAGTGTGTTGGAATTAGACAAAAACATTAGCAAACTGATTTAACCTCTTCCTAGTATACCTCTTGCTTGCAAACAACCAACTGTTGCCTCCAATTCCTTATGTTTAAGAAAAAATGCTAAAGAGGGTTATTAAATAGGCAAAATACACCAAAGGAAGAAGGGCTAAGGAGAGAAGTTGTCAGTGTCATTTTTCCTTACTGTAACAACCAGTTACACATTGCCACTGCTGAGTGACGTGAAGCATTGCACAAGTAGCAGACTCTCTTCCAACCTGTTAGTTTATACAATGCAAAAACTAAAAAAAACTGGGTAAAGAATAGTAATATGAAGTGCTCCTGAAAATGTCTGAGGACAACAGTAAACAAAGCAGAGCAAGCCTAAATGTTTAAGGAGTGAAAGGGATTACAGATTAAATTGTGCAATATATGCAAGCCATTTTTCAAGTTGTATCCTTGAAACTTCAAGCTGTAAGCTTAAGCCCTCCTACCACTTGCTGAAAAAAAATCATAAAGATATTACCATCCAGACTACTAAGTAGCATTACTAGAGTCCAGCCAAACACTTTCAATGTGGTATAAGCCACAAGTCACATTGCACAGTAAGCGTTTCATGAACATGCTGATCCACTACATAAAAATCTGATTTTCTTAGAGATTAGTAGCTCACATTGAGATCATTCATAGACAGATGCTTTTTAAAAATACAATCAACTCTTATCTTTATAGAATAATGTTGTATTACAGTACTGGAAACAAGATTACAAAGAGACGAGATAATATCTAAAGCAAAATTTCAGACTACTAGTTGCAGTTCAGGACTTCAGTGGGTTGTTCTACTGCAGTGCTTATCCTACCAGATCATTTCACAAAGCTCGGGACAAGCAAGTCCTGCCTTGGTTATAGCACTATTCTCCCAAGCAACAACAGAGCTCAAAGAATATCCTTATTTTGCTGTTCTTGAAGTTTCAAAGTCTGTCTCAAGACTTGATTCCCTAAGAATCAAGCAAGCTTATGTAAAGGGACTGACATATAGGAACTCCATGTGACTAATGGGATACTTCTGAGCTAATCTGAGGCAACTGTGACGTCCCCATCCATCTATCAGTTCCTCTTTTCCACAAAATCAACTGAATGGCAAGCTTTTTTGGCAGCATTTTGCAGGCTCACATCTGAAGATTTCCCCAGGACCTGTCCTTTTGGTTCCCACACCCGTACCCAACAAGAATCGCTCCCATGATTTCATATGTAAGTTAGAAGTTACCAAAAAGTCACATGCCCCATGGTCTCTCAAGAGTTTCCAGACATCTTAGTTGGACAGAAAACACCAGTGCCATGTCTATGCTCCACGGTGAGGGAAAAGTTTTCATATTTTCTTTCCATGCTTCAAACAAAAGTTGGCAGTTTCAGAATTTTATCTGACACTAATAACTAATTCCTGAATATCATAGTGTTTGTTAGACATGGGCAGCCTTGGAGTTGCTTGGGGAATACTCAACTACATCATGAAAAGAAGCCCTCATTTCTGCAGGTGTGGACAGAACATCAGTGCTGGAGGGAAGGATGCAACCACCCTTTCTCTACTCAGTCTGGCAGATAGAAGAAAAGGAAACAACTTGCTCACCTTTCATCATTCTTAATTTTTTAGCATCATGCTATTTCAAGGACTGTGCACATGAACAGTTGATTTCCTTGAGCTTTCAAACTAGAATTGCTTACACATATCTGTTTTGTATTTGCTGGATATATATTCCTGAAATGGTATTTAAGTTGAACCACCAACTTAAGGTTCACTTACTACACCTGAACTGTGCTTCTGCAGAGTCTCAAACCCCCACCACAACTCTACTTGCACCACTTTTACGGCAGCCAAGCATCCTCATCGGTTCCAGGATACCAGGTTAAGGAAGGAAGCTACTTTAATCACAAACCTGTATAGGAAATAGGCTTTTAATTAAGGCTTGGTATCTCCCCACAAGATCAGGCTACTTCCAGGAGACAGTTCAATGCAGGTTGCTACAAGAGCTCCTGAGTAAGCGTTCTACAGGCACCCATCAGCACCAGCCACCTGCATTCATTAGGTAAATCCAGGAAGTATTCTCCTTTTCCCCTGTACTGACAAAGGACAGCAAGCTTATTCTTTCTCTCAAGCAAGGCGCACACAACTCAATGCTGTATTTAATCTTCATTATAACATGCTTGCCTGTTGCTGGAATGAATTCTGAACACAGCTCCTCGGAAGAGAAACCTGAAGAATTTTTTCTTAAAATGGAGTAGGAACTTGAACATGAAGTGTTGCCAACATCAGCCACAAAAAAAAAAAAAAGTGTTTCATTTACATATTGGGGCTCTTCGAAGAAGAGAAGAGCTGTTACACTTCATGGTGTGTATGTAGGCACACAGGTCTACAGTCACCCTGCATCCGTAGGGTAACTCTTTCATTCAACAGCCAGCATGTGCAGCCTGCCTCAGCCTCCATCAATGAGGTTGGAGCAGAAGGGTAGAACGGCAGTAGTGCCAACAGCACACAGGAGACAAAACAGCCTGGTAACAAGGCCTCTGGTGCAAAGCAAGGCAAGGGATCACAGTAAGAACTACTTAGTGGGCACGGGAAGAGTGCATTCTCCACTGTGCCGAGGGAATAAGGATTCCCAGCAAGGCAAGGGATCACAGTAAGAACTACTTAGTGGGCACGGGAAGAGTGCATTCTCCACTGTGCCGAGGGAATAAGGATTCTCAGAGAGCATACTTCATTCTGTATCTGTTAGAGAGCTGTATTAGATCTAGCAGGACAGACTTTCTTTAACAATTTTCACATTTATCAGTGGCCAGTGTTTTTGACATTCTAGACATGTAGATGTAACTTTTGAAAGAGCTCTGCTTTCACTGGAGACTATCTGGAACTTCTACCTCCATGTTTAGACTTCATTGTACTGCAGCTTTATACTGGTAGGTAGCCAAGTGACCTCTTGATACCATTACTGTATTGTAAAATATTCATTATTTTTAGTTATGATGACCTAGTGCTTGAAATGAAAGCATACCTTGTGTCTGCATCAAGTGACTTCTTAAACAAAAATTTTCAGCCTCATCATGCATCAGTACCTCATTGGTACGTTATCAGGCATGTAAGGAGTTACATGAGACTGAGCCCAAAGAACTGACACACACCATAAAAGGGCTTTTAAGATTATTCATATCCAGCGGAGATTTTTAAGAGTTCTTTTCCATTTTCCTTGCAGCTAAAAAAAATTTAAAGGAAAGTAAATTTAATCTGTATACCACTTTTCTGGGCCTTCACACTCCTTTATTGAAAAACAATGACTTGAGACTCGTACCATACAGAAAATTTAAGACCTCGGATAAAGGAATCAGCAGTGTAACAAAAAGCCACAAAGATGGGATTGTCTTCAATAGTTAGGTCCATAAAGATACTTAGTCATCTGAAAATAATCATATTAGCTGTAAAATATTTGAGACTCAGGCAGAAATGCATTCAGTGCTGAGGCTTGAAACTGAAGGTGGAAAGACAGCAGCAAGGAGGTATCGCTATTTCTGTTCTTCTTGGCCACACGTTCTTGTTTTCGTCTCAGGGCAGGCTACTGTATACTGAATTCTGACTTTATTCTCATGATCAAAGTCCCATGAAAAAACCCAGCTAAGCCTAGTCAAGGCATCAGCCAGGCCTAGGCTAATGGCCAACAGACTAGGAAGGAAGTGGCTGGGTTCATCTGCCTTTCCTTGGCATCTCCAACACAATGACCAAGAAACTGCCAATAGCTAGAGACAGCTTTATGCTGAAGTCTAATCTGAAGAATTGTTTCCTCAAATTTGTTCCCTGATCTTCCGTTAACGGGAATTAAAATGTCATTTTCCACTGCAAGTTAAGAGCAATGAAAATTTCGGTTAGGTTGTAGAATTTGAGACAATCAACAAATAGCAGTGACCTTCTCATCTCAAGTTGCATGAATTACTATTCAAAGCCCTTTATTAACACAACCTTCAGATAAAGTAATCCAAGCACAGAAGAACATTTTGAAGCCACTTGCAGTGATATAGCATTAATACTTCTGTAAAGTAGATGCTCTGGTACTTACAAACCAGTACTAAACGTGAAGTAATTTCAGACAACAAGCATTTAAGTACTGTTTCACAGGGCACTGTTATAACATCTTCTTTATCCAACATGTTCAACATCACCAGGTACATTTGAAATAAACTATACACCAAATATGATGTTGAGGGCACCCAAGGTAGCATAACTTTTTGTCTAAAAGCTAGAAGCAAGAGTATCAACATTATCATCTAAGCATGTTTAGTGTAACATCAGGTTGTCAGGTAGCAAGCACTCTTCTGCCGGGTTCTTTGAAAAATGTGAAAGATGGTCAACATAGTTTTGCTCATTCAACAGGCAGCAAGTTGTAGGCATTGAGAAGTTACTAACTACAAGGTGACCACACTTCTGATATGCTTCTGATGGCATGGGATTACCATGATGTGCTCTTCATTATCTCAGTTTTTACATGATACTTACACATGGTCACAGTGATGCTATTTAATCTTTTTCCCCCTCCATTCACGTAATAGAGATTGTTCATGAAGTTCTCAGAACAGCAAACATTTGAGTCTATGAACAATCCATAACTACCTAAACACAGCAGCAACCATAAGACATGTACGGAGTGACATCTTCCTTGTAACTTTGCGACAATAGCAATCTTACATTAATCAGGAGTCCGCATGGCTCATCAGGCTTTTCTGACAGAGGTTACCTGCTTACTATGGGTCCAAATTCCTGTGCCTCTCTCCCACCCCAAACACTACCAGCCTGACACTCACCTCGGTACAAAGAGATTTTGAAGATGTTTGAGAATGCTTTGAACATAAAGGTTTGGTTCCTTAATAACTGGTAAAGGAATGGAGTCCTTAGGTAATACAAGAGCCATGATCCAATCTGTATATACGTCGACACAGTATTTCACAGTATCGCCATCCAGAGGGAGGGTCAGTCCATAACAAACTACCTCCATAGTCCATTTTACCTATGCAAACACAAAACAAAGTTGTTAAAAGTAAGTTTGGGCAAGTAAACAACGATCAGTGCACATTGGCTCTAATGGAACAATGTAACCATAGTTATGCAGTACAGGCATTTCTATCTGACGTAGGCATGAATTAATGACTTAGTGTTTTCATATGGTATCATGACTTTACAAAGAAAGTCTTTAGTCTAAACAGCCTAGAGAACCCTTCAGAACACACAACAAGCTGGACAACTACAAGGTGATGTAACAGAAGACTTTCAAATTCTAGTACATAAATACATATGCTATACCAAGACTTAAAAAAAAAAAAGTCACACAGTTGCTTCAACAATGACAAAGGTAACTCCACAAAGGCTTTAATGTGTTAAGCACTAAATTCAAATTCCACACCCTGCTTCTTTAGCCTGAACTTCCTGGTATAGCAGCTCAGATAAACACCAACACCACACATCGCTCACTACTAGGTCACGAAGTGCACTGTTGCTGTGAACTGGCTGCTAACACAAACATGATGTAGATTACTAACCTAAAAATACAGTACATTTCAAAAAACTTGGACTACTAAAGAAAAAGAGGCTATAGAAAATAATTTATTTAAATGACCACTCTAGCATGAGAAAAATTACGATATCCAAGGAAATGCACTTACTTCTTTGTCTGTTTTTAGTAAACTTTCACTTCCAACTGATGATGTAATTAAAGCTTGCCCAAGAGGACGCACCACTGCATTTGCCACTTCTCTCCCCACATTTTCAGGATAGCTGTGAAGTACACTGGTATTACCCTGATCATTTTGAATGACAAGATGCAAAGATCTCCACTCCGAGTACATAGTGCCTCTATGCTACAAACCAAATAATACCTGTGGGGAGGAGGCAAGAAAGACAATCAGTAGAAATACCTATGAAAACAGTTACCAACACTGAAGTTGTTTGCTACTGTAAATTCAAGGTTAATGAATTTGAAGACCCGTAAGAGATTCTAACAGCTGTTATATAACCTTAATGTTTTTAAGGTAGCTGAGATTTTATTTTTTTTAAACCATTTCCCCCCCCCCCCCTAAAGTTTCAGTTAGGAACTAGTTGCCCATTCAAGACACTAAAATCTTAAGAAGCAGCAGCTTCACCTTACATCTTCAGCTAGTGGCAACCCTGCAGAAAAGGTATTCCTGCTTACAGGACTTCCTTGGCTAAACAGAGAATCACTCCGTATGTATGTATTTAATTCATATAAGCAATGGTTCCCATTCATACCTTATGCCCTTCTTCAGGTGAACAGCACTTAGAAATACATACCAGGAAACTGACAAGAAAGTCTTACTCATCTTGGAAGACAAAATTCCGACTTTTTTTTTTTATACATTCAATCCTAGAGCATGCAATAATCAAAACTTTCAGCCGTCAGTTTTGAGTAACTGATAATGAAAAGTGCATTTACCCTGAAGCGATGTAAGGCCTTACTGAGCCTTCCTGGATCACTACTTCAAATCCAGTCTCACTTCATAGTTTCACTTTAACTTCACACATTGCTACCAAATCTGTCATACTTGCAGTATAGACTACTATTGCATTTCTAACCCCTGTAAAGTCAATGCACTTGACTTCAAGTCATTCAGCATAAAAAAAAAAAAGCCTTTCTGCCTTGAGAGCAGCGGGCCATGCTGCAGCACCAGCACACACACCCCACCGATTTGTTTTTCAGAAAGCCGCTCCGGGCAGCACAGCGTGTGACGAGCCCAGCAGCTAGCCACAGGCTGCGGTCCAGCCTCAGCAGGCAGCTCTAAGAGATTGGCTCATCAGCGCGGTAGGAAAGCTAAGCCAGCACAAGTTTCCTGTCTGCTGGGACAGTTTTTAAGCCAGATCAAGATCTGATCTCACTCTGGTTAGACAAGGATCTGTACCACACAGAGGAGCCAGGAGAACACACATCCAGGAGAGGTGGCAAGAGCAGGTTTTCATACCTACTCCAAGTAACTTAGAGTTGCTGTTTCAGCAGGTGGTACCGCAGTCGCCTAAGCCATCAGAACTGGGACAGCACTATCTCCCTCTCCCCCCCTCGCACACCAGCTCTGGCATCAGTTACTTGTGCCGGCTGACCACCTGAACAACAGAAAACAAGGAGAGCAGGGCTGGCACGGGAGGGAAGGCAGAAGCATGCCACAGCTCGGATCAGCTCAAGCTGTGATGAGCAGCGCTCTGAGGACCGCTTGCCAGCTATACTTAGCTGGCGCACTTTGGCAACTAGTTAGTTACACAGGGAATGTTTTGAATGCCTCCATTACACGTTTCTTGGCCCAAAACCAAACAAGAAGGCAGGCCTGGAAATGCACCTTCCTAGAAACAAGCCACCATTTAAACAGGTCTGCCAACTGAACTCACTCCCCAAATCCTGACTTACACCTAAAAACCTGCGCAAAAAGCCTGCTAACTCCCTTCTCGGGAAGAGGCAAGGCAAGGCAGCAAGGTCTTGGTTTTCCAAACTGTGTCCTTCCTGGTTTGAGGCAGCAACCACACATGCTCACCTGACAGCAGTTTACTCAGAGCAGGTGCAGCCCGCAGGAAGCATATCCTCAGCATCCTTTGGGCATTTTCCTCCTCTGTGAGCAATGGCAGGGGAACGGCCGTCCCACCACCGTCATGATGCTTCAGCTTAGATGAAAACACTTCCAAGACACTAGCTCTTGGGACACTGAGAAGTCACAACAACAACAAAACCACCAAAGAGGGAAGAGGATCCACAATCCCAGTTACAACCATCATCCTTAGTAATGGCTTCACTCACTGGTTAACTTCTTTAGGTAGGTTTCCCTGTTGCTATCTTTTCCCTTTCTTCAGATCCTATACCCAATGGACTTCCTCTTCATCTTCCCTCCAGTCCTACCTGAACACCGCCTTAGTCTCCAGCTTGTGCTGGGAGGGAAAGAACGAGGGGTAGAAGTGGAACTGCACCCACCCCACACGCTCTTGCCTTCCCCCATAGCCTGCAGAGAGCCTCCACCAGCGCCGTGGGCCTCCCTTCCCCCAGCTTGGCTGCTCCAAAGGCAAGTGCAAATGCACTCCCCATTTGAAACAGGAGTCCATTATAGGAGCAGGTAACACCATTTGAGAGCCAGAGTGTTGATTTAAATAAACTGATTTCAGCTGCTAGCAGCGCATGGTTTCCACCAGCATGTGTCAGCTGAAGGAGCTAGCAGCTCCCGCCTGGCAGGAACTTATCAGCCTGCCAATAAGTGCCAGCACGCCCGCCCTGCCTGCCCTTAAACTAGCACAGGGTTCCCAGAAGCATGGAAGTGTTGCACAGCACAAGGAAATTGTAGGCAGCCCCTCTACAGAAGACGAAAGTAAATCATAGGACAGGGAGTCACAAATTCTGAAGCATTTTGAGTAATCCTCATTGTACTGACACGAGGTAATGCGACCACATCCCTTCACGTGCAGCTCCCAGCCACGCCAAAGCAAAAGATGTACAGCTCCTGTGGCTAACCTTCCCAAATTCTGCAAGATGGAGCATCTGTAACAGATTTGGGATATGCCACGTCACGTGTACGATGTTTGGCAGCAGCACAGGGGTAACCAAAACCCCTGGTGCCACATACACCCAGCCTCCTGCCTGACTGCCAACACAAATTTAATGCTCAAGAGTGAATTCTATCAATATTAAAGGCTTCCTTTGGTCTTGCCATAAAACAATTTTCTGCTATACTTATCAATATACGAGGAACAATGAACCAAGGAACTATCTCAGATGTAAAATCCTTTTAAGGCAGGATTTCCTAATGCTATTGACGTGCCTCCTACATTTATTTGCAAGGACTAAAAGTTGCTTTTCATTTTAGATCCCACTAACTGCCATTGGAATTAGAAACTGTCATCATCTGTTAGGACCGTGGTATAGCTAAAGCCATCTACAGTTCGGCTTCTTGAAACTGGACCTAAGTTGAAAAATGCCAGTAAGTCTTCACCATTACATCTGTTTTCATGTTGAACCTGCGAAAACAGAACACTCCGGCAGCCCTGTAACTTGCTGAAAAAGCTCCATACAGAAGGTACCTAATGCTTCACAGGAAGACGACCACTCCCTCCAAAGAGGATGTGTTTATCAGATTACTTAAACATCTAGACAACTTTGAAAAAAACACAATTTTCACTCCACACAACCAGAGTACCTTGATTTTAATTCCTGTTTTTGCAATGTATTGCATTTCAGTTTCAAAAATAGTACTGAGTGGCTCAGGTAACATCAGCCACGTGAAATCTAGGAGAATATTCAAATTCCATACCGAAATAGGTACAAAATCACTGAAGACTTTCAGGGTTACAGACTACCTAATTAGGGAAAGGAAGAAAAATAAGCAGAACTATGAAATTCACCAAGCAGCTTTACACACAAGTTTGGAAACTGAACTCATTTATGTTCCTGGAGGCTGCAATAAATAAAATAACCTCAGATCTTTACAGAGACACAGATTTGGAAAGAAATTTCTAGCATTAACAGTAGTGGAACAGCTACAGAGTTAAAATATGTGTACTACAAAACTGAATGTACTTCCAATATTCCTTAGAATGCTAAATAATTTGAATATATTACCTCCAGAGCCATTTCAACTTAGGAATTTTCATAGCTATTGTCATATAAACCACCAAAAAAGGCGGTTTCAGCATTTAAGACCAAAGATCCTCAACTCATAAAAACTCCAGAAGTTGGCAAACATGAGTTACTAACAAGCTCATAAAACTAAAAATAAAAAAAAAAGATATTTCAGTTTTATTTCTAGTCCCTAAAGCCTTCAGATGAATAGATGCAGCCAAAATATTTAAACTCCTGGATCAGTAAGATTGGTGAGAATTAACCATCTAAATAACAGACCCCCATTCTGCAATTACGTCAAAGGAACATCCTAGAGCCCTGAGCAGCAGTCGAGTTTTCGGAGTGTGTGCAGGGCGAGGGTAAAGAACCAACATTTGTGTAGGAAGCAGCTCCTCAGAGGGGGGTGCAGGGTGCATTTAGCCCTTCACGCTCAGCAACTTCAGATGTAAAAGATGTTTGCCTACAACAAACACAAAAGGGCTTGGAGCATAAGGACAAACTATCCCCCCAAAATGGAAGCTTCCTGGTTTCATCAGAACCAAAAAGGCAGAGCCTGGGCTGAAAATTCAATGGGAGGAATACTATTAATAGAGTAGAAGCAAAGACCATCAGCAGAGATACCCAAGCAAGACCTCGCTGAAGAGGGCAGAGCCTAACACAAACAAACAGCAATACAGAGGGACTACACCATAAAGTTCTGGGATATTAAATACACTACACAAGTATTTCATGGCAAACAGGGTCCCCCCTCGCCCCAAGTTGACACTGCTGCCCCTCTGCCCTCCAAGTTTCTGCTGGAGGGTACAGAGAGCAGTCCAGGTCTTGGCAAGATGAAAACTCAGCACCACTCTCACAGCAAGTCCCCCGGGACTGCAGAAGTGCATGCTCCTCTGGGTAGCTCGCCTTTGGAGCCCACCCAGTAGGTAGGTATGCTGCGTGCCCAGCGCACACTGCACTAACAGACACCGCACAGAGCGGCCAGCAGGCAAAACCGACAAAAGGCCCCCCTGAGAAACTCAAACCCTACAGGCCCTCCTCTGCTGAAAGCCTTTTTTTGTGTGTGTGAAGCTGGCACTTTGTTAAAGAATAAACTGAGATACCTGTCAGGATTACTGTTAAATGAAAAATCTACATTCAAAGCATGAAGCGATCAAGCAGAGGAAGAACAGGAGCTTGTGTCCTCCACCCCCAGGCCAGGTGAGCCATTCAGCCACAGTGCTGCTGAGCAGAAGAGTGGAGCTGTGATGCTCCCCTGGCCCAGGGAAGGTGAATTTGTCCAGCTTTCTCACCTAGCTGCAGCAGAAGTCAGTACACGAAGCTAAGCCAGGAAAGACAGGGTTTCAGACATAAGGCACTGTTTAAACCCCAGAGCTAGAGACTCATCTCCCCCTGCACTCCCTGCTCATTAGGGTCTGAGCTCCCTTTACCACTGTGGTTCCTGGCAACACCCCTGGACACAGCCCTGCCAAAGCAGGAAGCCCAGGCACCTGGGGTGAAGAAGGTTGCCTAAAACCTGGGTACTGTCACATCTGCAGATTAACGAAGCCATAAGAAAGCAAAACCATCAGTCAGTTTGGTGACTTTTGGCTATTTTAATCTGCTGTCAAGGTTCATTACTCAGACATGGCTACTGATTTGCTTCATGCTATCACCCCATCTGTAAGAGCTGGGGTGAGAAAGCAGTCTCTCAGGTAGGCCATCTGAGAATTTAAGGAGTTCTCGCAGCCCTCACTGGTGCCACAAACTGCTTAGGGAACTCTTCCGCAGAAGTGTATTTCCTTGACCCAGCCCCAGAACAGTTTTCATTCAGTGCTTTATTTCACATTTGGGCTTCTTCCCCGGTGCAGTTCCTTGGGCAGCCCTACCAACCGCGAGGGCACAGCGAGGAAGGGGCTTCCCAAAGCCGATGCTCCCCTTAGCCGGGGCTGTGAGCCTGCTGCCGGGCTTTAGCGGCTGCTCACCTCCTCCTAAAGACCAACCTGATCCTGATCCCCTGCCCACCGGCCCTGAGCACCGGAGGAGACGCGAGGTAACTGAGGGGAAACACAGCCAGCACACAGCTCGCGGGGACCGCACCGGGCCCCCCCAACCCCCCGCACTACCTGCGGGAGGCCCGGGTAAAACCCGAGACACAAAACTTCTCCCCCCCGCGGGACCGGAGCTCCCCCCCCAACCCGCCCGGCCCCGCTCGGCCCTTCCCGGGGCCGGAACGCCGCCCTCGGCCGGCCGCCGGGGCAAGGGCCAGGGCCGCGGGGGCTCCGCCGCCCGTCCCCTCCCGCCGCGCCCAGGCCCGCGCCCGTGGCGGAGCCGCCGGGAGCCCCGCGGCCACCGGGAGCTCGGCGCCGCCTCCGGAGCCGCCGCCGCCACCACAGGCCCCGGCGCGGGGTGGGGGGGAGGGAGGGGAAGCGGCCGGGCGCGGGCAGCGCCGCCGCGGGAGGGCCCGGGGCCGCCTCACCTGCGCCGAGGGGCCCGGCGGGCATGTCGGGCCTGCGCGGGGCCGGCCGCTGCGCCCTCAGGCCGCGGGCTCCATGGTGCCCGCGGCGGCCGAGGCGACCCAGGGCAGACACCACCGCGCCGCAGCTGCGCTCCGCTCCCCGCGGCCGCTTCCGGCAGCGCCACAAAGCGCACGGCGAACGGCCGGGCCCCGCCGCAGCGCGCACGCGCGCGGCCCCCCCGCCCCGCAGCGCCCCACCCCAGCGCGCGGGCAGCGCCGAATAAGTCGCGGGGAAGCGCTGCGCGCCTGCGCAGTCCGGCGCGGCGGCGCCTCCACCGCCCTCTTCCTCTTAAAGGGGCAGCGCCGGCGGCCGCCCGCCCCGAGACCGCCGGGAGAGGTGCCCCGGGCCCCGTGCCTCGGGCTGGCGGCGGCGGCGGGCTCGGCCCGGGGCCCGTTCCCGCAGCACGGGGCCCCGCGGGGCGGCAGCGCTGGGAGCTCGGCCCTGCTCCGCACGCAACCCGCAGCGGCCCGCCCCGCAGCCGCTGCCCGCAGGCACCTCCTGCCCGTAGCACTCGGCTACCCGCGCTGCTCCTCGTTCGGCGCGGCAGGGAAGTGCCAGCCAAACCACCCCGCAGCCTGCCGACAGATTTTTAACCCCTTCCGTCGCCTCCTGCTGAAGGAACGGCATTTGTCACGACGCGAAATGTGCCCGCTGTCCTGCGGCAAGAGCTCTGTCCCGTGTGCTTCCGTGCACGAGTGGCTGCCTGACAGGGAGCGGCGAGAGCTTTCGCAGCGAAGATCTGTTCGGTGCTTTCACCGTAAGCCTCCGTACCACCCATTTGTTCCACCCCCAAGGGGTGCAGTCCTTCACAGGAGCATGATTCTCCGGTATTTGGTGCAAAAAAAGCAGCGCTCTGGAGGGCTGCTGCACCAGTACACGCAGCGGGGGCTGGGGAGGCTGGGTCTGATGCCCCAGCAGCGGGACACAGAACCAAACGGCCCATGCAGGGACACTGCACAACCAAACCCAGCATGCCGACCTGGCTGCTGGCTCGCTGACCCCATCCCAGAAGGCAGTCACAAACTCTTTGCTTGCTGAGCCCTTCTTTCTCTTGCCCCCCCGCCTGCTCCACCAGATGCGCAAACGCTCCTGCCATTCCCCTGCACTAAGCTTGACAGCAGTGGAGAAAGGAGAACTCAGAATTTATCCACAGCAGCCCCTGGCAAGGTGCCTTTCTGTTCTCTTGCACTCAACACATGTTTTCCAAAGGACTGATAATGTCTTTGGGCTGTGTGCTGCTCCCTCTGCTTTAGCTCTCCAGGTCAGTGCAGTTTGCCATGTTTGGATTTTCTGCCTCTTACTGCAGGATTCATGCACTTTACTGTTTTCATGTTATCCCTATTAGTGTGCAAAAAAAGTTACCATTGCTTTCTTTTCTTTCCCGGCTAGCAAGTCTCCGTCTGTATAGATGCAGGATTCAGATTCACTCTCCAAAGCAAAAGCATGAGTTAACCCTGCTGTGTGTTAACCCTGGTGGGCAGGTGAGTCCCACACAGGCACTCACTCGCTTCCCCCTCCATGGGAAGGGGGAAGAGAATTAGAAAGGCAAAAGCTAGAAAACTCAAGGGGTGAGATATAGACAGTACAATAAGTAAAAAGAGGAAATAAAACAAAGCAAAACAAACAAAAAGAAAGAAAAAACACATGATGCAAAATGCAATTGCACACCACTGGCTGGCCAATGCCCAGCCAGTCTCCAAGCACTGGCAGCCCTGCAAAACTTCCCCACCGGTTTTCATGCTGAACACGGCATCGCATGATCTGGAATATGGGTCGGCTGGAGCCAGCTGTCCTGGCTGTGTCCCCTCCCAGCAAGAAGAACACTGTGCACCCCCAGCATGCTCACTGGCAAGACGGCATGAGAAACAGCAAAGACCTTGACTCTGTGTAAGCACTGTTCAGCAACAGCTACATCTATGCATTATCAACACTGGTTTCATCACAAATCCAGACCACAGCACCACAGGAGCTCCTGTGAAGAAAATTAACTCTATCACAGCCAAAAACAGTGCAGGCACGGTGGGACTGTTGTTGGAGCACTTGGGAATATCTCCATCCTGGGTGCCTGTAGTGATGCTGACCGGATGACCATTGCCCATCAAAGGGTCAGTGCAGGTGTAGGAGGAACTTCCCAGCTAATTGCACCAGGGTCACATGAAGGCAGCTCCCACTGGGCACCCGGTGATGACACCACCAGTGTGTCCTTGTTGTTATTGTGAAGTGCAGTAGCATGTTTTCACTAAACATCCTTTAGCTCAGTTGCAGGAATGATGGATGCAGCTGTGTTCTCCTGGGAAAACCCCATAGCAACCCTAAAGACCACAGTGCTGGTGAACCCGTCCTCAGGCAGAACCTGAGCACCCTGCCACGTACTGTCTCGAGGTCCATGTGATGCTGCTGAGGGTGGAAAGGCCTTGCAGAGAGATCTGGACAGATTGGAGAGCTGGGCGATCACCAACCGCATGAAGTTTAACAAAAGCAAGTGCCAGGTCCTGCACCTGGGACGGGGCAACCCTGGCTGTACGTACAGACTGGGCGACGAGACGCTGGAGAGCAGCCCCGCAGAGAGGGATCTGGGGGTTGTGGTTGACACCAAGTTGAATATGAGCCAGCAGTGTGCCCTGGCAGCCAGGAGGGCCAACCGTATCCTGGGGTGCATCAAGCACGGCATTGCTAGTCGGTCGAGGGAAGTGATTGTCCCGCTCTGCTCTGCGCTGGTGCGGCCTCACCTCGAGTACTGTGCGCAGTGCTGGGCACCGCAGTACAAAAAGGATGTGAAACTGTTGGAGAGTGTCCAGAGGAGGACCATGAAGATGGTGAAGGGCCTAGAGGGGAAGATGTATGAGGAGCGGCTGAGGTCACTTGGCCTGTTCAGCCTGGAGAAGAGGAGGCTGAGGGGAGACCTCATCGCGGTCTACAGCTTCCTCACGAGGGGGAGTGGAG
Organism: Anser brachyrhynchus; assembly: GCF_964034855.1. Taxonomy (NCBI): domain Eukaryota; kingdom Metazoa; phylum Chordata; class Aves; order Anseriformes; family Anatidae; genus Anser; species Anser brachyrhynchus. The sequence continues at coordinate 15,494,824 of NC_137734.1, read as the reverse complement.
GGGCAGGCGCCGATCTCTTCTCTTTAGTGACCAGTGATACGACCCGAGGGAATGGTGTCAAGCTGAGGCAGGGGAGGTTTAGGCTACACACCAGGAAGAGGTTCTTCACTGAGAGGGTGGTCACACACTGGAACAGGCTCCCCAGGGAAGGAGTCACTGCACCAAGCTTGTTGGAGTTTAAGAAGCATTTGGACACTGCACTTAGTCACATGGTCTAAAATTTTGGGTAGACCTGTGTGGTGCCAGGAGTTGGACTCGATGATCCTTACGGGTCCCTTCCAACTCAGAATATTCTATGATTCTATGATTCTGTGATTCTATGCTGCACAACTTGAGGTTTTCAGCATCTGAAGGAATGTAAGATTATTCTTTTTTTTCCTTTCTCATGTTATCTCCAGGTGTTTTAATTTAATGGTATTCTAATCGACACCTTGCAGACTCTGAGTGCCTTTCTCAGGGGATCCATAATAAGCAATAGCCCCTGGACTTTACATTTGGTGTTGTTGGCAGGATCCCAGCAGTGAATAGCAGGCCTGGAGGGCAGCAGGGCATGGAGCCACTGCAAGGAAAGCTGCTGAGAACTGAGACACTCACTGAAGGAGTGAGTGCTGGGATGAGGGCCTCTGCGATTCAATTGCTGAGGAGGGGACAGAGGTCTTTGGGGGTAAATTCAGCGACAGTATTGCTGCCTGGCCATTAGTGATTAACATAGGAAAGGGGCCCACTGGGGCACCCCCGCACATCCCAGTTCTCAGGTAAATTTGGCAGGGACATACTGGCAAAAGCTGGCATGGTGGCTGTTGTGACTGTGGGACCTTGGGGAGGTGGTGTCTGCTTGAACAGATGTATAATGTATAATGTTAATGTATTTCAGAGCTGTCTCTCGCTGAGAGCCATACAATCGCAACATCCCTTGTCTTTTGATTGGGATGGCAACCTGAGAAAAATAAAGAAAAATACAGAAGAAAAATCAGCTGAGGCTTGTCCATGCTTAGGGGAGCTCACTGCACAGCAAAGCATGTGCTCACACAACTTTGCAAGCCCCTTGGCATGAATAAATTGATATTAGCAGGTGCCCCATTTGCTTTGAAGGCACCACTAACCTCCCAGCTGGGGCTGCATGGAGGAGAGCAGTGGTGATGTTATCTTACCACTGCGGCAAGCTGTGGGTCTGGAGGGAAGCAAAGGAGCCTCAGGGCACTGCGAGTGGGAAAGCCACAGAGGAAGATTACTCAGAGTGAGATGTTCCTGGCAGGGATGCACAGGGAGCAGGCTGATGGCAAACCAGTGCTTTACCTACAAGGTGAGTATAAATGAGCAAAGGGGTAGGTGCAAAGGAGCACTCAAAGAATGCTCAAATCACATCTTTGCCCTTTCCTCTTTGCTCATTTATATTCCAGAAGTGCTGGGGCATAAGTTTTGCCTGCAGCCCCTTTCACCAGCACCGACTGTCCCCCACCCAGTCTGCCCCTCTTTGGTGTTCTTTCTTGTTTTGCTCTTATCAATGTACCTTCAGGATGCATCGTGTTCTCAGGTTTTCAGCTGCACTTCAAGTGTGCTGCCTGCAACCCTCAAGGATGCCCCTGGTTCCCACGCCAAGTTCCAGGCAGCTGTCACCCAACCCTACAGGGACAGACAGGCTTTTTAGGGATCCTGGGCAGAATGAGGACAGCACTAAGCTGTAGTTATAATTCAATCTTTATTATTTCACAAAATTTTGTAGTTAGTGTAGCACAGGATCTTATGATCAGAGGTAGGCCAACAGTTTTGACATTAGTTTTTGTAATATCAGCAAAGTAGACACCACAGATGAGTAGGACAATTGAATTTCATTGAGCACATTTGGCTTAATAGGATTATCTGTATGGGTGTTGACCTAAACAGCCAGACGTGTTGCCTGGATCATGTTTCTCATTTGCTGTTAGTACTTAACCAACTGTTACTCTGCAAAATATAACATGTAGAATTAAGACCGTTGAAGTTGTAGAATTCATGATTCATATTAACAACATTCCATGTAAGAATCCAGAGTCCTAGACTAGCAAAGGTGATCATTTGTCGTGCCTGACAAATCTGGTGGCCTTCTACGACAGGTTTACTACTTTGGTGGATAGGGGAAGAGCAACCGACATCATCTATCTGGACTTGTGCAAAGTGTTTGATACTGTCCCATACAACATCCTTGTCTTTAAATTGTGGAGAAATGGATTTGACGGATGGACCACTCAGTCGGTAAGGAATTGGCTGGATGGTCGCACTCAAAGTGTTGCGGTCAATGGCTCGATGTCCAAGTGCAGATCAGTGACAAGTGATGTTCCACATGGGTCAGTGTTGGGACCAGTGCTGCTTAACATCTTTGTCAGTGACAAGGACAGTGAAATCAAGTGCACCCTCAGCACGTGTGCGGATGACACCAAGCTGTGGTGCAGCCGACACGCTGGAGGGAAGGGATGCCACCCAGAGGGAGCTGGACAGGCCTGAGAGGTGGGCCTGTGCAAACCTCATGACGTTCAACAAGGCCAAGTGCAAGGTCCTGCACCTAGGTCAGGGCAATCCCAAGCACCAATACCAGCTGGGCAGAGAATGGATTGAGAGCAGCTCTGAGGAGAGGGACCTGGGGGCGCTGGGTGATGGGAAGCTCAACATGAGCTGGCAAGGTGCGCTTGCAGCCCAGAAAGCCAACTGTATGCTGGGCTGCATCGGAAGCAGCGTGGCCAGCAGGGCGAGGGGAGGGGATTCTCCCCCTCTGCTCTGAGACCTCACCTGGAGCCTGCGTTCAGCTCTGGGGCCTCCAGTACAAGAAGGACACGGAAGTATTAGTACGAGTCCGGAGGAGGGCCACAAGGATGATCAAGGGGCTGGAGCACCTCTCCTACGAAGACAGGCTGAGGGAGGTGGGGTTGTTCAGCCTGGAGAAGAGAAGGCTCCGGGGAGACCTCACAGCAGCCTGCCAGGACCTAAAGGGGCTGCAGGAAAGCTGGGGAGGGACTCTTTGTTGGGGTGTAGGGATAGGACAAGGGTAATGGCTTTAAACTAAAAGAGGGTATAAGGAAGATATCCTTAGATATAAGGAAGAAATTCTTTACTCTGAGGGTGGTGAGGCACTGGTACAGGTTGCCCAGAGAAGCTGTGGATGCCCCATCCCTGGAAGCGTTCAAGGCCAGGCTGGATGGGGCTTTGGGCAGCCTGGTCTGGTGGGAGCTGGCTTGGCATCTAATTCCAAGTGGGCTTGGAATTATATGATCTTTAAGGCCTCTTCCAACCTAAACCATTCTGTGATTTCTACAATTCTATAATTTGTTATTGTTGACTCATTATTACAGGCCCATGAGGATTTCAGGTCAAAACCAACACAAGCTTGTACTGTGTTACATTTGCTTGTACTGTGCTGCATTTACATTGAAACCGACGTCAGGTTTGATTGTAAGACGGAGTGTAATCACAATTGCTTCTTTTTCCCACTTGGGCTGAACTTGTGCTTTGGGGCATTCTCGTGCACCAAGGGGTCTTATTGTATTAACCAGTGTTTGACAGTGGTATAAGCAATTCCAGCAATCTGATTCATTGCCCACTTGAGGTAGGGTGTTCATAAGCTGAATTATATGATTGTTAATTGTTCCCTGGGGTAAGGGAACAAGCATTATGGTTATTACTAAATATAAATTGGTCATTTGGTATATAGAACAACAACTATAGGAAAGAAGAAAATTTCTCACAATGTTGTTTCACTTCATGTCAAATTGCCAGTCAATAAGTATAATGAGTAAGGTAGCAACCAGATCTAAGGAAAATGATCCTTAGTTTTTGGTTGCTGATGTAGGTAGGATAACATGAAAAAAAAATAAATCGCTTAATTCCTTTTGGATGTTAGGTGATCTGGATACCATGTTCAGAAATGAGATGCTCATTATTGTGGTGGTTGAGCACAGGCACCTTCCTTTAATTTTCCACCATTCAGCTTTCCAGAGCAGCCCCAGCCCGTACTGCACAGGCATCAGTACAGATCAGCAGCCAGCACTGCTGTTTGCAGCTCAGCCAGTTGAGCTAATCCCTTGATCTCTTGAGTTTTGGTTGTCTCATCCAAGGGCAGCCCTGTCCTTCCATCCTCCTTTAATCCTTTGAGCTGATCCATCTGTGAACCAGGCCATGCCCAGTTATGTTTCTGTAAATCGGATGGAGGTGGTGCATCTTGAGTGGGTGAGGGTGTCATATCAAGGGGTGGTTCAGCAACTTTTGTGAGTTTACCTTTAGTGGCACTGCTGTTGTACACCTATTCTTGCACCTAATATACATTTCACTTGTTGCTATTATTGTCTTGCTAATTGTATTAATCACTGTGCGTATAAGAGTCTTTCTAGCAGCCGAAAAGCTTTCTGATGTGAACTGCAAATTACAGCATCTTTAGAAAGTTCATCCAAATGTGGATCGAGGGGTGGAATGTAGTGGTCCAACCGGAAGACTGTTGCACATCCAGGAGTCAGTGATCCACATAATGGTTGATGTGCACACAAGCAGGCATATGCCAGACTGATTTCCAAAGGGATTCCTGGAAAAGATTGCATGTGCTGATAGAAAAGATGCTTGGTGTCAATATGGAATGGGTATTTCCTTTTGCCCACAGCTGCCAGTTGATCTTAAAACTGGTTGTAATCACTGTTTTGCAGTACCAGCTCATTCTAGCTGTGTTTTCTTATCCTATGGTCAACAAGGATTTTATGGCATGCTTTCAAAACACAGTCCTGGCTGACCAAGTAGAAAGCAGTAGTGCTCAGCAAATAGTTTTCATCTATATTTGGAACCACAGCTTCCAAAGAAATAGCAATAGTCAGAGAAAGGACATTGGCAATCAAAGGATGAAAAGAAAAGGCTTGTTGAACATAAGGCTAGAAAATGTGTTAGAAAATGTCATCCATCCACTTACTGGAATAGTAGCTCCAGTCTTCAAGTTACTTTCTCAGAGAAGTCCTGTTGTGGTTTACAGCACTTTTGGAGCGACTCAGGTGAGATATTACTTAAACTTAACTGAGAATGTAACTAGGAAATAAAACCACTTTTTTTTTCTTTTTCTTTTTTTTTCTTTTTTTTCTTTTTTCTTTCTCTTTTTTCTTTTTTTCTTTTCTCTTTTTTCTTTTTTTTTCTTTTTTCTTTTTTTCTTTTTTCTCTTTTTTTTTTTTCTTCTCTGAAAAGCTCCTTTCAAAATTCATGTCTCATTTCCAAATTTCATCTGAATTGCTTTGGCCTGGAGTTAGCTGCTCCTCCTGGCACTGAGCGCTGCAGGATGTCACCCCCTGCACCCCTCTCAACCTCTTGTGATTCTCCCTATCACCCTAGCAAAAGCCAGTGCACGTGGCTTGGCTGGGACTAAGGGACAGAGCTGAGCCCCAGCCTCGCTGCCCCGCGCTGCCCATGGGGCCGGGGCAGACCCCTGCCCACAGGCCTGGTGGGGGCCTCCAGGCCCTCTGCTATGTTGGCAAAGCAGAGTTTCCCCCTCTAAAATCATGATGACTGTTACTGTTTTGGCTAGGAGAGAGTTAATTTTCTTTGTAGAGGCTCATATGATGTTGTATTTTGGAGTTTTGATGAAAATAGTGTTGCTAACACACCAATTTTATAGTTGTTGCAGAGCAGTGCTTGCACAGATCTAAGAACTTCTCAACTTCTCATGGTGCCCTGCCACTGAGCAGGCTGGGGGTGCACCAGAAGCTCAGAGGACACAGCCAGGACAGCTGGCCCAAATGGCCAGAGGAACATCCTGTGCCATACAGTGTCATGGGGAACAATAAACGCTGGGGGAAAGCAGGAGGAGTTAGTGTTTGACTTCCCAAGACATCATTACACATGGTGAGCCCTGCTTTCCTGGGAGTGGCTGAACACCTGCCTACCGGTGGGAAGCAGCAAGTGATTCCTTGTGTGGCTTTGCTGGTGTATGCGGCTTCTGCTTTACCTAGCGAGATGTCTTTATCTCAGCCCACGAGGTCTCACATTTGTACCTCCCTGGTTCTCTCCCCTTCCCACTGTCTGGGGAGGGAGCAAGCAGCTGGATGGTGCTGAGCTGCTTGCAAGGGTTAAATCACAGCAACAACTCTTCATGATTTTACATATTTTCCCATATTTTGATAAATTACATTATTTTTTATAGTTTCCATGTATCTGCATGTTAGAGACATGAAACTCTATAGCCTATAGTTCTCCAAATCCCTTCAGAGCCATGTTAAAGAACGGTGTTATATACAAATTTGTCATGTCCTATTCCTCTCCTATCTAGGAAGTTTTGTTTTATGGTTACATAACCAGATAGGTGACTAATTTCTTGCTTAGGCTGCAGTTCAGGAGTGAATATGATCTGGTGCTAGCAATTCCTTCTTATGAGCAATTTGCCTTAAGATTTCTTCTACTGATTTCATTTTGAAGCAGATTTTGTGGCTGACTCATTCCCCATAAAGAGAAGTCGCAGTGTGGGAATAGCCCTAAACTGTTCTGTAGTAAACAGCAATGCAAAGGCTTCAGCTGCCTTCTTGAAAGCCTTTGATGCTTTCTCTCAGCATCAACCTATGTGCATTTGGATAGCACCCAGACAGATACGGGGGTCATCCTGACCCCAGGCCTCACGGAGAAATTCATCTTCATGCCTGCGTCCAGATGCTGCTCCCAGGCCCTGCCTCTCCCACTGCCCGCTCCTGGTACCTGGCTCCGCAGAACCTAGGAGCAGCATCCCACCCTGTGCAGCCACTGACCGCAGCCACCCACTTCCAACCCAGCTCTGAGCCCCGTGAGCACCAGGCTGCTTCTGCCCAGGCTGGTTTGACTCCAGATTTGTCCAGCGGGCTTCTGGTAGGCAGAAAGGACGGTGCAGTGCTGTGTGCGAGCGACTGAGTGGCCTGCTGCTGCTTCTGAGCGTCAGGAGCCCAGATATAAGGCAGTGCTCCATTTTATGTGCATTTCATCAGCTCCTAATTATGCCGCACCTTGTGTTTTCTTATTGGCTGTCTTCTATCATTTATGTTTTAATTGCCTAATTATTGCACACATTGAGCACAGATCCAGTTCAAAGCTCCGATCCAAACTGCTTCCAGGACTATACATTCAGTTCATTCGATATCCACATCAGTTCTATATATTGTACAGATAACATATGTACCTGTAATGTGTTATAACATATAACGAATATCATAATGTAACATTGTAACATATAATATATTGTACATATTTTATGTACAATGTCATATCATTTATATAATATACACATCTATAATCATAACAATTCACTTATATGCATATATATATTTTTTTAATTTGGATATTTTAGCTACTCCCTCAGCCTGCTCTTCTACCTTGAAACAATACTTCCAGTGTCTTGTGAAGATTTTATTTTGTCCTTTATTATAACCCCAGTGTTGTTGTCCCACTTAGAGTTCTTCAGGAAAAAATATTTAAGAACAGTGTTCATCAGTTACACTCTCACATTTCCCATTACTTGTGCTGATACGTAGACATGTTTTCAGGCACACGTAGCATTAATTGCTCTAGTTTCCGTTAGCCCTACTAGGTAGTGAACACAGAAAATAAATGCCAAACAAATACACATTTACAGAAGAAAAAGCATGGGTTTCTAGAGGAAATAGTAGAAAATGGTGTTGTCTGTTTTCTAGGCTGGAAGACACAGCACCATCCCTGTTTGCTCCCAGCTGCTGCGCCAGGGACAGAGCACGGCTTGGGCAGAGACGTGGTTGTGCCAAAAACAAGTGGAAGTATTTTCCATGTTCAGTGGAGCTGCTGAGCAGGTATATAATCCTTTCACTACTGCTCTGTACCCCTCAACCATAAACTGTCTAGCCCACCCAGGTTAGCTTTCTGCCTTGCAAAACCAGAGCAGCCAGTGTCGTATTTTGCCCTTTTTTCCTACCGTAAAGCAGTGTTCACCCACGTACACTTCTCAACAGTCAATTCAATGGATGTGCAGTGATGATGTGGAAAGTGTTTTTCAACATATCAATGAAATAAGAGTGCTTCTTTCAACTTTTTCACTTTTATGAAAGCCCCAGAAAGACAAAAGTGAACTCTTGGCTTTGACATAAAGAAACAAGCTTTGCAGAGAGCAACTTCATAATCCTGCTCTCAGCGCACTGTCTTTAACACTTTCTTCTTTCTCTGTCATGCAGTGAAAGAGCAGCTTTTTGCACAAGCTCTTGGAGCAGCAAGCTCAAGCCCAGGGCTCCCTTCAATGCCAGCACACCACACAGTGAGCTTACCAGACCTGAGCAGTCCACTGCTTTGGAAACACACATCCTTACATCAGGTCCTCTCGCGTTACTGTTACCCTGGGGGCTTGCCATCCTCCAGTTATCTCTGGCCTCACAGTGCAGCCTTTCTTCATTTCCCATCCATGGCTGAAGATGAGCAATCATGACTTCCGTAGCTTGGCAGGATGCTTGAAAAATGCAGCCATCAGGAGAGCTCCATGAGGAGCAGGCAGGCTTGCAGGCGGCTCCTGCATGCAAGCAGGCTCCAGCTGCTGCTGCCAGGGGAGCTCTGCCCTTTGGATCCAGACACCAGCACTCTGCACAAAGGCCTGGGAAAACACACTGGCCCCACGGGTTTGAATGAACCTGATGAGGCATGTGTATGTAGGGATGGCATAGTTACGTTTGTACCCCAGTGTTCCCCTTCTTCTACTGCAACAGAAGACAAAAATGCCTGCTAAGGGTCAGCCCCAAGCTCTTCACAGGCTGTTCCCAGATCCCTGCTGTCCCTTCCTGGCATCTGGTGAAAACAAGCCATCCACCATCCAAGACAGCCTTCCATGATTCAAATGAGTCTTCTGTGAGAGAAATAATGGAATAGGCTCCTACAACCTTGCACTGCAGCTACATGTGCTACGTGCTTCTTTCCATGCTGTCACAAAACCTATCTGAAGGAAAAATGTTAGAGATTTTGAACTACCTGCAGAATCAGACCACTCACAGCCTTCTAGTGGAATTAGATTCCTTGAAGGGGAATCTGTTTTGTTAAAGCCAGTATCTCTGGCAGACACCCTCTCCTTTGAGAGAAATGATGCAAATATGCAGAGAAGATGCTCTAACTGTGATGAAGAAAATCAGCATATAGGAAAATCTGACTTGGATTAGGCATAAGAGAGGCTGACAGAGACTGACTAGATATTAGTTGTTGTTATTTTCTAAATACAAGTTTCTCTGAATTCAAACAAACACTCCAAGCATTTGGTTACACTAGATGTGTACATTGCACAAGTGGTAGATGAGGATCACATTGGCTTAAGGCAGCATTATCACTCAGTAGGGGACAATTAATTCTTCTAAGATGCTTTAAAATTAATTAATTGAATTAAAATATGATACCATCTCAAGACCATTTTAGTATTTTGACCTGCACTATATGTTTTGGCAAGAAAAAACATTCTGCCAAAGAATTTTGAAGAATTTAGGCTGACTTGAGAATGTTTGTAGTTACACCGTGCTTGTTCAGAAATAAACGACCACCCACATTCTCATGGTTTGAAGTCAGCTGGCCCATCCAGGTTTCAACGGAGAGCCCCGTCTCCCTCTGTGCCTCAGCCCAGAGCCACGCTGTGCCAGCAGCACAGGGCACCTCTTTGCTGACACCAGACTGAATGGTTGCAGTGGCATCGAGGAACCACAACTCCAAACGCCTTCATGGCCAGATAGCCCCCCACTTCCCAGCACTCACACCTGCAACATGGTTATTACTGCATTAAATCCCCGACAAAACAGTATATAGTTCTGTAAGCCATTTCCAAAAGGAGTCCTCTTCATTAATGTCTTCTCTGGGAGAAAATATGAACAGTCTCTTCTCTGAGAAATGCAGTAAAAGTGCACAGCTCAAACAAAAACACATGGGGAGGAGGTGGTGTTAGCTTAGTTAAAGCAAATTCTGCTGCCTTTTGCAGGGTCCTGGGAAGGGTGGACTGCTATGCCACAGCATGTGCACAGATGGGGACTGGCCATGTCACAGAGCCTGAAGAAAACTTTCTAGGCTGAAGGGCCATCACGATGGTTGTACAGCCTTGTGGGGGAAAATTTCCCTCTTTCCTCTGCTCAACAGCCAGACTAGTTCACATAGTACCTAAAAACTTAAGCAGCAGCACCAACCATTTCCAAGTATAGCACCTGCACAGATCTGCGCTCATTCATCTTCCTCCACCTCTTGTCTTGGTAGCCCAGGTGGGCACAAAGTTGCTTTTGGGAGCTGGCATTACATTTGGGCCTGTGCAAGAAGTGCACAGCCACTAGGCATGTAACTCTACTTGTTTTTATATGAAAAAAAAAAAAAGTGCCTATATGAAAAAAGAGTGTGAATAAGTTCATTGCTCTACTGAGATAAGGTTGGTGGGCAAAAGTCATATTCATTACTAGACCAAATCTGAAACAGGTGCTTGAGAAGAAAATAGGTAGGGAAACACAATTAATGGGGAATCAAATGCTGAGAAAGACTGGTGAATTATTAGCAACATGAAGGATTATTTATTCCATTTCCCAGACAACTCTACTGCAATCAGTCCATGAGGAGCTGCAGGGAGCAGCAAGTCGGCTGCAGACAGAGCTAAGGGTTACTTCAGTGCAGGCAGCACTTCACCACCGCAGCAGTCCCACAGGCTCTGAGCACAACGGGCAGAGCCAGGTACTGCTAACAAGTCCCCTGAGAGCCCCCATGAGCCACAGGGGAAAACAATGAACCAGGCTGAGGGGCTCTCCAGGGAGTCCTGTCAGGAACAAAGGGAGATGGGTCCAGGAAACAAGCTACAGCACACACAGAAGGTGTCTGTCCCGGAGACAAGCTACCCACAGCTGAGGTCCAGCCAGAAGAAAGGTCCAGAGGCACAGCTGGAGACAAACACCCCTACACCCCAGCTTAGAACGCAACCAAGCCCCCAGGACTGAGCTTAAATGTGGCTCCTGTGCCCACGGGCAGGGTGCAGGTGGGGGACCCAGGCAAGGCTGGTCAGGGCCATGGTAGGATCATCTTGGCCAGCGTGCTCAGGGGGCTGGTTGGTGCCCAGGTGCATGGTGCTCTTTTACTGCACCCCTTCATATTTTAAGAGGAATCTGAAAGAAAATCACTGTCCCTACAGGCTGAGTACAGTGGCACAGTGGGTACCATCCACCTGGGCTGATTCAAGCCTTGTTTGACAGCACATGGGCTCCATGGAGGCAGCTGCAAGCAGGGGATCTGCCAGAGCTGGGTGTGAGGAGGGGAAGTGGATATCAGTGAATGGCAGACTGAGGCACAGTACACTGGATAGTCCCATGTACAATTATTTGGCAGGGGCCCTCAGTGCACTAATACGCCTTAATGGCCCTGTCCAGTCTCACCTGGAGCCACCACCCCGACACATCCTACACATGGGCCCAGAAACACCACTGAAGCCAGCTGCTATCTCTGGATCTGCCTTGCCTGGGTATGAGACATCGGTATCATTCCCTGCCTTGGCCTTGCTCAGCTTACCATGCTTAGCTCCTGGCTCCTCCATCCTTCAGGGAGCAGCCAGCCTACCTGAGATACATACATGTTTTGAATCCCAGTTTATTTTTTGGCAGTTCCTTGAAAGAAAGAGCAGATGTCTGGGCCAAACTGGGAAATGTATGGCAGAGATGATCACCAGAGGTGCCTCAATTCCAGTATTTAGCCCTGGCAAAACCAGACAAAGGTGCACTGTAAACAAATGGCTGTGCTGGGAGCATCATACTAATCACAGCTGGCAAAATGGAATAGCACTTGCCTCCAGACTTGTGAGTACGTAACACTGCCTAACACTGTGGTGCTGAACTGAATCTCCTTTGCAGAAAGCAGACTTGACTTGGCCTTCAATGCAGTGACCTGCAGTAGATTGCTCAGATCTGCAAGGTAGATTGCTCAGATCTGCAGGCCAGGACAGGATCCAGACCAAAAGCGGGCTCATTCCATCAACAGAAGCTGGAGAGATAACAAACATATTCCATTCTGCTGCCTACACCCATGAGCTGGGAAGCATCATGTGACAAGTGGGGCCAAAGGACTAGTCTTGTCTGCAGGCTTACAGGGATGTTAATTACCCAAAATGCAGGGTGGGAAAAACTAATGACTGTGACATGTGACATGAGAAATTGCTAGAAATAACTGATAAGCGTGAGACGGTGATAAAGTAACAACAGGTAGTGCTGTGAGGTGGCAGGATTTTGCAGGTGGTTCAGGGCAGTGATGTAAGAACGGGCTGAGGCTAAAAGATAACAAGAAAGGGGTACTGGACACTGTAATGCTGGGTACAGCTGAGTGCCCCAGTGCCAGGATCACTCACAGCTCTTTCTTCTTCTGCTGCGAACATACGCAGGAATTATTTACCTGCATACGGTCCCTCCTCTCCGCCTCCCCTCCCCCAACGGCTACTCGGTAACAGCCTCCACGTAATTAAGAACGGAGTTAGAAGCAGGATGTTGGACCACTGGGTGGCACCAGAAACCAGAACATGGATTAAGTTCGGGCAGTACCTAGTTTTCAGATGTTTGGTGCAGGTCCATACCAAGGTTAAGGTGAGAGGAGCTGGGGATGCTTTGCTATTCTGGGATCCAAGTATTTCTACTTTAAGACATTCCCAAAGAGCCAGGAAAGCAGCAATAGTGAAAGCACTCTTTACAGTTGCAAACACCAAGTTTTGTGCAAAACTTGCTGCCAGTTTAGTTACATTCATGGCATCTGTGAAAGGAATATGGCACCAGGATTTGTCAGTAGGTATGTGGTTGAATAACTGCGACCTCAGAGTGGGCTGCCTCAAACATTCACATCTGCATGTTGCATGTGCATTGGTTTACACTGGGAAGGTGGCACTGCGCTCCACTGGAGCGGTACAAATTGTACCACTGGAATGGTACGATGTACCTTGTACCAAGCAAGAGATTGCAGCTTGTTTGTGACTGCCGTGCCCAGGTGAGTGTCTAGCTGGGATTTCACATGATGAGTTCTTCAGTGGTGACTTGGCAGCAGACTGAGCTGGTAAATGAAGTTTTCTTGTGTTCTAAGTTTTCAAAATATTATTGTGTAAGAGTGAAAGGAATAGAGATGAAGAGGCCACAAGGAAGAACTGAGCCTGGACTCATAGACCAGAGGGTGCTGAGAAAGTGCTGCACAAAGAGAAGGGCTGATGAGCACGGCTCGACATCTACAGAAGCGTTCACGTCCCTTTGTTACAAACACCATGCAGCAAAACGTTTCCCATCTCACTGAAACAGTCATGGATGAAGGGCCACGACGATCGTTTTACCTAGGTGCACTCCTCCAATGCAGCCAACAGTAAAAAGGGTTTGATGTTCAAGTCAGCCATTCCTTGGGTGCTTGCCATACTACCTCCCCATCAAGCATCCAGCCTGAGGAGCCAAACGGCGCCTTTTGTCGGTGCCTGTGAAAACGCAGGCTGCCAGGCTCCCTGCGAGCCATCACCCCCCTCCGCTCGCCGCCACCCCACGGCCCCGTCACCGCGGCGGGCCGGGGGCTGCACGCCTTCCAACTTCTGTAAAAGATGAGAGCGAACGCGAAACGGCACAGAGAGCTCGTACTAGGGGAGAGCCGGACGCATTCCTCCTGGGAGCGCGTACCGCCGCGCTCCCAGCGCCCGCCGCTGCCGGCATCCCCCTCAGCCGGGGGTGGAAGGCGGCGCCCGGCGGACGGCTCGCGAGACGGCGCTGCCGCCATCTTCTTTGTAGTCCCGAGCCCCGCCACGAGCCGTGCGCGTGTGCGGGCCCGCGGCGCGGCGCGCAGGCGCAGAGCGGCCCCCCCCATGCCGCGGCGGCCGGAGCTGCTGAGGTGCCGCCGTCCAGGTGAGCGCCGCGGCCGCCCGCGGGCCGGGGCTGAGCCCGCGCCGGGGCGGCGCTGAGCCCTGAGCCGGCGGCCCCGCCGGCCCGCGCTCCGGGCGGCTTCTGCCGCTGCCGGGCTCCGCGGCACTGAGGCGATCGGTGGCCGCCGGGCAGTAGGTGCCGAGCGGCGGCTCCGCGGGGAGCGGCGGCGGGCAGCGGGCGGGCGGAGGGCGAGCGGCGGCGGCTGTGCCCGCGGGCACCGGCAGCGCTGCCGAGCCGAGCGGAGCCGAGCCGTGCACCGCGGCGCCGCTGCGGCCGCTGCCCGTCCCGGGGCGGAGCCGGCTGCCGGTTACCGCGGCGGGGCCCTTCCCGGGCGGCTCCCGCCGAGCTGACCGCAGCCCCCGGGGGCCGCCGGGCCGCCGCCGGAGGAGGGGGGGCTGCGCGCTGCTTCCCTGCGCCGGGGACGGCACCGCGCCGGCACGGAGCTGGCTTGGGAAACGATCCCTCGGCACTCCGGGCTTCGCTGGGGAAAAAAAAAAAAAAAAACAAACCGCCTTCAAAACTCGCCCCGGCTTCTCGTGGAGATGACGCCGGTCGTTTGAATAAAGCGCTGGGGTGCTCCGGGCTGCCGCTTACTGTGGTCGATAGCTTTCCTTTGAGAGTACTCGTATCTTAAAATTCGCAGGTCTTGATTTCTTTTGGACAACAAAAACATATATTTTTTTCTTTAATTCGATAGGGTCTTGTTGTTGTATGAATAGGAAAGGAATAGGCTGTATAAAAAATATCTTATGCTGACTTGCGTCATCACTTTAGGTCAATGTCCGTTTATTTGATGTGTAATGTAAGTCATGGGGAGTAATTCAAAGCGTTGTAGTGAAGTCAGGTGCTTCCATTAGCATGAAAATCCTTGCTGTAAGTCCCATGCAGAAGATGCCTGGGTTACAGAAGAAACAGCGTCATGGGCGACCCAGAGGAGCGGGGTTCGCCGTCTGACCCCGCGGCAGCACCTGGGGACATTGCCGAGTCAGAGCCCGGTGTCTGATCCAGTTCTTGATTCGTTCCTCTCAGGTTTTCAGGTTTGGGGAGCCTGGAACCAATGTGGGATCCAGCCGTGGCACGGGGCAGTCGCAGCATGCAGATCACGGTCCCAGTTTGTAGCAGAAATGGGACAACTTGGTCAAGCACGTGTTTGCTCCAGGGAATAGGAAAGGTCTGTTGAGTGCTAGGGAGTTAAATCTGGGAAACCCAGAAGAGGTTTTGTGCTTGAGTGCCGAGATGATGAGACGATGGGTTTACAAGTGGAGCAGAATCCACTTCTCTTCCTTTGTCAGGCACATTCATGACTCTCCTATATTCAGATAAGATGATGGAGCTCATTGCTTTGGCTTTGCCTGTCCTTTTCTATAGGAACAAGAGGGCAACAGTCTTCCAAACCCCTGTCAAACTATGCTTAGCCCTGACGTAGAGGTCCGTGGCAAAAAGTTAATAGGTTATGTAAAATCTAAGCTGAGTTTGGTAACAGCTTGGAGCTTTCCTGTCGGATAACTGAACTGGACTAGGAAGCAGAACTTACCAGATGCGTGTCCCATACTCAAATGGGACTGAACTAGGGGTAGACTGCTGAAGAAATGAGGTAATCTTTAGGGTTCGTTTGGATTATTAGTCATGGGACTGGGATTGTGGAGAGGGCTCAGTGCTGAGAATGACTATTCCAATTTTATTTGTTTGGGATTTGGAAACTTAGTTTGTTTCAAAGGAAGTACTGAAACTGGCTGTGCTGAGGGCAGAAACTTAGTGTGGGCTATAGCTGGCTTTCACTGAGGTGCTTGCCTTTGCAAAAGTAGAAGCTGGATTAAATGATAATTAAACAACTGCTGGAAGCAGCATTGTTGGAAATTTTAATTTTATTCCTGGCTACTCATTTTATATGTTAGGTAAAAAACTAATGTAAGTTAACAAACATGCTTAATTTGTGTTTACCTTATTTCAGATCACCTTCAGAAATCCTTCACTGCTTCATTTTGCAGCTTGTGTTTCACGTTGGTCACGCATAACAGGATCTTTAAATGTATTATTACACTTATGTTTTCCACTGAAAAATGTTAGATTTCAGAGGCTTTTGTTATGCTTTGGTCTCTCAAAGATATACTATGAAATTAAGTGAAAGATGCTACTAAGACAATTTTCAGTCTTAAACATTACTCTGTTGCATGCCCAAAGTAACATTATAGCAAAGTTGTAATATATAGGTATGGCATTTTGATGAAGAAGCTTAAAAGACTATTGCCGTAATATTGTCTTAAGTACACTTAAAAGCTGATTTGTTTTCTCCTTTTTTTAAAAAAAATTTTGTATTTGGTTTTCATGTATAACGGAATACAGGTTTTTGTTTTGAATTATTTAAATGTCATTCTTGCAAATTATAGCTCACCAGGGTTGCTACTACTCTCATTTCCTGAAAAAAGGAAAGCCATATACTCAGTGAATTCTATACCTGTAGCTGTAGTCAGTGCTGACACCATAGCCCTCTGTTATCGGGGTTTATCTTGTTCTCATCATCTACGAGATGTATCTTGGATATGAGTAAATATGCTTCTGCTGCTTATGACTCTTAAGCCTTGTGTTGGACAGTTGCACAGTGCTGATTAAGGCTACTTGTGTCTGTAATTATTGCAGCCTTATTTAATCCATGATAGAGGAGAATGGAGGAGTATTTTTGCTACTGTTTCTCCGTATAATGTTGAAGAAAATTTTTCTGGTGTATGTCTTAATGCATCCTAGCGGCCTCATTTTTAATATGAATGTAGTTTGGGAGGAATAATGAAATTCTATGTTGTGTTCCCCTGGAAAGCCTCAGTATTCTGGCCAGATCAGGTGAATTATTAAGCAAGGCGGTGGTTATGTGGTCCTGACGTGGGAATGACTGGGTGAGACCCTCTATTGTGCAAATCAGAGCTGATTTTAATAATCTCACTTAGCCTTCAGTTTTCTTCCTGTGAGTTCTGAATTTTAAATGGACTTCCTGGATTTTTAGTAATATATTTTTATCGATCACTCATCTTATTCTGTCTGTTCATATCCCCTTGGCTTTTGTGACTAATGTGGCACCATTTAACGTAATGATCAAATTGACGCTGCAGGAAGCGTGCAAAGGAATAACTTTGTTTTCATTTGGCTATGAACCTTACCAGACTTGGATGCATTTCTGTGTTTACAACAGGTTTTAGTTCACTGAAGTCATATTCTTTACTTTGCATATGGTGGAGGTTATAGTTGCAATGTTTGATTTTAAAGAAACCTTTACTATTCGATTGTGTATAAACCAGACTGATGATTCTATTCATATTTACCAGTTGGATTAAAAAAATATGAAATCAGCCTTTTTTTTTTCCAAAAGAGCTTAATTGTAGCTTTTCTCTGGGTGTTTGAGCAGAGGATATAAGCAATCTGCCGCCTCCTTTTCATCTGTACTTTGGTGGTGAAGCTGCATATTACATCTTAAACTGATCTACTGACCAGTTGGCAAGGAAAAGGGCTTGTCAAATTCATGCCCTGTCTTGTAGCACCTCCAGCACTAACTGGATGTTGTCCTGAACCCGTTGAGCCCCTGCTCTCCAGAAGATCAACTTCTGCCAGGTAAGCAAGTTGAATGAGTTCAGTGGAGGTCTGAGGGGTACCAGAGGTGGAATTGATTTTTATGGTATACAAACAGACGCAGAATCAGGTGGAAACACCTATTCTGCTATTCATTCCTGACAGCCACTAAAAGGGATGCCTAGAAAAGGGCAGGTCAGGGCAAGTTATATATGCCTTTGTCGGAGCCCTCTTATCTCTCGTCAGCTCTAGGATGTCAATAGGTAGATGTTCTCATTTATTTACGTAACATTTAATCTATTTTTCTTCTGTGAATCTGCCCATATCTCTAGTACATTTAAACATATAGCGTCCCAGGGGAGGCTTTCCAGAGCACAGAATAATGCTGTAGGAGCTAATTACATCAGCTTTCTTATTTTGAACCTGACAGCTGCTACCTTCAGTTCATATTTCGTATGAAATTTTGTATTGTTTGAAGCAGTGAACAACTGATCTCTGTTTACCTTCTCCGTGCGGCTGGTGATTTTATAGACTTCTGTCATATGTCACTGCAGCAGTCTCTGTTTCCAGGCAGAAGAGCCCTAGCCTAATCAATTATTCCTCATTGTTTATCTTTTCAAACCCTGTTTCCCTTTTAGAAATGTTTTCCACTTCCACTGTGTCCCCTTGAAATGAGGGAACAGGCTGTATCCAGGATTTACGGTGCAGGTATACTACAGCTTTATGTGGTAGTTTAATTCCATTTCTTTCCTAATCACTTCCTAATGTTAGATTTATTCTTTTTTAATTGTTGAAGGGGTGAGAGCTGATGGTTTTATCAGTCGGTCATGACTCCAGCAAGACTTTCTGAATATTAATATCAGTTTGGAGCACATCACTTTACATGTAAAATTAGGATTTTTTTTTTCCTGTGTGCTACTTTATTTGCACTGAATTTCATCTGATGTTTTATCTCCCGATTACTCAGTCTCATAGGGTTTTTCTGCAGTTCTTCAGTCAGCCCTCATCTCTCCTGTCAGAATAGCCTGTACCCTCAGCAGGCTTTTGCTTCCCTCTTTGCCCCCTCTTCCAGACCATTCATGAACACAGAGTGCAATGCAGAGCACTGCATAAGGCTCCTGGGTGTCTCCCTCCTGTGCGAGAATCGACCATTTATCCCTACGCGGTCATCTGTTTCCCAGCTAGCTATTAGTCCAGGCATGGGCTTTCCCAGTTCTGCTGTAACTGCAGAGCTTTCCGGGTGTGATCGTGTGTTGTGGTCCCATCGCTGCTCTAAGCAGACACTGGAGCAGCCGTCCTTGCAGCCCTGCCGGCTCCCTCCGGCTGCCATGTGAAGATCCGAGCCTGGGAGCAGATCTGGCTGGAAATGAACTCAACAAATTATAAATTAATACTGATTTAGTGTTGACGTCCTGATAGCATACAAATATGCAGATTTAATTAGAAGCAATTCAGTTAGATGAATGCATATTTCTGAGCTTGCTGCTGCTGATTAAAATTGTGACCCTACAGGCTCAGCTGTAGTCTGGACTGAAGGCAGTATATGTGTCAGTGCACAGATTTGCACTATTTATTTCAAAATTGGCACGAATTTGATGCTGTAGTTAGATTAGTTTGACTTGGTGTATGAATCACACCTAGGTACTAATTAGATCGATTTTGTGACTGCTTCTTAGACTTTTCCACTGTGTTGAAGCAGAAAAACAAACTGACCGTGGGATAATACCTGGAATTTCTTAAAGACAGTGAACGAGGGTTTTTTGTGCATTTATGTAAATCAGTAGGGATCTAGTATTATTCTTTATCCTGTATATGGACTTTGTTCTATTTTAAACAGTTGCATGATAAATATTTCAAAAGTATGTAAATGGATATTAACAAATTTTGCCACACATGCTCTTGTGTTTTGTAAACTCTAGAATTATTCTGGATTTTAAGTTTCCTAAATGCAAACAGTACAGTTCTATAATGAAATTTCTGATCACTAAATAGGATTTTGAGGTGTCTTCTTGAAAATTCATATCCAGGTTCGCCACTTCCGTTGTCATAAACTATGTAATAACAGTGCCCTGCTGAGGGTTTTTGGGGGTTGTCTTTCTGTGTGGAGAACTAAAATTAGGTGTTTCTGTTTTTAAAGGTTTCTTTTGCCTATGATAGACTTGAAATGTATCGTTGAGCTAGTGAAGTCTGTTTTTCTCAGTTTGTGTAGGTGCTTCTACCTTCGCATAGGTAAAAAGGAAAAAAAATGGACTTGTGTAAGTACATAGCTATATGACTTGGACCGGTGCATTTTCTTCCACAAAAAGGAGGGCTCGTGTGGTTCTGTGTTTTGTTTTGCATGAAGGAACATGGGGCTCAGGAGCGGCGGGGTCGACGCCTGCTTTTCTGCGCTGCCCAGTCGGGTGCTGCCTGGTTTGTCTGCTGGGGCTGGGTGCTGGGAGCTCCTGTGGGCATGTGCTCATCTGCTGCTGCGGGGGCCTTTGTCAACCCTTGTGTGCCACCAGCGCTGCTATTTTGCTGATGTAGTTTGCTCTGACTGAGTTTTGTCAAAGCAGAAGTCCTCGTTATGGAGTCAATGTCTGTGTTCCTTTGTGTAGGGTGAGGCTACCATGTACAGTTCTTCGGGTGCTCAGGAAAGCTGGGGATCTCGTTTCTCATTTTACAATGCCACTGAGGCTTTTCCGCAGCCTGAGGGATGACAAGGCACGGGACTCAGTGAAAACCTCCATGTGGATTGTGTCAGCCACGGGACAAAATGATAATTTCCTGACATTTCTAAGAGAAATAGGCAATTGGAAACGCTATTTTAAAAGTGTCAATCAAAGAGCTCCTTTGCCTCGTTCCAAAGCTTTTTGGTCCCTTTTAGGACTAAATGTCAGACCCAGCTGGTTCTCCAGCTGCGGCATGCTGGGCTACTGAGTGAGGCGATGTGTCGGGTTGTCTGGGCTGGCTGGTACGGCAACAGCTCCAGCCCCGCCGGGCAGAGCGCCTCCACTGGCTGTGAGACCCGGGAAGGCCGGGGAGGTGCCTTGGTGTTTCCCGCTGAGCTGTGGGATCACCAGGCCCGCGGGCTTCTGCCTGCCAGCAAGCACCGTGCTTTAAAGGAAGGTGAAGTATTCTGAAGCGAGTTACACGATGTAATACTTACATAAAGCAAATGCTTGTAGCTGCTGTTGTGGTGTAGGGAGAAACAAAAGGCAGGTGGGTTGTTGAGAAGACAGCCATCAGGGCGGCTGCTTTATGGGACCTCACATGTGCCTGCCTCAGGCTGTGAATGCTGCGTTGTTACAGCAGCTCCCCGGTTGGCACTGCAATGTTTGTCATCCAGTAGTGTTTGGTATACCTACGCCCCATGCTTTTGCGTTAGTATGCCATATAATTGATGGTTGACTGAGGAATCAGCGTAATCTGGGACTGCAGCTTTTCAGTTGCTGGCCCGTCATCATAAAGATTTTAATGCAAAAGGCTGAGTGGCAAAAATGGCCTGGAACGTTCAAGCAGAGTGAATACAGAGGCACAGGGGAGGCAGCAGATTTGTCTGTGCAAATGAGTTAGTGAAGAAGTTCAGATTACCTCTTCTTCCAAGAAGTTAAAGCGTGTTGTTTTTTTGGACAGCAAAGTTGTGTTTTTATTTGTTTTTAGTGCAATATTTAAAAAAGAAAAAGAAAGTTGTTAGACTCCCACCTCTGAGGGGAGAGAGGTGTGGTGAGTGTGCTGCAGCGACTTGATCACACCCCAGCCTGGGAACTTTCAGCACAGGGCATCTTGTCATGAAGGAAGGTTTAAGAAAAGTCTTTTGACCACACAGAGCAGAAATGCTGCACCCGCTGAGCAGTATTCAAGTACTTATGTTCAACTTCTGGGTGTGATACTTGCGGATGGAGAACACTCTTTAAAAAAGGAGCTACTGCCCTTAAAACCAAGTTGAATTCATTTTCCGTTAGCTCAGGTTATGTGAATATACTCTTGCCTGGACATACTGCATGTACTAAGAGGATGTGTGTCCAGACTGCGTTGTGCAAGTAATTGCTGACTAATTTTTACTCTGGACGTGCTCTTACAGAGGGAGCTGTCTCAGGCATGTGATTCTTGCTCAGATGTCCTGTCGGGAAGTCTTAGTGGCCTTGAGAGTGTTTGGCGGTCCTGCAGCACTCGCTGTCGCCCAGCCCTGCTGTCCCTGCTGTGGGATCCTGCCCCAGGGAAGCCTGCAAGGAAGCCAGACCTTTGGTGACGCGCTCCTCAAGGGGCGTCCTCGTTCTGAACATCAGTGGTGCCGCGCTGGAGAGCTTCAGTGTGGCAGGGGCAGGGGTGAGAAACACTTTTCCCAGAAAAAAAAAGCCTCCCTTTTGAAATAAGTGTTCTTTGGCTGGGGAATGGAAGATTTTCTTTTCTTTTTTTTTTTTACTGTTTAAAAAAAAAAAAAGATGACCTGACAGGGTGTGGATACGCACAGCCTCTCTGGCCTGAGGCAGTCATACCAAGATAGTGATGGAGACTTCTTGGACCCTTCTTGCCAAAAGCTCTTTGCTGTCTTTTATTTTTATTTTTGTTTCCTGTTCATGCATCTCAAATAGGAATTACTGTGTTCTGTGTGATGCGTATTCTTGTGTTTTGTTCACAAAATCTTTGCAAATACGTAGGAATGTCAGCTGTGATTCCCAAGCTCTAGGTAGCCTGGCTGACAGTCGCTGTTATTGCTGAGGATTACTGATTTCTGAACAACTCCTGTACCCACGTATTTCAGCAGCCCTTCGAAATCTGGGAAGCAACCGCCTCGGTGCCACTGTGGTCTGGCCACGTGCGTGCTACAGCAGCCTCCCTAGTGCAATGGTACAGTCAGGCCGTCAAGCCCTTCTGATAGCAATCCGGTTTGCGCTGTGAGAAATGGCTTTTATTGTTATGCCTGGTAGTAATTGTCAAAACTAAGTGTTTTCAAGTGTAATTCTAGGCCACTGTAATTATGCTGCCACTCTCACCAGTATAAGAGTGTCTTCAAAATAATTTGCAAAGCTCACCAGTTGCTTATGCAGGAGGGGCGTCTTTTGCCTGTTCCGTGTGAACACCTTCCATTTTTGGCAGTGTTAGTAGGTGTTAGAAAATGGTATTTCCTGGCTAATAGCAGCTTTTCTTGGCAGTGCAGTGACCCCTAAAGGCTTCTTAGAAGTCTGTAATCCTGCTTTTTTATTAACAGTGATATCCCCTGGGGAGCAGAATTCCTGGAGGACAGTTAAATCCTGTGGATAGCCAAGAATGGGTCTGGGCGCCTGTCCCCGACTTGCGGAAGCAGAGAGGGAGGTGCCTCAGGAAGGGACAGGGACTGCAGGTTGCTGTCTGCTTGCCAGCAAAGGGATAGGGACTGCAGGTTGCTGTCTGCTCGCCTTGCCTGGGGCTGAGCTGCAGCCGCCTCTTCAGCCCCGCTGCCAGCAGCAGCACTGCCGCAGCAAGGGGGCCCCGGCTGCTGCCCTTGTCTTTTCTTATGGAGCTGTTGTGGTCGGAAAAAAACCTACAGCTTTTTTTTTTTTTCCTCATTTAAAAAGATGTTTTATTCAGGTTACGAAACAAGCCCAAGAAAGCTTCAAAACGCCAGCTTTTAAAATTGCTTTGCATGGGATTTCTCAGATGGATGAAGGAGGAATTCACTGAGCATTAGCTTTTTTTGTCAGTGATAGGATAGCATAGGTTTTCCTTTGTCCTTTCACAAGATAACTGTTTTTTCTATTAAGTTAAACTGCTTCATACTTCTTTAATAAAGGCAGCATTTTCTTATAAATGAAAACATGAAATCAGCTAGAGAAGTTTAAGCTATCTTAAAAAAAGGAAAAGAAAAAAAATAAGAAATTGAATATGCTTCATTGTGTGGTATTACAACCTTTGAAGAAATTCATAGTAAAAATGGATATGAACTTAGACTTTACATAAAGGTAGGATAACTACGGTCAGTATTTCATTTTCATAAAATAAGGACTGTTCAGGCAAAAGTGTTACTTAGCCTTTACGCGGGTCTCCAAAGCATATAAATGTTTTCACTTTCTCTTCTTCTCTGATTATTTGGTAGGTGGTAGATGCTGGGGGAAGATGGTGGGAAAAGATTAAAATGCCTTAAAACAATATGCACCAGAAAGCTGAATTCAGGACCTAAGCATTAATTATCCGAACTGAGAAGTGTCGTAGTGCGGGTGTCTTGCTTTTCTTAGTTTGATTTCTTTGATGTGATACATTAACATTTTCTCAGATCTCTAGCCTTCAAACGTCATTCTAGTCTGTGGATTGATTGTAAACATGGCACTTGTGGTGCTATTTTTGTCATTATCTCCACGTTAAAATGAACTGCTTATGTAGAAACCATCATCAGTCATCTTGTTGGCCTAAAAATGATTTTAAGGGAATATAGTCTTAATATTGCGAAAGCTATCAATGAGGAAGGACTTTCAGAACTAAAGTTACAATCTTGAAACACTGCCTTTAGTGAAATCTGAAGTATTTTTGTCTTATCTATCGTACACAAAATCACAGAATGGGTGAGGTTGGAAGGGCCCTCCAGAGACCATCTGGTCCAACCCCCTGCTCTAGCAGGGTCACCCAGAGCATGTTACACAGGATCGCAGCCAGGCAGGTTTTGAGTATCTCCAAAGAAGGAGACTCCACAACTTCTCTTCAGGGCAGCCTGTTCCAGTGCTCAAATTTTGTTCTGCATTTTTAGAAGAACCCAAGGTCTTCCCAGCAGTGGTGATTCCAAATCACTTTTCGTAGACTGGGGCCACAGCTTTCAAGACTGACACTTGCCTTTCCGTAAACCGAGGGAGTTGTTTTGCAGTGCCTGTGTCCTTCAGCGTGGTTCCAGCATCTGTGGAAGTAAGCACATGGGGAAAAGAAACATACAAGTGGAGGTGCAGGTCGGGAGCTCTGGTGTGCGGCTGAGCTCCCGCGGCACAGCAGCCAGAGGACCCCCGGGGATCTGTCTTCTACTTGCAAATTGGCCAAACAGTCGAAGACGGTGGGGATTTCTGTGCTGTTAGTAGATGGTTCACTCCTTTTTTACAGGCATGTTTCTCTGCTCATCATTTTTAGGGGTTGAGCTGTCATATCTCCAAAAGGTCAGCTTTTACCTTTTCGCAAGCAGGATTTAGTGATTGCCATCGTTACATGGGTAAGGGTCCAGCTAGGCAGCGTTGTGCTTCCTCTCTCACAGTGGCAAGAGGAAGAACGAGTTTTGTTACTGGTGACTCAGTAATAAAAGGTCTTTCCGCATTTCTCCCTTGATTACAGCTTCACTTAAAGGAAAACCAAAGCATGTATAACTGAGGTGAATATTTAACTGGAGTAGGGCTGCCAGTGTATCAGATTACGATGGAAAGTGCTGGTCGTTTCATTGAGCAAAAGTTATCCGGTGCAGACCCAAGATCCCAAGAGAAATGGCACCTTTCAGTGCCAGCGTGGCTTGGGAGAGGAATGACACAAATTCTTTACCCTGTTCTGGGCAGGATGAACAGCTGCAGTACTGAAACTGATCTCATCTGATGTTAGAAACATTACCTGAACAGTCCCAGAAAACTAAGAGTACAGCCTAAGAATAGATTAAGATGAATTACTCAAATCAGGTCAGCATGTTTGTTTTTAAGAGAAATGAATGCGTGAGCCTGTAAATGATTCTCACTGTGCCTACCTTTTACCTGAAACTCTTAAACAAGCCTAGGACTTACCTGCTGTTGTGGATGGACACTTTTCTCTTGGTTTGCAGCTGCTGGGTTTTGCTTCTGTTCCTGCTTGCATTCCTGTGCTGCTGATGCAGGAAAGAGATATGGGAAAGTATTAACGTGTATTTGGATTTGTAAGGTTTGGATAGTTGCTGCAAGCGAAAAGCCAGTACTAGAGACGTGCTTCCCAGCCTGGAATATAGGAATCTTTGTTTTAACTCGTTCTGTAGGAGTCCCCAAATATTTGCACTGACTTGCAGATGTTTTTCAGAGCTGCTGCTGCTGCAGTAATATTTGTGTGCCTGTATAGCTCAATTTGGTTTTAAAATTGTGTAGCTGCAGTTTTCTTCTGTGCTTTTATATCATGCTGAGTTGGTTCTTGCTACCAAGATGCAGTGAGCTCAAACCTAGTATAGATCATAGAGAAATGCAGAAAATGTATATGAAAGGGCTAATTAAAAAAAAAAAAAAAGCTCAACTCAAGGTCAAGGGAGAAGAATATGAGCTTCTTTGATTAAAAATGTTTCATTAAAAATTGTTTCAACAATTCCCAAAAAAATCCCAATTCAGGGGATTTTTCTAAAAATTTACCCTAGCAAAGTCAACATTTTTCAGAGGAGATTTTTTTTCAGCTGTCTGTGCTAAGGAAATGGGAAAGCGGAGGAAAGCAGGGCATTACATAGAAGGTTGCCTGCACATTTGTAAAGGTGTGTGGAAGTACTGAGGCATGTTTCCTTAGAGAAACTGATTTATCTCTGTAGAAGCATGAAGAATGTTCCTATAGTGCACTAAAATCTTGGACATAATCTACACTGGACTTCATTATCAGCATAATTATTCTGGCAAATTCTTTCAGTGTAGAGTATAAGAGAATTAAAGAAGGAACAAAGGCATGGAATAAGAAGAAACATGAGGAGACATTAAGTAGTTTAGGACTTTGCACCTTGGAAGGGAGTCACTGGGAGGACAAAGGAAAGTAACAAAGTTTTATGAAAGCATGAATGGCATAGAAGGTGAGTAAAGAACAACCAGCAGCTCTGAGACTGTTCTGAGTAAAGAACAGGCAGCATTCTGAGACTGTTGGGATATGCAATAAAACTTTGCCTATAAATTGGACAGAAGGAAGATTTATTTTAAACAGTGTTTTCACAGGGTTACCCATTACCACAAGGCAATGAAGAGGCCAAAGGCACAGAGAAGTGAAATTTAGGAAAATAAATGGGAGAGAGGTAACAGAAATGACAATGTCTGTTGATTAAAAAGTAAATTATTTATGACAACAAGCATAAGAGCTACTTGTGAAGAGAAATGGATGAATCCTATGGGACTGAGTAATAAAACAGAGTATTTTAAAATCATTGTAGTGAAGAACCTGAAGAACAGCCCCCCCTTCGTGTATACAGTGATGAGCTCTGAATTGACTTTCCAGTCATAGATGAAACTCGAGGGTTATAATAGGCAGTTCTATGAGAATATTATCTCAGTGGTTGGAAAAGCAAATTGAAGGTTATGTTCTCGAGAGAAAAATAAGTGATCAAAGGAGGACACATACTACTGTATAAACCTTCAGTGCACCCACGTGGTGGTTGCTGCGTCAGCACTGGACTCATTGCACCTAAAGAGCCACAGACGCTGGGAGGAGTGCTGAAAAGGTTGGCCAGAGCAATGGCAGCTGTGAAATGGGTTCCTGGTAGAGAATGATCAGAGAATCACAGAACTGTAGGAGTTGAAAGGGACCTCCAGAGATCATCAGGTCCAGCCACCTGCCAGAGCAGGCTGCCCAGGTAGGTGTCCAGACGGGCCTTGAATATCCCCAGAGAAGGAGACCCCACAACCTCCCTGGGCAGCCTGTCCCAGTGCTCCGTCACCCTCACTGTGAAGAAGTTCTTTCACATGCTGGTGCAGAACTTCCTGTGATCCATTTTGTGGCCATTGCTCCTTGTCCTGTCCCCACAGACCACTGAAAAGAGGTTGGCCAAATCCCTCTGTCTCCCACACCTCAGGTATTTATACACATCGATAAGATCCCCCCTCAGTCTTCTCTTCTCCAGCCTAAACAGACCCAGGTCTCTCAGCCTTTCCTCATAGGGAAGATGCTCCAGGCCCCGTATCATCTTTGTGGCCCTCTGCTGGACTCTTTCCAGGAGATCCCTGTCTTTTTTCATACCAATAAATAGATGATAAATAGATCAAAACTTAAGTCTTAAAAAGATCTCTTTGAAGGGGTTGTAATGGAAACAGAAAGTCTTAGTAGCCAGGAGTGAATATGAACCAATTATTCACTGTCTCTTCCAGTTAAAAGACCAAGACCATCACGTGAAAATAGTGGTGACAGGCTCAAAACAAATAAAGTCAGATTCTTATAAAGTGGGAGCAGGACCTCCTCCTTTCTCATCGGCATTGAGATTTTAATCTGTTGGCGCAATTCCCTGGATTTCGGCTCATTTACTCGGCAGTTAACGCTTCATCAGATCGCTGTTCACAGTGCTTTTAAAGCTGAGCTCTAGAGCTCTTTTTGTAAGAGAAATCCTCTTTAATGTTGGAGCACAGCTATAAAGCCTGGCTGAAACAGCCCCTTGGATCATTTCTTCACCGGGCAAAAACAATGCAACTTCTTAACAAACTGTTTTGGTGCAAATACCCAGTAAAGTCAAATACAGCCATTACGGATTACAATATATAGCCTTGCCTGGGGGCCAGTGTTTTGGGGTTGTTACTGGAATATTAAATATCTACAGTATCAAGAGCTAATGCGTCACCTTCATCTGCCAAAGTCAGTAGGGATGGTGGCATACGCTTACAGTTGCAGCAGGTAGTTTCAGGTTCGCCTACTGCAGAAGCAGTACGACAGTAAAGCACCATCCAATGACACCAGTGTTATTTGGGGTTTGGTCTGTGGGATTTAGAAAAGGAGTCACTGAGGGAGAAGGTTTTGGCTTCATGGAAACTCTTCCTGAGTGGGAAGACTGATGTGTCTGTCCTTCATTCTGCTTTTGCTGTGAGTCGTCTGTAAGACATCAGCCATTTTAACCAGGACATGCTTCTACTGTTCAAGTGCTGTTCGTTTGTGGATTGTTGCCTGTGTGGTTTTGTGTTCACGCATTCACTGACAAAATTAATTTCTTGCCATTGTATACTGATTCAGAGTACCTTACTTTACTTAATTGTAAAGAGAGATATCACTAAACGCTCATGAATTCAGACAGATGAGTTGTGCTTTGGGACTTGTTTCAGTTTAACATCTCCTCCTGACCTGGCGAAGGGCTTACAGTCTCAAAAGCTTGGGACTCCCCTCCCCCAGTTAGTTGAATAAAAGATACTACCTCAATCTGCAAATCTTACTGCAAGATATTCTGAGGTTGAAAGAAGTGGGGGTGATGAGGTCTGGTGGTGGTTCCTAGAGTAGGGATGGGGATGATGAGGTCTGGTGGTGGTTCCTAGTGTAGGGATGGGGGTGATGAGGTCTGGTGGTGGTTCCTAGTGTAGGGATGGGGGTGATGAGGTCTGGTGGTGGTTCCTAATGTAGGGATGGGGGTGATGAGGTCTGGTGGTGGTTCCTAGTGTAGGGATGGGGGTGATGAGGTCTGGTGGTGGTTCCTAGCTAACCCACGCTGTGCTAGGGTTGCCACGTTTGCTGAGCTGCGGTGTGAGTTTGTGGCTTCAGGGCCCTCGTTCCCTGGGAGAGGCCGACGTCTGCGTGCGGCTGCCTCGCTTCTGAGCAGGGTTTGTCTGTGCTTAAGGCTGGATCAGGCTCTTGGGTTGGTGAGGGGATGTTCTGTAAGAAGGTGCGTTATCGTTTCACTTTTTAAGTATTGCACACGATCCAGAGTAATTGCATTACAGAGGCTTGGCTGATAACTAATTGTGTTATACTCTGTGTATGCTCTGAGACCTCTCCAGCAGTCAGCTAAAACTCGTTGGCTTAAATTACTGTGAAGGAGGCTCAGAAAATAATCTACACTTCGGTTCCATGATGTCTTCTGAAACTAATATGATATACCCAATTGGGTATGGCATCTGTTAATAACACAATACACCTGACTAATTGCATCTTACGGTATGGCGGTACCTTTCTTTAGAACATTTTAAATCTCTTTTCGGTGTTTCTTTAGAATTCATGGCTGTGACATTGCATCACTGGACATAGTAAATATTTCTGCCACTTTCCGAAAGCATAAGGCACGAAGCCTGTCGGGGTGATGGTTAGTAATAGTGGATTAAAAGACATCCAGAAGTAACTAGGGCTCTGCTTTTATTTCTGAGATGACTGTATCAGCAGTGTTTTCAATGTAACTTCTGCCTAAAAGTTAACATGGGAGAAATGCGCATGTAATGTAACACTAAAGTAATATTAAAACATGGTAGATACCTGATAATTTCTCTCCAGATGAGTATTGATCGGCAAGCTAGCCTGCCTTTAGAGGAGGTATTGTGAAATGGCTTTTGTAGGGCAGGGCTTGTGCTGTAATGCATGCTTCTCTGCTGAGGGCTTTGCACTGGGAAAATCCTTCTCTGGCCAACACGCAGACCTCTGGAAAGTGGTGGCTGATCAAGGCTGTGGGTCAGAGGAGGTTAGTCTGATTTAGCCGCCCAAGTGCGTTATGTTGCACTGAAAACTGGATGTGGGTATTGTGGTGTTGGGATAAAAGAGTATTCAGTATTTAAGAGGTAAAGCGCATGATTTTTGTGACTTTCAGGGAGAAAGGCACCAAACAGGTTTCGTGGGGAAGCCTTCCTTACCGGTTTTTCAGCAGCACAAAGCCTGATAATATCCTCTCTGTTCAGAAAGAACAGCAGAATTCTAGTGCATTGGGGAAGAAGCTTCAATGGGATCTGAAAGAGACTAAGGCTTGTCAGAAATATGCTTTGATGTACAAGCAAAGCAGAAATATCACTTGGTGCTATTCTTTTGCTCTTTCCTAGGCATTTGCTCTTGAGCTGTATCGGAGACCAGATCTTGCACTACACAGCCCCAGTGCAGCTCTTTGTGTTGTTACTCTGGAAACTGTTCAATATTATTCAGAAAGGGGGGAAGTTCAATTTAATACTAAACCTGTTACTTTGACATACTAACATCTGCCTGAAAAATCTACCAGGAGATGAATTTCTGTTATGTCTAGGCCTTTAGCTGGAATTACCTGACTTGGTTACTTATTGAACAATTTTAGAAAGGGAACTGTTAAATATTGCTGATGTCTGGCTGTAACAGGCACTATTTTGCATTTTTGTTTTTATTCTGGCCTATGATGTTTTCAGTTCAAAAATCTCATTGATTGCATATCTACATTCTGATACATAAAAAGGTATAAGAGCAGACGAACCAGGCCCTTCTCAGGTTTGCAATGATGGGACAAGAGGCGGCAGTTGCATCCTTACATTTTTACAAATCCGTAAAACCCTGAGCAATCTAATCCAGCTTTGAAATTACTCCTGCTTGAAGTAGGAGGCTGTGCTGGATCACCCCCAGCCATTCCTTCCAGCCCAAATGACTCTGCGATATTTAATTTTGTCAGCTTTATCTTTCGCTGGTTGTGAGGCACATTACATCCTTCTCATCTCATGCTGGTCTCTAGGGAATGAATCTGTGGTAACTGAGTCTTTCTAAAAATGGAGGGGTTACACATGAAACCAATCTAGTGACCCCGCTTCATTCAGAACCAGGCTACTGAAACTAAATCTCTTGTGTTGACACCTTCAGCTACTTCTGAAAGAAGTCTTTATTGATTTTAACCTCTTCGGGGTTTTGTTTATAGTAATGGGGTGTTCTAGTTGGAGTATCCATGGTATCATGGATTTCCAGTCTAAATGCCACAATTCTTGGTGTTTTTGAGGGTACATTGTATAATGCAGTATTAAAAAAAAAAAAAAAAAAGTCTTCAAGGAATATTTTTAAGTAATGCATTATAAGCTAATAAGCTATGTGATATGAAGGTTGCTTAAATGCTATTGCTTGTGAATGTCTTTGCTATATCCCAGGTATACAAGACTGAATTCAGCTTAATAGAAATCACCTTAACTTACTTTATTATATATATATGTTATATGTATATATTATATTAAGTTAATTCCCCCCAAAGCCTTGAATATTTGGGCTGTGTCAGTAGTTCTTCTGAACTGGGGGTTCTCATTCCCACCGTTGAGCTGGCCCCATTGCACATGTAGTCACGGAAAGCAAATGTACTGTTGGAAAAAAACCTACAAGGTTTTACAAATGCAGCAAGAATAAAAAATGAGGTTTCAAATGGAACTCTTTGATGAGTTTTACCTGTCAGATGTATTTATGGTAGGTCCCAGTGAGATCTGTGGAGGCAGCATCTCAGTGTCTGGCCAACGTACCTTGTGGGGGCTGACAGCCACGAGCTCGCAGAGCTGGCAGGATTTTCCCCAAAAGTGGTTGGTGTTTTCCATCGTACATCTCCATTGTATTCGTGCAGGCATTTACGAGCTGCCTCCAAAGCTCATAAGGAAGGATATTCACCATGCCTGGAAGAAGGATGTTCTTGCATGGCTGCATCCCATCTCTCTTTCAGCCCTCTCCAAAACAAGACAGTATTAACTGTTTTATCAGAGGGTTTCCATCCATGTTAGGAATTTATAGCATGGATGCCCGTGCTGATATGTACTAGATGTTAATGCATAGGCCTGGTTACTTGTGTTAAGGGAGAACCACAAAGGCTGTAGCAATTGAACTACTGTGCTTGTATACTTGACTACTCTGTACATTGTACGTGGTCCTCAGCTTAGACTGCAGGCTGTGGTGCTGACTTCAGAGCTCATTACACATCACTGTGAACGATCTTCTGTGCAACTGTCAAAGCAGACTTACATGGCATACACGTTTTTGTAGTCTGCACACCTTTGAGGCTTTCTTTAGTTCCTCTCAGCATGTTAATAATCTTTTTTTTTTCAAGTTTCTTTTCCATCATTAAAAATGCATTTTCTTAACTCAGGTTATCTCAGACTGAAATGGCGATTAAGGCTGCTGTTTGACGACAGGACTTGAGCTTTATGAACAGTTTTCCAGGGGGATGGATCATAGCTGTTGCTCCATTCCCTTTGCTCTTGCCATGTACCTTGAGTGGTGCAGCCTGTTCAGAGGCCGTAAAGTGAAAGTTGAGTTCCCTGCAGCAAGGCAACTCAGATTAGCAAACTGAGTTCTGTCTTATATTCTATATGCACTTTATCTTGATTAGATGGAACGTCTGGAAGCTAAGTGCAGGCCCCTCTGGAAGAGCGGTCGTGCTCTTTCCCTTCCCTGCGTATCAGCTGGTAGCATCATGAACCTTATCAGCTCTGTGATTGAACCAAGAACTAGCCCTGCCAACAAACACGGTTTCTTGCAGTCGGATCTCAAACAAGGTCTTTATGCTGGACAGATTTAGGAAAAAAGGTAGTACGCAAGGAGCTGAAGGAGCATTTTCCTCAGTCAGTTCACTGATCCAAGTGGAAACTACTATGAAGCAATGTTGCCTAGAGAGCAGGCAGCTCCGACTTGCCACGTTGCTGCCTGGCCATCGGCCTGGTGCAGGGGGAAGAGGAAGGAATTCCTGCCTGGTGTAGGGAGGGAGGGCAGGAATATCCCTTTTGGCAGCAGCTCACAAATGCATTAAATGAATAATGAAAAAAGAATAATGAAATCGCATCCTGAATTGATTCTGAGTTGCCCCATATCCATTACTGGCTTTAGCTGTGTTAATTTGAGTTGCCTTTCCTGTGTTGGCCAGCTGCCTGAGAAGGAGCCGGACTTCAAAATTCATTCTGAAACACTGAAGAGTGTTTTCTGCTTGGAAATTAATTCAGAGACTGCAAATGATGGAGGGGGTAGTAGTACCGCAGTAGTGACAGTGTTGAAGGAATGACATGGATGGTGGAGAAGAGATTGTCCTTCAGGTGGTGCAGGCTGGGCAGTAAGCCAAGCTGAAGAGCTTGTTCAGGGGAGCTCCAAGTAGCAGTGCTATGTGGGGAAAGGGAAAGAAGCATTTAATTCATACGAGGAAGGAGGGAGAAAAGCATAGAATAAAAATCTAGATTTAGCAATTTGTTCTTCATATGAAGTGTACATGCTCTGAAAATTTGCATCAATCCTATGAATGCCACTTTTGCAAAAGGCCTGCAGTCAGAGCATGTTAGAATGAAACTGCAACCTGAGAGTTAAATCTGACTTCTGTGCGCATCTGTATTCTTATAG
The DNA here is from genome assembly GCF_964034855.1 of Anser brachyrhynchus. NCBI lineage: Eukaryota > Metazoa > Chordata > Aves > Anseriformes > Anatidae > Anser > Anser brachyrhynchus. The sequence goes on along the minus strand of NC_137734.1, from coordinate 15,461,546 downwards.
TCAATAGGCACGATTATTTAGTGTACGATTTTCTGATGGCCAGTTTCCATTGATTCCAGTTTGAATGAAGTAAGACATAAAGCTGGAGGACAAATATGTCCTTAACCACAGAACAGGTGAAAATGCCTCTGTGCTTTAGTTTGAGTTCTGTGAGCTGCTGGATAATGCGGGTATTGTGTTATAGAGTGGTTCCGCTGAAGGAAAAAAGGGATGTGGAAACATCATACAAATGAGATTTGCAGTTTCCTGCTGTCTCAAGATCACTGCAACATGAGATCTTACCTGCACAAGACCTATTTGTGGGTAGCAATAGCTTCTGCTTATTTCATCTCTGATGAGAGGAACAGCTTATAAAGGGAAGTGCCGCAAAGCTTTTGAGAGAGATATACCATGAGCAGAAAAGGCTCATCTGGAGTCAGTAATCTGCATCATTTTCACAGCAGTACTCTGGCATTCCAGTTCATTCCCTGTGTATCTGCACTTTACAGCTTTTGGGACTGTACTGTATAAGGGAGCTCAGCATAGTTTCAGCAGCTTTATTGACACTGGTCCAGGTAACCCAAAACAGTTTGAGGACTTCTAATATTTTTCTTGCATTCTTGCTTAATCAGCCCTATTCAATGCCTACAAATTCAAATGGTGACTGAGGATGATGTTTGCTAGCTGAGCTTAGATACGCATGTGGCAGCGTGACACTTCTCATAGTTAGAAATTGGCTGCTTTTTCCAAAATTAATGGAAAGCTAGTCACAAACCTTTTCCTTGCCAAACCACTGTTAAATGTAGGTCTGATTTAAACTCCTTAGGACCTGTTTTTTGCAGCTGGCATTTGTGTGCTGGGTGTGGCCCAGGTGTAAGGGATGTCAAAATACGCTGCGGTGAGAAGCTGCTGTTGCTCGTGTGCAGAAGCTGGCACAGTGCTGCTGAAGCAGAACACGATTTCTCTCCCCAGGCTCACAGTTTGTCTTGGAGCACCGTGTGGTGCATTCCCAAAAATACATGAGCTGAAACACAGAAAGTGAGTAACCTAGGAAAATATTTTGAAAGCGACATTGGCCCCCTTGCCTGTTTTGCTGAAAGTTTACCATGTCAGCCAGCATTTCAGTACAGAGAACAGAGCGGCCTGTGCAGGTGGTTAGGAAGCACGCTGCTGTTGCGAGGCTTATAAAGGACTGACGAGAAAGGTAACAGGACCACTCAAGGGCCTCAGAGGCCCTCAGTGAAACATACTTGACTTGGGATCAGTATGCCAAGACTGAGGTCTGCCCGCCCGAGCTGAGAAGCCTCGCCATACAGCTTGTCTTCCAGCGCGTACACGACAGAGAGAGGCGTGGGCAGGAGTCACCTCACTGGAGAAAGGAACAAAATGTAGTAAAAAGTTATGCAACACACACAGCTAAATAAATACCTGAGCTGTGAACATGAGGGACATGAGTGGTTTACTTCGGTTCAGACGCTGGCTGCAAACTGGGGGTTTGTTCTAGTCCTCCTTTGCACCCCCAGGAGCAGTGTTTCTTCCTTCCGTCTTGTAAGGAGCAGGTAGCTGTGTCAGAGCGCGGTTCTTGGAAACTTGATCCAGTTCATCATGACTCTAAGTGTAGTCAGTCCCTAGAGAGGAGATTTTCCAGCCAGCCTCTGCTAGGTGCAAACAAGGGAGCATATGTTTAGGTGTATTTAATGCCATGTTTTGTATCATAGCTTGATAGCTGTCTTGTACAATTTTCCCTCGGTGTGGTTAGCATACAAAGCAGGAGTGTAACAGGTTATCGAGTTAATAAATCAGAAGCTGTAGTCATGTTAAGATGAACGAACATGAATTTTCACCCTCTGCATACAAAATTTTATTGTATGGAGTTCCTAGAGCGTGTGGAGAGATGGTTCAAGGCGGTGCCCAGCAGCTGTGTCCAGCCCTTGCAGACTCCCAGCTTGTAACCCTGTGGGGAGCAGCACCCCGAGAACTTTGCTGAATGGAAACGGGAGCCTGCGTACCCGTAGGCAGAGCCGTTGTACTGTTAGCAGTGTGGGTGCACATCGATACTAGTCATGCTCTTCACTTTATCACAACTTCCTTTTCTATATATTGAAACGATGTAAATTTAGAGCACCCTTATCTTGGAGTAAGCATGTGAGCACATATTTCTGATCGTATTTATAGATAGATGGTTTCTTTCTGTGTCCCACCTGCCTTATTTTTTTGCAGCCTTCTGTGTCCTACCCGGATTTCTAGGCTGTGTGTTAATTATTCACCAAAAGTCTTTCCTCAATTCTTGTATTACTGGTTTTCAAAGAGCATGGAATCTATTCCAGTCGGAAGCCTTTGGATGGTTTAAATTGGGGCTATTTGAGTGTATTTATAGCCATATATAAATGGAACCAAGAGGAATACTTGCAAAGTAGGTGGTACTGGAACATTTATAGAAAAATGTATGATTTATACGTGGATCACTCCGGGCAAACCTTTTACTTTGCTTGTAGACTGTCTTCTACAGAGCTCATCTGTATTTTGTGAATATTTATGCTGCTTATGAAATGACATGTTTGTTTCTTTAAATAACAGGAGGAGTGAAGGGGGAGAATTGCTTATTTCCTGGGCAGACGTGTCATCAGATCACTTATGAGGCATCTTTAATGTGGTTGGAGCAGAGGATAGCCCAGATCTCCTATACCCCCCCTTCCCTTTGCCCCTGCATTTGGAGAAGTGCATTGCCAGGTTGCTCTGCTTACAAACCACTCTCTTTGAGAAATGTTTGTGACCTTTTTTTTTTTTTTGGACAAGTGTGCCACTTTGCCATGTTTCAAACGAAAAGCTGTGTTGCTGTTAGCATAGCATGGTGTCCAGGTGAAGGTGTAGTGTATAATCACATAGAGCCACTTAGATCTCGTGCTGTAAAACCCAGTTACCCAGATGTGGTTGAGGTCAATCACATTCAGCTTGCTAAGACGCTGGGAGGAGAACATCTGTGCCTCTGCCTACAAAATATCCTCTGAACAGATTCAGATTGAAGTCCTGAGGCTGCGACAGCTGTTTTCCAGAAAGTTCAGTAATCTAAAGGAAAGAAAGAAACAAACAAAACTGCTGCAAGCAGTGACAGGGACTCCCAGCAGCTTTCCTTCAAAAGCCTTTGAAAAGCTTTGATTTTCTAGAAAAGCAGAAGAAAGCTCCGATTTGCTGGAAGAACAGATTAGAATAAAAAGGGTTAGACATGAAATCAACCATCTTGCCATTTGTGGCTGTGCAAATTTAACCTTTCTGTAGGATTTCAGTCTTAGTTGGTAATTTTGGTGCCCTTATGGGTCACTTCAGCATTCAGTCCCCTCTGGCCCTGCAGGAGGTCCTGCTCTCGCTCCTGCAGCCTGGGGGAACAGCCTGCTCTGAGCCATAGTCTGCCAGGCTGACTGTGCTGCGGACTCATCGCAGAGTCTCTCTTACTCCTCCAGAATGCTCCCCTGCAGGAGTTTTTGCGATTATTTGAGCCTGGTTGATGTTAAGGAAGGTTGTCTCATGTCTCTCAAGGAAGTTTCACCAAATTCTGAGCCCAGCATCCAAAACAACATCCCTTCTTGCTACTGCCCAGCTTGCTTTAACAAAGGAGCAATGTGCAGTGTAGGTACAACACAGAGGGAACACAGTAGTCACCTGTGTTGGCCCCAAGAGACCCTACTTTCACAAAAAATATTTAGAGCAGTAGTGGACCGGGAAGATAAGCATCAGATTAGTTTCAGTGTGATGCTGTTTACTGTGTGCACTGCAGTCTCATCTAGAGACCAAGTATGAAACTGAGGTTGATGAGATAAAAGCATTTAATAATCTTTGCTTTGAACATCTTAGTTTTTTATCGTAACAAATGATTAACAACGTAGTGCATGTGATTTACAAAATGTCTCTCTAGACCATAAGCACTTCAGGTGGCATGCTTGTAGCAGCAACAAATGATCCCAGGGCAGATTTATGCAGAGAGCATCCCGGGGCTTCCTGGGAGTTGGTGCTCATGGTGTAGCTCAGGGGAAACTTGGAGGAATGTTTGTGAAGCTTCAGCAGAAGTATCTTTGAGCAATATAAGATATAGCAATTGCTGCTCTGAGTTGTTCTTTGGTCTGACAAAGTTCAGTGGAGGGTGATTATCCGGCTCCCTGCTTCTTTGTAGACGCTGCTTTAGGCAAACATGCTAGGGGTGAGCCTAAGACTCACGAGCTGCAAAATGAGCACAACTTACCGCTCCCCTGTGTAGAAAAACACAGAGAAAGAGGTGATTGGGGTGTGCAGTGTCCCTCTGGGTACAGTTAGACTTCTTGCTCTCCTGAGTGACCCCAAGAATAAGCAAATAAGCACCGCCATCCTGCCAGCCATCACATCCAGTGGATGGCTTTTCAAAGGGGTCTGAGAGAGGAATAAGTTCTCCGGATAATTAAGCTTTGTGATGGTTGTTTGAAACTCCTTTGGTGTTCGTAAAGTAATGGGATTCTTGCCCTGAATTTTGGGGAGAACCAGGTATATATTGAGCTCTTTATCAATTCCAGAGTGCATAGAAGTTGCTATAATAAAATATTTTTGATCTCCATAAGTCCTCACAAGAATTACAGTAACTAGACTTCCTCTGTGAGCTATAGTCCATCCATATAGCTATTTTTACTGTTCTTCCAAGTGAAAATTCAATGTGGGATAAGGGAAACGTTACCTGCAAATTACCTGGTTTCTTGGTAGTCTCAGAACTGATATGTTTTCTAGCCAGAAAAAAAAAAAAGAGAGAGAAAAAGACAACTAATTTAGTTTCCTGAGGCAAAGGAGCTAAAAGAGACAGGTGTTGCTATGGCTGATTTTCAGAGGGAAAAGGCATAATGATTTGTGTTCTGCGAGACTGGCTTCAGCCACACCAATGTTAGTTCTGGCACAAAAGGGGATGAAAAGAATTCACAGCCCTGCACATCTCTTGGTGTGAGGAGAAGCGCTCCTTTCTGGGCAGTCTCTGTGTGGAGTTACGGTGGCTTTAGAAGCACAGTTGCAGTACTCGTTTTCCACCTTTTTCTTCCGTGGTTAGCGGCAGTATATAATCTTGCAAAAAGAATTTGATTTGTGGTGGCACCTAAGACTCTTTTTCTAGGGCGCTCGGCTAACATCCAGGAAGCCCACCATGTGCCTATTCTTGTCCCTGCTTATGCCCATGACGTTTTTTTTTTTTAATTTCATCTTCAGTAATATGTACAGCTTTCATAAGCAGCGACATGATCTGCACCATCAGCCCTTCATAGAACACTCTGGCAGTGTCAGTATTCATGAGCGGTTTTATCATTCTTCTGATCCAGTCATTTCCAGGCAGACTGTGGCTGGAGTACCAGCAATGCGTGGAAATGGACCCAGCCTTTCTGAAGAGAAAGGTGTGAGCTTTCTGGTACAATGGGCAAGACAATGTACAAGGTGAGGCATAGCAAAATGAGACGCTGAGTGCAAACATGGCTGTTTGCATTCTCCTGTTACAGGTACTTCATGTTGAACTGAGAACCAGCTGCTTTCAGGTTTCAGTTTGGGCATATGCAAGTCTAATGAAAAGACCTTAAAGCTTTCTTTTGGCTAACATCTTTCGTAATTCTGTTTCTAAATATATGCCTTTGTTTCAGAATCGCTCCTTTGCTGCTGTGAGTGTTAAGCGACGCTGCGTACGGCACCATGGATGAACTACAGGACGTTCAGTTGACAGAGATCAAACCACTTCTGAATGATAAGGTAATGCTAGCTGCTCCTTTACTCTCGCAGGTGTGTTCCAGCTGACTTTGTGTCTGGCAAGGAGCCCTGATTGTCTGTTGACAGCTTGAAGTACCTTAAGTACTGAAAAACATGAATTGCTTCCCCAGCTCTAGTGATCCACCATCACATACCCTTCCAAAGACTCAGGGAAAGAAAGACCACAGTTCAAGTAAGTTGGAGTCTCAGGCAAACTGCATCATTCCTGTACTGGGGTTTTACAAAGGCAGGTCAGGAGATGGAAAGGTGACACCATTCCTGACATTGCTGAGCTGTAGAACCTCTGATATCAAAGCTCAAGCTTGTTAGAGAAACCTTGGATTGTATCACTTTTTTTTTTTAATTAACTTTTTTATTTAAAGTCTTTTTTCTTTCGAAATTATACATTTTTGTTTTGAGCCCTAAATGCAAATTAGGACTTAGTGGATTTACTGATGGAGAGCCCTTTCTTATTAATATCTGCGGAGTCTAGTCATAGCAGTTCTGATTCATGCAGTACTGAGACTTTGGAAAATCATTGCATTGCAGCAGCTGTTTAATCCTTTCACTCTATCTTCTGTGGACTGGAGGACAGCCATCTGGGCTTTAGGAAAGCCCAAGCCTGCCTTTATTCTGCCATGAACTGTTGCTTTGAGTTCCTAAGTCATTGTGGACCATCCCAAGAAGGTTGAGAATCTTGTGTCTGAACATTGTGATTATGACCAATAGTTTTTGGTCGCTTCCCATATCTAACAGCCAAGTCAAAGAGTCTCATGGTATGTGAAGCAGTGTTTTGCTGTTTAATGTCTGATTTCAAGAACCAGTTTGTTCTGCCAAAGGATATGGTAGCTTCTGAATGAGAACCCTACTTTGGCCACTCGTTGTGTACACACAGAAGACTGCACTGTGTAGACTTAACACCGCAGGAACGGTGTTAAGCTGAGGCAGGGGAGGTTTAGGCTAGACGTCAGGAAGAGGTTCTTCACTGAGAGGGTGGTCGCACACTGGAGCAGGCTCCCCAGGGAAGGAGTCACTGCACCAAGCCTGTCTGAATTTAAGAAGCGTTTGGGCTGTGCACTTAGTCACATGGTCTGAATTTTGGGGTAGACCTGTGTGGTGCCAGGAGTTGGACTTGATGATCCTTATGGGTCCCTTCCAACTCGGGATATTCTATGATTCTATGACTTCAGACTTCCACCAAAGACGAGTGAAATGTCTGAAATTCTGCTACATTTTAGTCTGTGCTGCTTAGTTTTTGCCAATTTCTTCAGAGTGCTAGCATACCTGTTTAATATCTCAGAAATCTAAAAATATAGCTGAAATCTACAATCCAGCTGCCTATTCTTATAGTCTAGTGCTTACTACTAGGTTCCACCATAGCTTGAACATAACGTTTTAAAATCTTTCCAGGGAGGGTGATCCTTGGAAGAACAACAGAGGTGTAGACCAGCAGATAACAATACAGAAAGACCTTGAAAACAGTTTCTGTTTCCATAATGAGAGAAAAATATTTATAGGAGACAAATTTCTCAAATGTAATGTGCTACCTATTGCTTATGGTTCTCCTAGGATTGTCTGTGTGTGTCTGAGTTCAAGCAGGTAGGTTTCCCTTGGTTACATGAAACAACCAAAGTAGGAAGTATTGAAGTGTTTCATAACAAAGTGATTTTCACTTCTTGGTCTCCATTAACTACTCAGTCTCTGTCAGGTGTTGCTTGATCAGTCCCATCAAGTCCCTGCTGTGTTGTCATCTGCACAGCCAGTTCTCTTAGCTAACAGCTGGGACAGTTCTGGTTTAAATGCGGAGTGATTACCTAAACAACCCAGTGGTTGTTAACCAACAAAAAGAAGGGCACATTCGAAGTGGCATTTGATTTCCTTGACTCTGTTTTGAAGTTACAGAAAATATATACCATCTCAGTAGGAAAAAAAATATGTATAGTGGCTCCAGAACTACTGTACTCTGCACTGTACAGGGATGAGAAGAGTGCTGTGGCTCTGCTTTTTGCACTTTCTTTAAACCAAAGAAATGTCTCAAGGAACTACCATCTCTGAGTTCTGGTCCTCATTAATGCTTTCAGACTTTAGGTAATATGTATGTGCTTCGTAGACATTGTTTGTGGAGCATATGGGTGTGGTGCCCTAATGTGCTGTTCTGTGCAGCATATCAGCATCCAAGAAGTATTGAGCTGGCGGTTCACTAATATTTTTACTGACCAACCCAATTTAGAGAGAGGATCTCATGAGCCAGCAGGGATTAATGGCCAGAAATAGTACAGTAAAACTCTTAAGTTGCTAATGGGTGAGTGCTCATGAACTCTTCAGACTGCTGTACAGAGAAAAGGAGCTCTGGCATCTTAATGCTCAAACAGTGGAAATGACTGGGATGTGGAAATGGATAATAGCTTGGTCACTTTGTGTGAGCCAGGAAATGCCACTGGGGACCACTGAACCCTGGCTTTGTTTTGTCTCAGATCTAAGTCAGCAAAAATCTACGAGCCTGACTTTTAAAGAATACACTGTGACATTTGTGTGTAAGTTAATGGATCTTACTTCCCTGCATTTGCTATTAGACTTCAACTATATATGTTCACCTTTTTCAGGCTCACTAAAGTACAGTGCCTTTATACTGGGAAAAAAAATCGACTTGAAATGTTTGCAGTTAGCTGAAAGAGAGAAGAGAATACTGTCTGTAATCTGATAGAAAACTTACTTACTATTCAGGTTCTTACCAGTTCCTGCTCTTGCTGGATGTTTAGAGATCCTGAATGGTGGTTGTGTAAATTTGCTGCCAAAATGGGATAGTGTATGGTTTTTACATCTTAACCTTTAGTTCCAGTGTCTTCAGGCTAACAGTTATAGTAGTAACAACTATTCAGCAAAGATGGTTTGCAAAACAAAACCAAGAGTGCTGCATTATGTTAATTTTCATTCAAAACTTTTCTACTACTTCTCATTGCTTAGTATTCTGGCAACTTTGACTCCTATTAATATAGCCTCAGTGAAGAGTCACTGAAACTCAACAACTTAATTCAGGAGGTTCCAATTCAGCCTAAGGAATATCCTTTCATAATTCCAGCTAGTGCTTTGCCTTTGAGCTACAGACATGACGTCTTCAGAGAAATGGAAAATGTGTCTTCATCTTAGACTCGAGAAAGTTGAGAAAATTGATAGATCAGTGCTTTAAAGTCAGATTTTGATGTGTTAAAATCAAATATCCAGGAGCAATAATGCTACTTCTGCATCTTGGTGTACTTGGACAATGAGCAATACAGTTACAGGCTTTCATTCTTTGATTTGTTGCACCCCCAAGAATTCCACTTTTCTTAGCAGATATTCAGATCAGCCTTCAGTTCACTTACTGTGGACCATCCAAGTCCAGTGCTGGGTACAGAAGTTCCTCATTTCCTCATAAAGTGTTTTTTTTTGTTTGTGTTTTTTTTTTTTTTGTAGTCCTTATTCACTGTGGCCGTGGTCAACTGTCAACTGAATTTCTTCTTTACAACCTGGTAGATTAGGAGACTACTGGCTGTGTTTAACAGAGCAGGGAAAGAAGCATAGACAAGAAATCTCAGCTAATTTAGGATTTCAAACTGAAATGAGAGGGCTGATTTATATTTCCTTTGTCTCCATCCTGAGGATCTGACGCTTTGTGCCACATTATGTTCAAAATATCTAACACAGTTCAGTACTTAACACCTGGGGATTCTTACATCAGATTTGCAGATATCCAAAATATGAACATCACAAACTGAAGAATGTGGTTAGTAACCCATGTTCTTCCTAACTACGACAAAGCCCGGGGAGAGGAAAACAGGGTCATTTGCTTACATGTGGAGGGGAGTTAGGGTACTCGGCCAGCATTTAGGGTACTTGTGTTGCTCATATATGGTCCTAGTTGTAATTTCAGCACTAAGGTGCTATGCCTATAACGTGTAAGATAGTATGCTGACTTGGATAATTTGCCCAGCCTTGTGCAGCACTCAGAAGTGTAGCCTCCCCTGTGATCAGAGCCTGGGTTTCATGAAGCTTTGCAGGCACACGAACAGACAACTTACTGCAGAATTTAAATCTTGCAGTACACCAAATGTATACTCGCATGTATGGGTGGTGACACCATCTGAGAAAAGTCTGCTTTGGGTTGTTTATTCCAGTTCCCATGTGTTCTGGTTTCAGCAGCGACACTGCATTTGCCATGGGATGAAACAATGCAAACAACAGCCACTGCAGAGTAGCTGACCACAAAGCTTGTGTTCTTGCACTCATTGCCTGTGATTCTAGTGGCAGTCCTTTAAAGAGTTTTAAATTCAAATTAATAAAGGGTACCAGGACCAGGCAAAAACCAGCCTGCCTTTGGTCAGGGTTCCTCTTGGGTTGTATCTGTTCCTGCTCCAATGCTCTCAACCCTCATCTGAGTCCCCAGATGCTCACTTGGGGTAGTCTCCAGAGGACTCAATGAATAGCGGTGGGCAAAACTTGCATGGAGTTCTCTTGTGGGAGTCTCACGTTTGTTTTTAGTCTGGCCAGACCATGCTGAAGGCGAGGTTTCTGAGGAGACCCTTCATGGTAGTGCCGGTCTGTGTTTTGGGGTACTGTGCTGAAGTCTATTTTCTGTTTTTTTTTGTTAACAGAATGCAGCTCGCAACTTCCAGGACTTCGATTGTCAGGTAAGACGTGTGCAGGAGCCAAGGATCTGTGGGTAGCCTCCTCGTGGCCTATCAGTAACGCTGACAGAAATGAAAAACCGTATGTTCATTTTAACTTCTTTGAAGGTTTAATCAATAGGAGCTTGAATATGTCCATTTGACAGAAAGTGCCCTTTACCCTTTCACCAGAGCTTGTCGTTGTGTGCCATGAGGTGCAGACTGCTCTCTGCCAAGGCTCCACAACAGGCTGCAGATTGGCTGGTCTCCTGAAAGGCAGTTTGTTGGTGAGATGTGATCTGCTGAATAGATGCAGCTCTGTCACATCCCATCTGGTTCACTGACTAGGAAAAGAGGAGTCTGCATGCTCTGTGTATTTGTGTTGTGAGGAAATGGAAATCACCAAGTGTTACTGCTGCCCCAGATACAGCACCCGTGCCCTACTGGGCCTGGGTCGTGGCAAAGCTGTGGTCATTTTCTGGGAGATTTTCCATCTCAGAGTAGTGTGGAGATGAGCACTCTGGTTGCTATAGGAATAATCCTTTCAGAGGAGCGGTTGCACCACGAGCCTCCAGGACAGAGGACACGTTCTTTGTTAGGCAGAGCACAATACTGAGATTATGTGGTGGGTTTTATAAAGCACAGTCTCCATTTACCATGCCAGATTACCTTGCTGACTTCCACTCAGCATGTTGATCTGCAGCCAGTATCTTTACCCTTCTCTTCAGCTGCCAGAGGCTGCTGTGCCTGTAGCGTTTGCATAGCACAGGACAGGCGCTCACAGCTGTGTTACCCCAGTGGTGCAGCTAGGGGGTAGATCTGTTGACACCACATGGTGTCTTTTAATAAGAAGTCTGTCAATGTAGACGATTCCAGAAGACCTTCTACAAATCTGTGCAGAACAGGAAAATAAAAAATACGGTCCTAAGAAGACAGTTTGTATTTTTCCCATCTCTTGATGTAGGACACTGAAAATACACCCCGTCTAGGCATGCACATGTCACTGTACTGCTCTAGCATGATTCCTTGTGACTTTTAATGTTATCTTAAAGTCTATAAATATAAAAATTACCAATCTTACCTTGTTGTCACTTAAGTTTGCTATCTCAGAAGTGGCAGCAGTGTTAGAGAGTCATTTTTCTGGTTTAAGAAAGGTAGATAATGGGTTTGAAAAACACCTCCCTATACCATCTTGTTTCCATCTTTCTGTATCTTTTCCGTCTCTGCAGAGGTTCAGAGTGCTCCCAGGTAGGATGGGGCGAAGGGTAGAATAGGTGCAATGGCTTTGGGTGAGTGGTTCACAGGCTCTTCCGTACTGAAGCCTGTCTGCTGTGAAAGAATATAAATACAATGCCTAAGAATCTGAGCACATATGCTTTCTCTGCACAAGCAGAGCCTCGCTGCACCCTTGTTTAAAGAGCGCTCCAAATCTGAAGTCACATGAGATGTGAGCAGTGGGAGCTCCAGAGGAACGAGCAGCAGCCATCGACTTGCACGTGCCCGGTGCCGTTGGAGGAGCTGTCAGGGCAGCCTGCAGCCGTGGAAAGGGGCTTGGGAGCACCGAGCCAGGGAAGAACGTGCATGTTGCTTCTCCCCGCTTCAGTTTAGATCAGCATTGAGCTGGTGGCCATGGCAACAGTTGGGCAGGAGACGAGATGTTCCTTCCAGGAGCCTGCTTGGTAATTCATTTAGTTTGGTTTTTTTTTTTTGTTTGTTTTATTTTTTTTCACCAATAAGTTGCATAGCATCTCTTGTGACTGCAGATGTTGTCCCAGCCTCACCTTCCTCCACTTTGCCTATATGGTGTGGATTCAGAGAAGGCCTGGCCTGGCCTCACTGTCCAACCTGGAAAATGCCACCGAGGGCTGAGTGAGCTCTGAAATCTGTTGGAGCACATAGGTGGAGGGATGGCTGCTTGGATTTTATGCCTCATTTGCTAACAGTACTTAGACTTGGAAGAACTTGGAAGTCGAGCTTTTGTCTGTGTAAAAATTACTGCTTGCTTTTTGATCTAGTAAAGCATGGCCGGCTGACAAATTCAGGCCACCGTGGAACTGGTCCAGTTTTACTTATTCGTGTTTGAGAAGAGGGAATTCAAAGTGAAGAAGGTTGCTGGGGCTCTCAGGGGAATGGAGGTTCTGCTGTATAAAAAGAGACTTAAAAGTGCTTGGGCAGGGGTATAATTTGTCCAGAGTTTCACAGGGAGGAAGAGCTTTGCGGACAGCCTCAGTTTTACATGAACAGGTACAAGCTGGTCACAAATTCATGAAGGCTGATAATTCCAGTTACAGTGCAATGAAGTTCTCAATCAGCTTCCAACATCTGTAGCACCTGCAAGGGACCTGGCTGGTTTTGACACAGAGTGTAGGGGGTTTGTGGGATGGATATTGTATACAATGTAGTGTTTGCAGTATGAGAGCACAGCATCAGTGAGGGAATACCTGCATTTCAGGCCTTTTTGTTATAAAGTCCAAAACCAGCTGTTTTAAGTGGAGATAAAGCCGTGTTTGTGCCTGGGTTTGTAGCTGGTTTAATGATTTGGAACTTGCTTATTTTCACAGAAGTGAGAGTGTCACCCTCAAATCGGATTCTGTGAACAGGGCTGCTCTTACGCACATTCATTTTTGTCGAGTTGTATCAGGACACCTGAGGGGAGAGGACCTGGAAAGCAGCTTTTTGTGCTCTGGGGATGTGGGTGAAGGAGCTGAGCAGGCAGCAGCAGTGTGGAAGGTGTCCGGACGCATCCTGGGCAACATTTGCCAGGCTGCAGCCAGTCGGTGAGGCCTCTGCAGAGCAGTGCTTCCTTCAGGTACAGCTGGAGCCCAGCACAGCTGGCCTCAGAGCTTGTTCTTCCTGCAGTGCCTCTGGAGCTCCTTCTGGCTGGAAGCTGGAGTTTCAAAATATTTTCCATAGTTGATCAGTGTATATGACTGTGAAAAGTGTTTAGTTCAAACCCTGCTGATGAACATGTTGTTAACATTAACACTGATTCTGTGAGTTGTGTGGTGCCAGGCACACAAGTTAGGGATGATGTTTTCTGTAAACCTCTGGCATGTTTTACTTTTCCAGGTAGCGAGCATATTTAGGACTTCATAACATCTAGCCTTCCTTTGGGAAGGCATGGGTGACGCCATTGTGAATTTCTATTAATTTGCTCATGTATTTGTTTTTAGTTTTGAATAGCTTCCCAGGACCAGATCCGCGTAAAGTCAACACAGCAAACATACTCTTGCTTCTGAAGTTAGTTACTCTGGGTTTATGTGATAACAGAAAAGCTTTTAGCCTGGCTGCATCATAATAGCTTTCAGATGCGGGTGCCCTGATTTTCTTGTATTGTTTATCTACAAGCAAGCACAGTTAACCCTGACAGATTGCCTGGGCATCAATTAAAATAACCCCGAAGTAATCTGATAACCAACTGCAATGAAGATAAAGAGGAAAGCTCGCATGGTGGCTTAGGGATCTTTATCGATATGAATCTAGGCTATTCTCAGAAAGAAAATGTATTAACCTAAATCTGCGACCTACATTTTGCTTAAAAGCTATTTGAATCCTAATGAAATCTAGGCTTGACTTCTTCTAATGTTAGCAGACAGATGGTGGATTAAATGGTCTGGTGTGCTGATAGACAGATGGTGTGGTGACCTACACAGTTAATAGAGCTGTGCTTGTGCTTTGTGCTTTTATTATCTGCAGACCTTCTTCGGCTGCTTTGAGGTGTTCAGGGTTAGCCTAAGTCTCTCCCCCTTTGCAAGATGTTCTGCTTAAAAAGCAGTGAAGGCATATATGGGTATATTTGTAAACTATCCAATTAAGTCTTTGTTATATTTCATTCTGACGGGAGCTACCGTTTAGTATGATCCCTAGCTAGTGCCTCCCCTCTGCTGCCTCCCACCTGTGGGAAGGCAGAGAAGTGTTTTGCTCTCCAGCACACACCACACAGAACCACCTCAGAGGACCCGGAGTGTGGAGAGGGGGTTGGGATTTGGCAGAATATTTGTAGAAAGCTCAGAAGTTATGAAAGAAGTGGGGATAAGTAAATCCCGGACATGCAGAGTTCAGCTGAAACAGAAGAGACGAAGCAGGCATAAACCCACAGAGGAAAGAAATGAAAACTTCCTTGTCCAACAACTTGCTGTGCATTACTGAAATTAACTGATAATGTAGAGGTACTTGGTGTTGCCTACCTCCCAGAGTAAAACACAGCAAATGTTTGAAGAATTAACAGCAGAGCCCACTGAGGATTTTTTTTGCCACTTTTCTGTATTGGAAAGTACAATTTTTCAATAAACACGTTTCTGCTGATTTAATTTTGGTGAAGATTTTCCATAAATACACGTTTTAATCTTTTCAATCTTGTTTATTAGAAGTTTTCCTATCCTTGTCCAGTCTCTTTGCTTTATTTTTGCTTGCTGTGCTGTAAGAGATGGTCTTCTGCATTTGAGAGGTTATTGGAAATAATCACGTCATGTGTATTTGCTGATGTCATGGACGTTAAGTGGAAACTGGTTTCATTTTCTAATGAAATCATTAAAGCCAGCTTGTGATAGCTACACAGCAGCCTTGAATACAAGATGTTTTAAAGCATCTTTTGTATGTTGCAATGAAATAATATGCAACTTCAGCACTTTGAGGAAGGGTTTGCTTTCTCTGTACAAATCCCAGGGGAGCTGTTCTCACCAGCATTGAAATATCTTTTGTAGGATATTGAAGACCATTGTGTTCCTGATTTGTACGAGTTCTTTTGGTCTCTTGTTCAAAGTGCTAGTCTGAAATTAATTACAATACAGAAGGTTTTGATCTAGCAAGAAAGTTTTTTTTTTATGCCTACTAAATTAGAAGCTTCCCCTATTTTTTTTTAGTTAGTCACACCAACAAAATACTATTATTGACTTCTGTTGACACGTCTACAACAAAAAATATAAAGCTAAAATTGATGAAAATAAAATAGATATATCCAAAATAAAATAAATCTTATTTCCTGGAAAGCTTTTCTCTGATTCCTCCCATCACTGGCTTTCCATCTAAAAATTCCCTTTTTATATAATGCTGCAGTATTGAATTCTGGAGAGGTTTTGCTAGCTAGACTTTGACTTAAGCATAATTTTAATTTTGAAATGTATGATTGTGATCCTTCCATGGGATTTACTTAAACATTATTTTTGCTTTCTGTATGCTTGTGACAACAGTGTACTAAAGAGGCTGATTATGCAGACGAGGTATTTGAAGTTCCTGTGCTTTTGTTTTTTGTTCTGTCAGTGAATTCTTACAGCAAAGCTAATGTATGTGCCTTAGGTTGAGAAAGGGATTTGCCTCCTTCCTACCTTAAGAATAATGAATGGTGTTTTCCACTCACAGTGATTGATCTGTTTCCATCCCTTATGAAACACCCTTTAATGGTGTTTCAGAGCAGCTAATTGCAATACTATCTACAACTGAACACTGTTAGACACAGTTCTAGTTAGTGGGGACATTGAAGGCTTGGAGATGCAAAGCACGTCCCTGCATTCTCCTCTTCAGAAGATTTTTAAGATGTTTCTTGTTTTGAGCAAGGCATGGAAATGTGGTTTGGCACATCTCACCTGTAGGTGGGCTGACCTTAGCTGGAAGCGCAGCCCCTGGTTCATCATCCAGGTTGTCTTTAGGGGTTTAAGATGGTCTGTGGTCTAGTGGTCGCACAAAATTGTTTTAGACTTGCCTTTGTATTAGCATATGTAGTTCGTCTTTGTGTAGGTTTCATGTTTACAAGGGCCATATGTCTACTGGATATGGCACCTTGAGCTCACTGTTCAGGGGATGGAGGCATTGACCTCTTCTGTTTGCAGCCCCTGGGGAAGGCTGCAAGCTGCTGCTCCACTGACACAAAACCGGGGTGCCAAGTTCTGGAAACAAGGCTTGGGCTTACAAGACCTGACCTCCAGGTTATCTAATTCACCCTGAGCTATTACTGATCTGGCAGTACTGGCAGTTCCAATTTCCTGCATTATCTGGGGAAGGGGGTATTTACCCTTGGAGCAAGGAGAAAGAAGCACTGCTGGGTGCCTCGCTCGTGACACTGGATACATTACTGGAGGACAAGAAAGTTGTGGCTTCAACTGCTTCATGTAACACAGGGGCGGGGCAGGAGATGGAAAAGCACAATCCTTCCTTTGCTCGTTTCCTGACTTGTAGATATTGTCATTAGTTGTTTAGTTTCTATCAGTCTCAATATTATGTGGTTTTAAGAGTTTGCGTTCTCTGATTTGAGAACACAGACCCAACTCAGCTCTACTCCTGTTATAGGTCACTGGATATCAGTTCATTTGACTGCAGAGCTGTTGTCTGGCAGGATCTGATTTGGAGATGACTTTCCATTTCTCTCAGGGCAGACAGGGCATTAGAAAGGGTTACAGGCACGTAGGTCTGTCCTTCAGCATCATGTGCCTTGCAACAGCAATTCACAAAAGCTTGTTTGTATATAAAATAGTAGCTTGGGGATAGCCCAGCGGCACCTTTGTCCCCTGATGCTTTCATGTTTATGTAACCAGATTACACACCCCATTCTTCTGCTGCTCTTGGTTCTCACCCAGCATTTCTCTAATTTAAGATTTAATCCAGTTACACGAAGTACTAGAAACTGCTGCCTGCACGCATAGATCATATTGTGTTTTCTATTAATAAATTTCTGCTCTGTATGGAAATGAATAATTTAGTTCAAGATGTTGCTTTGAATCTGATTTAGGCTTGCTTCCCACGCAGCCGTCTCCTTCAGCCCTACTATTTCCAAAATAATCTTGCACAGAGAGGAGGTGGTAAGTACTTACATACCAACTGCGTTAAGGTCTGTGGTACTGCAATGATAAGAATTACCAGATGGCAATGCTTCACCATCTTACATTTTTTTTCCTTAGCTTTTAGGCATAGTTTGTGTTGTTGTTTTAGTAATGTGTAGAAATTTGAGGGCAGCTGTTGCAAAGAGCAAGACAACAAAATACCTACTTTAATCTCTTCATAGTCAATAGCTGTGATGTGTTACCCCAGGAACATGCTGCAGTTCTTTTCTGCAAGCCTTAGCAAAGATGACACAAGTAAGTAATATCTGTAGCTACTTTTTCACTGAAACGGGGAAACCCCATCTGAGTAATCTGCCTGTCCTCCACCCCACAGCGAAGTAGCAGTGGCAGGTTTCTCTGCCTTAGGTAAGTGAGGACCTGAGTGTCCTTAAGCTGAAAGGTCTGAGAGGATGTTTCTAGCCTCTGCTTGTACACAGGGCAGAATGTAAGTAGCAGATACCCTGCTGCTCTGTGTTCTGCCAGACCTGAATTTAAAAATACATATATTGAAGAGATTTCAAAGATGTATTCTTTGTTGTCAGTCTCCAAATTAAATCACTTCTATTTTTTTCAAGGGAATTAATAATGAACTTCGAGCAGCCTCCCAGTGTGAGGTAATGCTAAAAAGGAAACGTAATAAATTAGTTGTGAAAAGCACTGGTAATATGAATTCTCATCGTTAATCATTCCCACTGTGAGACAAATGGTTTATTTCAGACTTTAATAACTTCTAAAGCTTAAGCTCTGGATCCTGCTCAGACCTGTAGCTGAGGGAGTGTGGCTAGAATTTGGGCTGCTGCAGTCCAGCACTCAGGTCCCTTTGTTCGCTGCCTGGGGTCTGGAGCTCAAGGCAAGCCATGGACATCTCTGGAGCTGCTCTTGAGTGCCTCCTTCCCTCAGTCAGAAATGTTATTTCGTAATATTCAAAATCTTCTGTGGCGTCTGTCACTGGCACTGTCATTGTTTCCCTTTCTAGCCAAAAGCAGCAGGTGGCAGTCAGAGAAAGTTCCCCCGTTTGAACCTTCTGTCACACTGAGTCTGTGTCCACTTCTTATCGTCATCAGTCTCACAGTAAATTTATATTTTGGCAGTCATATTTAGATGTGCATTTTCTTCCTCGGTTTAAGGATCATTCAAAGATGTTAAGACCAAATAGGATAACATCACAGTCTAGCCTGACCTTCTGCAAATCCCCAGCAAGGAGTACATCCCAGCAATTCCTGTATCTGTTTAATCTCAAATGTTTTAAAACTGCTGTTGGGTTGTATCTTACCTCCTTCTGGTGCCTGAGCCTTCCAGGAACACACATTTCATTTTCTGAAGTGATCCTCAGGAGCTGGGACCAAAAAACACATAGCAAAAGTCACGGGACTTTTGGAGATAGTCAGTAGCATTGCTGGCCTTTCTCTGGCTGCTGTGTTCTTCTGCCCAGCCCCTACCTGAAAGTATTCCTTAATGGTATAGCTAAGGCAAGTCTGCCACCACTCCTGCCCTTGTGTGCTGGCCTTCCATCTGAATGAGAGGTCATATAGCTTCAGGGTGAGTTGTTTTGGTTTTCCATTGTAGTGGGGAAACGAAGCCTGCCCCACACCCTGCTTACAGATGTCTGTGTGACCATCAGCTGCACTGGACATGGGGAAGAGCAGAATGATGAGGGAAGCTCTCCTTTCAACAACACTTCATCAAGTCAGCCAATTTGTAATGAGAAATTACACCAAAAATCTCAGTTTTTATTTGTTTCTGCCAATAGTTACTGTATTCTTGTCTGAGATCACAGAAGAAAGTTGAGGACCCTGTTGTTAGACACTGATCATGGGACACTAATTACCTGGATAGAGTGCATGAGGAGGTGAGGGTAGATGCAGGTGTCAGAGGATGCAGATGGGTGTTACAGGAAGCTTGTTGATCCGATTTGGCTCTAACTTACGTCAGTGAACACCATAGATTTCCCTTAGGCTGAAATGCCAGGCCTAAGTAGGAAATGTATGTTTTGTCTGTAGTTGAAGAGTTGAAGCCTCTTCCCAGGCTTCTCTGTGTCAAACAAGCAGATATGACAGTAGGACATGACACCAAGACTCCATTTTTAGACGCAGACTTCTGTGGAGCAACAGTGTGGAACCCCACATTGACCTGATTATGAGCACAGTGGAGAAACATGTTCAAAACGTTTGTCTTCAAAGAGCTGTCGTGTGATGGGAACCATAATGTGCTTAAGGTCAACATCTGTCCAGAGTGGGGAAAAAAAAAACATAGGAAAACTTAACTGTTTTCGTGCTCAAAAGTTCAAAGCAAGCACTGCATAGAAATGGAAAAGCTTATTGAAAATAAGTTAAGCAAGGCAGCTAAGAACTGAAACACCGCAGCAGCTCTGAGACTTTTTTTTTATGGACATCAAAATGGAGGCAGAGAGCAAATGCCCACCATCTGTTGTGGCAGATATGAGAAGTGGTGCAGGGAAGCCAGCATGACTAAAGAGAATAGCATAGAGGCTATTGAAAACAAAAAAAGTGTTTTTCAAAAAGCTTGTGAAAATGAAAAAGGTTATAAATTGTAGCAGATTAAGCATGAACAGAACAAAGCAGACAATCGGATGTGGAAGCACGTGAGAGAGCTTGGATAGTGATACTGGCTGCTCGGGCTCTGAAGGGAGGATTCGGACAAGATCTAGCCATAGTAGAATAAATAAATTTAGTTTTTTGTGTGCATGAGCTTGCCACAGAGCAACTCCCAGAAGTTACGGTGCTGGAGTGCTCTTTGTAAGTAAGAGTAAGCAGAGAGCCCACCTTAAACCACAGTGCCTATTGCAGAGACTATGAAACAAATACAGCAAGGTGCCAGGACTGGGCGTATCAACACAGGAGTTGTAAATGAGTTTAAGAATGAAATAGTGCAGTTGTTAAGCAAGAGGTTAAGTTCTGTTGAAGCTGCTATGGTGCCTTCATCAGTGCTTCACATGCAACACAATTTTTAGAGCAGGTACCAAAGCAAATCTGTCAATTCACCAACCAGCTCTACCAGGCAGACTGATAAAACTAGCAAAGAGTATAGGGAACGGATCCCAAGGATAAAATATTGGGAAAGGGTCAGCATGGTGTTTTTAAGGGGTAATTGTGTTCTTCAGAGCTGTTGGAATCCTTTGAAGGAGTTGGTAACCGTATAAATACAAGCAATTTAGTTGAAGCAGCCTACTTGGATTTGCAAAAGACCCCTTACCAAAAGGCTATTAAGGGACATTGGTAGCCATGGGATAAGGAATGAGACCCTCTCATGGGTAAAATAGTGGTGAACAAACCAAAATCAATTATTTTCATTGTCGTTTGAGGTCACTAGAGGAGTACCTTAGAGGTCTGTGTTGGGACCTGTGCTGCTTAAACCTGTTCTTAAGTGATCTAGAAAAAGCGATGAAGGTGCAATGGCAACCTTTATCTGCCTTTGGATAAATGCAAATATGGTGCACATTGAGTAAAACCATCCTGCAGCAGAATATAGGAGTGGGCTCAGGGCTGATGATAACCCAGAGGTGTATGACCTTAACATTACAAGAGATGAGTGAAAATGTCAGCTCGGGGCTTTCAACAAAACAAATCAATTCTTGTTTATCAGGAACAGGGAACAAAGCAACCTCATTGTGCAACCGTGTAAATCCACAGCATGCCCATATTTGACATACTGCCAGCCCCCCAGCTCAGGACAGAACACAACGGGGGGAGAACAGCAGCACAACCAGACAAAAGCTGCTGCACCAAGACCAGCCAAACAGGGCAGAGCACATCAGCCCAGAGAAGGGACTGATGAAGGGGAATTGCAACCATGAAGGGGAAGCATGACAAGCTGTTAGGTGTTGCTGTTGTGGGAATGGAATCGGCTGTTCCTTGTCCTCCAAACCGAGGACTGGGGAATCTCAGGTGAAGCCAGCAGACAAAAGGTGCGGGACAGCGGGTATTCCTCACCCCACATCTTGTTCAGCTTTGGCTTTTCTGGTCATAGGGTGACTGACTGCAAAAGCCACACCTCCAGTTCAGAAAGTCTCTTTTGACCTACAAGTTGTTGGAGGTTGGGAAAATTAAGAGAAATGTTACAAGACGCAAGTTTTTGAGGAAGTGTTGCTACATGTTTGCTCTAGTCTGTTTTTCCAAAGTACCCACTCTTAAAGTCAGGTTCTCAGGGGTAGTTGGACCTTTGGTATGACCAGCCCCAGCTGCCCTACCTAGCTCCATCCCTCCTGATCCTCCTCCCTCATGGCTCATCTCATCCATGCCCCGAGGGCACTGCTAGTTTTTGAAGCAACTGTTCCGAGCTCTGGTTTGGGTCGATCAGTAGTAGCTGCCCACACAGAACCTGTTCCTCTGTTCCACCTCACCAACAGCGCTCTGCTATCGGCACGCTTGCGTCACGGCTTGGTGCCTGTGGCCAGCAAGAGCAGGCTGTGGGGAGCAGGGCTGCCTCTGCTGCTGAGTTCCCATTTACAGCATGTTGCCTGCAGCTGCTGTTTATTTTTTAACCTACTGTATGAATGAGGGCAGAAGATAAAATCTCTTCAGAGAAACCTCTGATAAAGTTTCCAGTCCGTAAGTGAAAATTAAATTTTATCAAGTATTTCAAAACACAACCATAGATCGTCATCATCTCTTGCCTTCACCTTCCTTATTTTGTAGATTGCACATTTGTTAAATCGAGCAGTCTCCTGGCCACATCTTTGCCACCTGCCTTCTCCCATCACTCCTTCCCTGCACTACAGATCACTGTTCAGACAGACCATTGCGGGAGTTTGACAGCTGCAAGGTAGCAGTCCTTGAATCTCCATTCAAGCTACACTGGTGCAGCGTGTCAGAGCTGGCCTTAACAGAGACCAGAAACAAAACATAGCTGTCTGAGAAATGAAGATGACTAGCTTCTGATACTTTCCATCACTGTGTTTCTAATTGAGCAGTGGGCAAACACCAGGAAAGAATATGCAGAGTTTGGGGCAGTCAGTTGTTGGGGTGGGACATCACACTGAGTGGCTGGCAGGGAGGGGTGTGCATGTGTAGGGAAGGATCTATTGCAACTGGGTTATTCTTCTCTGTGTTTGGAAGAGTAATAACCAAGTAATGAAGTAATAACCTTTTCTGCTTTTCCTGGCCAATTCAAGGTAGCAATTGTATCTTACAAGCGCAACGACTTTTGTTGCTATCTAAAGCGTGATACCTGAGCTCTGTATTAAGCATCTGTCTCATGCCATCCTTTGACTTTTATGTGTGGGAGAGTTATTTTGGAGAAAAATCGGTGGCAGGGAAGTCGGATGTTGTGTAATTGTGTAATGTCTGAAAATGTTTTTGTCCTTTGTAATTATAGATCAAGATAAAAGCCATAAAGCTACATGGTAAGGTTTCGTAGAAAATAAACAGGAAAAATGGACATAGCAATACATGAGAGGAAGCTAGGAGTAAAACTGAGTCTTATCTGCACAGGTAATCCTGAAAAGGAGATCAGCGTGATGTTGCAGTGTGTAGTTAAAAAGTGAATGTAGAGACCCTTATCTTGAATGAAGTGTCTGATACTCACGTGGCAGCATCATCTCACATTTTTTAAAGCAGTACACTCTAAGATTTTTTAAGGACGGGATTTCTCAAGTTGCTTCGTATCTTCAGTGGACATTCCCTCTGTCTGAATCATTAATGTCACAAGTAGGGTTCTCTAGGGCTCCATTTTAGGGCTAGTTCTCTTTAATGACTTGTTGGTAGGACTTGAAGGTATACTGAGTAAGTTTGTAGAAGATACTAAATTGGGAGGATCTGTTGACTCTGTCAAGGGTAGAGGGGCCTTAAAAAGAGATCTTGACAAATGAGGGGGCTGGGCAATCACCAACCTCATGAAGTTTAACAACAGCCAGTGCCAGATTCTCTACCTGGGAAGGGGCAGCACTGGCTGTACATACAGACTGGGAGACAAGAGGCTGGAGAGCAGCCCCGCAGAAAAGGATCTGGGGGTTCTTGTTGATGGCAAGTTAAATATGAGCCAGCAGTGTGCCCTGGCAGCCCAAAGGGCCACTGTGTCTTGGGGTACGTGAGGCATGGCATTGCTAGTCGGTCTAGGGAAGGGATTGTCCCACTCTGCTCTGGACTGATGAGGCCTCACCTCGAGCACTGCAGTTTTGGGTGACCCAAGAGAAGAAGGTTGTAAAACTATTAGAGAGTGTCCAAAAGAGGGCTACAAAGGTGGTGAAGGGTCTGGAGGGCAAGGCGTATGAGGAGCAGCTGAGGCCCCTTGCTTTGTTCAGCTTGGAGAGGAGGAGGCTGAGGGGAGGCCTCATGGTGGCCTGCAGCTCCCTCCCGAGGGGAGGCCTCATGGCGGCCTGCAGCTCCCTCCCGAGGGGAGCGGAGGGGCAGGTGCTGAGCTCTGCTCTCTGGGGACAGCGACAGGACCCGAGGGAACGGCATGGAGCTGGGACAGGGGAGGGTCAGGCTGGGTGTTAGGGAAAGGTTCTGCACTGAGAGGGTGGTCAGGCACTGGGACAGGCTCCCCAGGGCAGTGGTCATGACACTGAGCACGCCAGAGTTCAAGAAGCTTTTTGACAAGGCTCTCAGACATAGGGCATGATTTTTGGGTGGTCCTGTGTGGAGCCAGGAGCTGGACTTGACGATCCTTGTGGGTCCCCTCCAACTCAGGATATTCTGTGGTTCTATGATTCTATGAATGTGACTGAAGAATCAGTGAGGTGAGTACCTTCCAGCTTGGACTGGTGCCCAGTGGTGACATGAAAAACCTCTTCTTGATAAACTGTCTCACTTTCCAAAATCTCAGCTTATGCAGTTCACAAAGTCAGAGTAAGTGGGAGAGCAAGGATTGATTCTTAGCTCGAGGAAACTCTTTTCTTTCCCTACCAGAGAGCTAAAGAAAGACCCAAGGTCAACTTTTGGAAACACAAAAGTGCAGGCTGTTGCAATATGAAGCACATTGAGGTGCTTGTACTAAAGGACTGAAGAGAGGTGGGTGTTTCTGTTTTGAGTACCGTCTCCAGTCTTCAACATAGTGGAAGCGCATGTGGCCCTAGCAATGACTTAATTCCAGAAAAGTCACTGAACCGATGACTTTTTTTAATATAATCAGCTCTTTTGTTATTTCTGTGATTTTCTCACTGTTGGCTCAGTTAGGGTTTTGTGCTTCTGTTTGATAGTTAACCTTTTGCTGCTGTTTGTAAAACCCTCCCCAGTCCTCTGGAGGTGCATCTGCATGAGACATGAGTCAGTAAAACTGGCCTCATGCTCAGGGCAGGGTTATCACTTCTGCCAGCCCACGCCCTCCCATCTGGCTTTGAGCCAGCACCAGCATTTGTCCTGCCTCTCTGTGAGCTTCTTAACTCGCTGACCTGGCAGAAATCTCACAAAGTCAGATTAAAATAATTAAATAAATAAAGGAAATTAATTTAAAAAAAAATCAGCTGGTTAGTTTGGATAGCTTCCTTCCAGGTCAGTGAGTTAAAGCTGCTTATGGCAGAGTCCTGCTTTTCATGGCAGTCAGCCACGTGGTTAGCTCAGATGAGGAGGGAGCTGCAGCCCAGGGCTGCAAGCTCCTGCTGCTTTGGCACTTGCTGGGCAATTCCACGAGCTTGCTGCACTCGGCTGCTTTAGCTGCCTGCACTACCAGTCGCCAGCCTCAGCCTCCTCCAAGAGCAGCCAGTTTTGTTAGAGGACTTATTCATACCTGCTAATTTCCAAAATGCTATGAGGGCCACTGCTGTGGCTGTGCTGGTACCGCCGGAGTACAAAGCAGGACTTTTCCCAGTTGTAGCGGAGCAGCAGGGAGAGCTGAGAAGACAGGCAAGCGGCAGAGAGCCTGGTGGTTTCACAGAGGCTTGGGAGGCAGAGACCAGGCTACACCCTGGCTCTGCTTGAGCACACGTGCTGCAACGACAGGCAGTGCTGCTGCCGGCTGCACAGTCCCGGGCCTGCTTTGCGCACATGGACTTTTCATCTCCTCCTTATGCAGGATGTCCTGGTCTGCAGCCCTGGCCTGAGAACAAGGGGGAGCCGGATGGAGTGCTGTCATCCTCGGGCTGTAGAAACTCTAGAACCTCGCCTACCATTTTCTCTTGCCCACATCTAGTGCAGGCAGGTCACTGCCGCTTTCTAATTACTCTGGCTTTTCTGCATGTGCAATCCAATATCTGCATGTAGTTAAAACCCAACTGCTTTGTGAGGATGAGGGCAGCCAGGGGTGATCTACGCCACAGAAATGATTCCAGCATGTCTTTCTGCCTTTCAAAGCCAATCAGGGAGAAGGCTTTGGGCTACCTCAGGTGATATGGCTCTGGTAGCTTGCTTCTGTCGCCACACTTCTGAGAGAAGGGGAGAGACTTTGGGGCTTCCCAGAAAGAAATACTTCTGGGGAGAGGAAGGTCTTTCTTGGCAAGAACTAAATCAGTCTTGACCCACAGACAGCTGTTTGGAGAAAGGAGGGGCAGGATGAATTTCTGATGTGCTGTGAACCAGGTACTCTCCTCTGTCCTATATTCGGTCTAATCACATCCAGGTTATTCTAAGTTACTGTTTAAAAAAAAAATCAGAAGCTTTGTGTAAACTTTGTGTAATACAAACTATTTTAGGGGTTGTAATGTCCTGTCTTGAGGCTGAACTAGGAGGCTATTCCCTAAACAGATTTTTTTTTTTTAATATCAAGAAAATAATGCGTGTTTTTTTCAGTGTCTGTATGTTGGGGCATTACTCTCCTTTGATTTCTATAGATTAGAGAATGGATTTGTAGATGATGTTGGGTAACCAGCCTTACTGCTATCTCCACACCTTTTCCAAAGTCTGCAGTTATACCAGATCAGTGTTTGTCTAGATGTGTTTACAACTATTTTAGTTAAACTCAGACAACTTTATGGGCACTTCTGTGTTCATTATCCTGAATCTGTGGCTTCTATTTCTGTCCTGGACACGTACCAGAGCAGAGGCTTTATGGTCCTCTTTCTCTCCTGTGCAAGGCACTGTGTGAGCTCTCACTCCCTTGGGTGGCAGCACCCCAGGCAGCCAGCAGTTGGGTCTGCAGAGCTTGGGTATCCTTGTTCTGTGGTGCCTTGCAGTTTCCAAAATGTTCTGGTGTGTGGTCTTCAGGGTCTGGGGCTGCTACCAGCCTCTCTGGCATTGCTGTGCCCCCTCAGCCTGCCCCTTGGCATGATGATCCCAGGGCTGTGGGCTGCAGGCATTGAACACAGACTTGTGTGCTGAAGGGGAAGGGATGCCAGCCAGGGAATGAAGTACATTCACTGACTGGGGGAGTAGAGCTGCATTTGTGATGCCATGAACAGACAGATGGACAGATGACACTGGGCCTCTGCTACTGTGCAGCAACGTCACCCACTGAAATGGGATCTTGAGCACAGGAAGGCACAGCCCCAAACTTTTCATATGTCTGTACAAAAACAACCTGCTTCTGAACGGTGGTTGTGGAGATTTGACAGGACTGCAGGTTGCAGGAGCTATACCGAGCCACCAGCAGTGGACAGGATGGCAGTGATAGAATGTGGATGAAGCGCTTGTTGCTGGCCCTTGGCTGGAGTTACCCGTCGCACAGCCAGCACACATAATGTTGAGGCTCCTTCTTCTCTCTCTGCAGGAACATGACATTGAGACAGCTTTCGGAGTGGTTCATGTCACCATGCGGGGCACACCCAAGGGGAACAGACCTGTCATCCTCACATACCATGACATTGGCCTCAACCGTAAGCCCTTGTACTCCAAGGACCCTGAAAAAGTGCTTGTTTATGTTATCATCAATTGAGTATGGAGAGCAGTGGGACTGGCCTTGAGCTGAGATGGGATAGGTCATTTCAGGATAAAAAGATAAAGGTCTGCTTAAGAGAGAGCATGGAGCATGCCCCTGCCCTCCAACAGCCCCCAAAAGATGGGGCCAGGGTTGAAATGAATCCACCTACCACACTACAGGGCTCTAGGTGACTTGTTGCACCGTTTAGTAGAGCTGTTCTCCCTGAATTGCCACCAGGCATCAGTTTTCCTGGATGCTGGGCAGGTGAGCAAGTCCCTTCTTCAAGGCTGCAGAAGTACTCTAATGTTTTAGTGGGGTCGGCTGCTCTTACCATATCTTCCCACCCCACACATGCTGCTATGTTCACATAGGTGCTTCTCAGTATGTACCATGAATACCTGAGCAGGGCCCTGTTTTCCTGGGCATGCGTGCTGGGGTGATGTTTGCCTGCTTGCCTGCCCTCCAGCCATGGCAGTTAATTTGCTAGATTTCATTGCTGGTCTGCAGTCAGTGGGGCACAGCTGCACTGTCACCCAGCATCCACTGTCCCACAGACTCGGCATGGGGATGGGTTCACAAAGATGTATGCCATGATGTGTGGAGGACTGATCATAGTAAAACGTCAGGTAATGTCTCATTTCTTTTTTTCGCTCACAGACAAATCCTGTTTCAATGCATTCTTTAACTTCGAAGATATGCAGGAGATCACTCAGCATTTTGCTGTGTGCCACGTGGATGCGCCAGGCCAACAGGAAGGAGCCCCCCCATTTCCGTCTGGGTAAGAGCTCTGCAGAGACATTTGTAGTTGCAGATGTTGTTGCAGTCTGGTCTGAGGTAGCTACCCAGTTTAACCTGACTAGGACTGCTAGGCTGAGTGTGGTGGAAGACAGTTTTCAGGAGCAGAGGAAGTGGGAAGATGAGGAGGTTTCCTGAGGAATGTGCAGGGAACTCTCAGGTCACTGAGGCCCTTGCTAGTGGTACCAGCTCTCTGACTTGAGTGTGAGCCCAGCACATCGCAGTCTAGCTGGTGTTCCTTGCTTTGTCTGTCTTCTCCTACAGAAGCCTGACTGCCCCAAACATATCTCTCTGTTAGTCTTGCTCGGAGGGATGGGATCCATGCTGTTGGCTGGACTTACAGTATCATTTCAGAATAATCATTGCAGAGGGCCAACCGTGTCCTGGGGTGCATCAAGCACGGCATTGCTAGTCGGTCGAGGGAAGTGATTGTCCCGCTCTACTCTGCACTGGTGCGGCCTCAGCACAAGTACTGTGTGCAGTGCTGGGCACCACAGTACAAAAAGGACGTGAAACTGTTGGAGAGTGTCCAGAGAAGAGCAACTAAGATGGTGAAGGGCCTAGAGGGGAAGATGTATGAGGAGTGTCTGAGGTCACTTGGCCTGTTCAGCCTGGAAAAGAGGAGACTGAGGGGAGACCTCATCACAGTCTACAGCTTCCTCACAAGGGGGAGTGGAGGGGCAGGCGCCGATCTCTTCTCTTTAGTCACCAGTGGTAGGACCCAAGGGAATGTAGTCAAACTGCAACATGGGAGGTTCAGGCTGGATATCAGAAAAAGGTTCTTCACCGAGAGGGTGGTCGTGCACTGGAACAGGCTCATAGTCATGACACCAAGCCTGTTGGGAGTTTAAGAAGCGTTTGGACTATGCTCTTGGTCATATGGTCTGATTTTTTGTGTAGACCTGTGTGGTGCCAGGAGCTGGACTCGATGATCCTTTTGGGTCCCTTCCAACTTCGGATATTCTGTGATTCTATGATAATCATCTATGTACATTCCTGTCAGATGCTCCTTGTCTCTCCTACCTTGGGTAGAACTGGGAGACAACCTCAGACGAGCTGTGTTGTTTTTCAGGTACCAGTATCCCAGTATGGATGAACTGGCTGAAATGCTGCCTGCTGTTCTGACACACCTGAAGTAAGTCTCTGAAAGAAAGTCAGGGTGAGCCAGCTGGATTCAGCCATTCCAGCACCTCTCTCTATCTCTGCTTGCAATAATCTGATACTTTCACTGAGTTGTCCCAGGAGTCCTGAGTGTCTCCTAACCTGTGTAACCCTGTCTGGTTCTTAAGCTGGGAACACTGCCACACGAGACAATTTATGATTGCTGCATCATTGTTGGATCATTTTGAAAATTAACCATAAGTGAACAGCTGGATGCAGAGAGGGGAAAGGCTTTGCCTTTAGGGATGCTTCAGCTTAAGTTAGCCTTGCTGATTGTGAAATGCCTATATTTCAGCCTGAAAAGCTTCATTGGGATTGGACTGGGAGCTGGTGCATATGTCCTCAGCAGGTGTGCAGTAAGTATCTCTTCATTCCTTGTGACTTACATGAGCTGTGGTCTTCTACTAATCAAACAAACCGTTTGTGGGGCATGGGCAAAGCAGCAGTAATTACAATAGGCATGCAGGGAGCCGTGTGAGAGCTACTTCTTGACCAGATGGTTAAATTGGAGCGGCCAAACCTACACTGAAGCTATGCCAGGCGTGGAAAGATTGTAATGCGATGTCTTTGAGTCAGCAGAACCCATCCTGTCTGCTAGAAATGCACAGCCTTGGAATGATTGGATGTTTGTAATTGAAACACTGAAGGTACCATTGTCTTCACAAAGCTCTGTCTGCATTACTGTATGCTGCTTCCAGAGTTTGTGACACCAAACAAATGATCCAGTGATGTGCTGTGGAGATGTATTATGGACTAGTGCAGATGAGGAATGCGCTTTTTCAGTGGCAGAGAAGAGGATTTTCCACTCTGCCTTTAAAGAAGAGAGCGCTAGCTTTATGTTGTTACTTACTCCTACCTTTCTCCCTGGTGGAATTTTTATAAGCACGTGAAATCAGTAGATGTGGCCCAGGAATTCACCTGAGTCATTCAGGGATAGCTTTAAAAACAGATGCTGAACTCTTAACATTCTCAGTAAAGTTTTCTTGAAGTTGTTGAGTGCAGAGAGTTGCTGACATGTTAGGCTACTTACTGCTTCCTTAAGCCACATGCGGCTCCCCTTCCTACAAAAAGCTCTGTTTCTTCTTCCCAGCAGTCAGGATTGTGTCAGGGGAGAGCCTGCGTCAGTTTGAGTCACCAGTGTTCACTCTGTTGCTTACTTTTTGTATCTTGTGTAATTATGAGCCTTGATAAAGAAATCACTCAGATAAACCTCTGGCCTCAGCTCAGTGAAGTGTTAGAAAGCCCTTGCCATGCTACCTGGACTGCAGATGGCTTCCTGCTGAGGACAGAGCTGTTTCCTTCTGCTTAACTGATGCTAATCTGTGCAATGGAGCAGAGAGCACAAGCTTCAGTAAAATTTCAGGCTTTGAGTGAGCCTAAAGCTTGAAGCTATCCACTTCTGTTAGATTGCTGCTTTTGTGTTCACAAGCAATTCTCAGAGCATTTTGTAACCATGCTCTGCACACATGCCCCAAGGTAAACTGCGTGGTGCCGGGATGCCAGGCTGGAGTGGGGACAGGGCTGCTGGCAGTCTGGGCAGGACAAAGGGGTGCCCTCCAGTGCACCAGGAGCTTCATAGACCCCTATTCAGGCTGCAGATGCTTGGGGGACCTCAGCACAGACTCCGGTGCCACCTGCCACAACATGCTGTTTTGCCACATCTCTGCTGAAGTTGCCACATTGGAGCAGGGAGGGTCACTGCTCACAGCCCCGTCACACACGGGAGCCAGAGCAGGACTTGCAGCCCTATGGCTGCACCAGGCACGTGGGCACCAGAAGACACTGCTGAGGCCTGCTCAGGCTGCAGGTGCCGTATGAGCAGCTGATCCATCAGTGCCAACAAACAAATCCTTCTGGTACAAAAGGCCTGCTTTGGGCTAGGCTCTGAAAAGGTCACTGTCTGCCCCATTTAATCTTCATTTTGCCTTGCCTTGCTTCTACAAGTAGCTTTCCAGCTGCTACACCTACCAATGTGTGCTTTTGTGGCTTAAATGATCCTTCTGAGTGTGCTTGTGCTCTCTCTCCCCAGCTCAGCCACCCAGACCTGGTGGAGGGACTTGTGCTTATTAACGTTGATCCATGTGCAAAGGGTTGGATTGACTGGGCAGCATCCAAGGTGAGATTTTCCTTCCTTTATACATCTTCTCTCCACAGTGCTTAATAAACAGTGTGTAGAATAAGAAAGAAAAGGACAGAGTACAGGAATTTATCATTTTATGTCCAAAACTGCACAATCTCATTTCTGTCACTGCTGTGTCCTCAGTCTGGGTGTGGCACGACCTCCACCTTAGGAACAGGAGTGGGTGTGATCATGTGTGAATGACAAATCCCGATAAACTGCATGGAGATGAGTGGCTGCTAAGCACGCACTTACCTCTCCTCTGATTTAGTACTTGCGCTTGCAGGCTTCATTTGGCTGACGCTGAATGAATCTTTTAATTATTCTGTTATTCTGGCCACTTACAGTTATCAAGGCTTCACAATTCTGGAGAGCTGTCAGTTCTACGTGCTTCTTTGAAGCCTTGCACACCCATCCTATACTTCAGGCGTTTTGTTTCTTATATTCCTTGAAAAGATTTTTTTGTTGTTATTTTCTTTATTCTGAGGAGCTGCTTTGAAATTTGTAATGAAACAGCATTTTCCAGTTCCTCTCTCTCCTCCTCATTCATTGTCACTCTTCAGTTTTCAGGCTGGACAACCAACATAGTGGATATTGTCTTGGCACATCATTTTGGCCATGTAAGTAACCAGTAGGTGTTAATGTTGCCCCTGCAACCGTACATGGAGCTCTAACTTCTGTATGTACCTGCTCTGAAATAGCCCTGCTCCGAAATAGCCCTGCTCCATCAAGGGTTTCCATAGACTGTACTATCTTCTCTATGCGGCAAGCTTGCACCAGGACTTTGCATACTAGGGGGGGCAAACACATCCTCACGCATGCACTGACTGTCTCCAGACTCCAGATATGGTAAGAGAGTGTCCCACACCATTAGTGCTGCAGAACTGCGTCCTTTTTGCTGCCCAAACAAGTGTCTGCAGAAACATGTGGCAGCCAGTTCTCTTGTAACCAGCAAAGAGGCATTTGATCTGTGGGTGGAGAACAGATCGGCTGCAAGTTGATAGGGGGTTATTGTACGTGTCTAGATGCTAAACTGCTGCATTTTCCTCTTCCTCTTTAGCTTCAGCTGAGGCAAAATAGCCCCTCCTGAAACTTTTGGCTACAACAGTGCCTTCTGTTTGGGATTTGCTGACTCCCAATCAGCAAGCTTACCAGGAAACTGAAAGAGGTTATGCCTCATGCACACAGCATATGACTCGCAGCAAATCAATCCCTGACCTGAAGCCCCCTTGTAACATCACATACCATTACTGAAAGGAGTCACTTAGCTTCCTCCTGCTTAGAGCACGTGCTCTTCGCACCCCTTCATTATGTATAGTGCTTCACTGCATTTCCTTCTCTCTCCCCCTTTGGAATGCAATTTCTTCATAGAACTGTGTGTTGGGATGAGATTTTCCTTTGGTTCCAGTCTTGGCACTTACATAGAAAGCTTTGCTTCTTTAACATGAAACATAAGTGGAAAACCTTCCTAAAACAGAGTGATTTGTACCCATATAAGCATTGCTGAGGCTCAAGAGCCAACTTATAGCATCTCAAGATACCTTTATACTCCAGCAGCAGCATGTGCGCTACCATGCGTAAAATTATGATCACATTACCAAAATACTGCACCTTCATGGTCATTTCATGGGAACACTTGATATAGCATAGGTATTAATGCAGTCTGGAGTCACTGTCCCTGTAGGTTATTGTTCAGCAGTGAGTGATGAGCGTGGAGGCAGTTCGGTGCTTCAGTATTTTTAAGAAGGTAATTTCTTAGACATTATTATTACATGCGAAAAAAATATGTTTTTCTTTGTCTTCCAATTCTTTTACTTTTGTACAGGAGGAACTGCAGGCAAATCTAGATTTGATCCAAACATACAGGCTTCATATTGCACAGGACATTAACCAAGATAACCTTCAGCTGTTCCTCACGTCATACAACAGGTACAGGATGCTTTTGTGCCTTCTAGATTCAGAATTGCTCCCATACCCATCCTGCTCAGTAGATTTGCTACCATATATATTATCTGTGAAGGCATACAGCAAGCTTGCCATGGATCCCATTTTCTGGCAATGACTACTGGGGCTCCTGTTCGTGGCATGACACAGGAGGTGGTTACCTGTTGTCTGGCTGCTGGAGCCAGCACACGTGGTTGGATTTTGAATGTTCCCAGTATAACCAGTTTCCTCTACTGATCTGATGGAGAATTGTTCTGCTTTGTCTTCCAGTCGTAGAGACCTGGAAATTGAGAGACCAGTTCTTGGCATCAGTGAAAACACAGCAAAAACACTCAAGTAAGTTGCTGTTCATCAACCTGTGTTAGTTAGTTAATGTGCGGTCCCTTCAGCAGAAAAGCTGTCACTGCTTCTTAGCAAGAACTAGACCAAGTGCTGGGAAGACTGTTCAGACAGTCCCAGGCTTTGGTGCAGTGCTGTCAGCCAGAGTGGAGCAGAGGTTTCTAGAAGTCCTTTCAGTAAGAACACATTGAGATTCCGCAGAAGATAGGGTCAGAGGAGTGATTTCCACCCAGAAGCCACTGTACTTTCTGATCTGTTAGTTTGATTGTTTTTCATGAAAAATTAGTCAGGTTCTTGTTTGTTGCTGCTGCCTATCTTCCCCTACTCTGCCCAGAAAAGTTATCTGCACAATTCTCATAGAGGGATGGGGAGCGTATGACAGCTCCCACCTTGGCAGTGACTCATTAGTCAGAGAGCGAATAGTCTGTGCAGGGTACAGATGAGAAGGGACAGACATTGGAGCGCAGTGCAGAGCAAGTATAAGTACATTTTCAACTTCTAAGCAAGGAAGCAAAAAGGGTAAATCATCGCCACACGAAGACTGTGAATTGCAGTGCTGAGGCAGAATGCCTGGGCTGGCCTAGACGCTGCTGCACAGGCTCTGCTGTTGTCTCCTTGGAAATTGTATGGACTTCTGCTGCTGCCAGTCCCAGGAGATGTTTTAGCATCTACAGACAAAGCCTCTAGATCTTGGCTAACCTAAAGTGGTAGATTTCCTTGCTTGGTCTCCAGACAAAGCCAATCATGCTGCTCTCTGTCATGCAGACAGCTGTAAGCCACAGAACACTGCCCACTGAAGGGACTCATAGGGATCTGCAGACCCTTAAATAATTCCTATGGAAGTTTGGGTCTCTTTGCTTTTAGACTTGCTCATAGGCCCTCAGTCTCACAAACCTTAGAGGTACTCCACTGACTGAGGTCTGTCATTCATGGCCTCTCTAGCATAACTTTTGCCATCTAGTCACCAGACCAAAGTGGGGTGTCTAGCCCAACCCTTTCTTACCTTTATCTGTAAATGAATAATATAAGTTCACAGCCACTTGATCAGTGGCCTTCTGTGTATGTTTTACGCATTGAATCTTAACTGTTCTTCTAGAATTACAGTACATATAAAAATGGATATGAAAGCACAGATTTGTCAACAGAAGTTTTAATATCATGTTTTTCAATATATTCCCAGAATCTTTTGTGTATCTTTCTAAAATACAAACCACAATACAGTGCTGACCAGTAGCCACCCTCAGAGGCATTGAACTCTGTTGGATGTAGTTATTCTGAAATTCCTGACTTTAAGACATTCATTCCAGGGAGCATGCTCCCTTCTGTTGCCTGGGATGGTGTTTCTCTCAGCCCTACACCCATCTTTTAACACATCTGCAACAGTAGTGATAGTTGGTGTGCATGGAGGGGATGGTATGGGTGCATACGCAAGCCACGGAGGAGGTTTTGATGCAAACAAAATGTCATGCTGTGGGAGCACAGAGGGATTTTGTTTAGCATTGTTAACATTTCATAAGGCTGTTGGTGCACAGACCTCGACCTTCTCAGAAATTCCTTAGAGGCAATGGAAGTAACATTTCTCTTGGGGTTTTTACCAGGTGCCCTGCCTTGCTAGTGGTTGGTGACAACTCACCTGCTGTGGAAGCAGTGGTACGTATACACGAACATTCCTTGCATGACATGAGCCCCGGAGAACATTTAGAAAACCTGCCTTACCCAGCAGTGTTTTCACCTTGCCACAACTAGCCACAAAAAGTATCTCTTTGTCCAAAGCTCTTTTTTAGTCCCCAGATATTGAGAACTGTCAGCCACTGATGGGAGATCCAAGGCTTGGGACACCTAGGGGCCCTGCAGGGCAGCTCTAAGTTGAAGGTGGCAGGATCTGACTGAGAGTCCTTGTGCTCACGCGCCTTGCTTTGCAAGCAATGTAGAGGACCACTTTCAAGAACTTGGGTCTTTCCCTGAGATCTGCCAGGCTACTCACTGGAGTTTAGTTTTCAATTCATGAATTGCTGTTCTCTTCCTGTTGTACTGAGGCTAACTGAGGTTTAAAAATAAGCAGTGTGACTCCAGCTCTGCTGTGGAGATTAGCACAGAGTTCTGCAAGAGTGCTGCATCACAGGGAAAGTAACACTTGGTAGCATCTCCTTCCTGTTGTTGTCATTGCAGGCACCAATAACCACTTCCCTCCCAGCACAGTTACACGTGTGGCATGGTGCAATGCAGAGAGGTTGTGATGCCTTTCAGAAGGTGACTGTGGGAAGGCCAGGGGGTTGTGAACAAAACAAGTTTCCTTAAGAAACCTGGAATAGTGTGTCAACCTCCTAAAGCAGTAGCTTGGACCTAGGAGCTGTGCATGGAGAACTGCAGGGCTTTTTCTGGTCCTGTTGGCTTTTCACCAGTCTGTTCAGTCTGGAACATATGGAAGTCTGAGACTTTCTCCAAGTTTTTACTGCACTGGGATAATATTCCTAAGGGTTCTCATTGCCTCCCAGCCACAGTTGGGAGAGGGTCTATAGTCTTCTGGATCTCAGCTTGCCTATCTAGTTGCTCAGGTTCCCAGCTCATGAAAATCTCCTCTTCCGGGGCTGCTTTTCCTATAGGTCCCCACCTATTCTCTGTTTGCAGCAGGACTACAGAGAAGTGGCCATTTCCTCCTTGCCTGACTGGGGGATTATGATTTCCCTCCATGCTGCATAGCACAGAAGTCTGCTTCCCTCATAGTCTTGCTGTCAGAGCTCAGGGGATGCTCCAGGGTTTCATGGTGGATCAGGTTTTGGGGATGCTCTCCCTTAAATTCATATCCCCATCTCTCAGGCAGTGATGTTCTGTCCCTTGGATGGGAACACCTGCCTTTCCTCATGGCATCTTCCATTCGTTGTTCTCTTCCTACATGCTGTCTGTTTTCTTGCTCAGTCCTTCCTGACTCTGGAGAAGCTCTCATTGCTGAAGAAAGCCATTGCCTCCGGTGGAGCAGCTGCCCCACATTTTTCATCTGATTGTTCAAGATTTCTGTGTGATATCGCATACCTCTAACCTCCTTTTATTTTAGGTTGAATGCAATTCACGTCTTGACCCAACCAAAACTACCCTTCTGAAGGTGAGTACCATGCCAGAATCATTCCAGCCTGCACATATTTTTTTTTCTGAGGCCTGCTCCACTTAGGTATTTGCCTTCCATACATTTAGCTTCAAGAGGTTTCTGGACAGTTGCTCAGGGCTGTGTTCTCTCCTGTGTGGAGAAAGACTAAGAGAAAAGTGCTTGTTGTTAGGGGGGCCCTGATTCCCTGATTTATGTCCAGTTCTCTGTTATCTTCACCCAGCAAGTGGTAGGGAAGATCTAATGAGAATTAGCAGAGGTGCCCTGCCTCCACCCTGTTCACTGTCAGCAACATCACTTTTTATAGCTTTCTACAAGTCCACCCCACCCTCACCTATGGCTCCTCAGCGTGTCAGAAAGATACTGTGTAGAAGTGTAAACCGCCAGGTGTGGGAAGAGTGGCAGGGGGAGCTGGGCAGATGCAGGTTTGCTTCTGGGCTTCTAGAGTATGGCTTGAGATTGCTTGATGGTGCAACCTTCAGGATGCTGGGTTTCTTCAGCAGCAAGCTTCCAGAAGACATATCACTAGGCCTTGCTTTGGTTTTAGAAACAAAATGATAGAAGTGTGCCTTGTGTCGCAGTGCAGCCTGTGCCCTCAGCCTGGTGGGGTAGGCAGTGCTGTGCCAGTCCTGGGGTTGACCCAGGGTGGGAAGGACAACTGAACCTCCCTTTTGTTTCTTGTTGCAGATGGCTGACTGCGGAGGACTTCCCCAGGTGGTTCAGGTGAGAATTGTGTCACAGCTCTTCCATGGGATTTGGTTTGTACAAAGCCCCTTGCCCTGCTCATACTAATGCTGCACTTTCTGTTTCCACAGCCTGGCAAGCTGACTGAAGCCTTCAAGTACTTTGTGCAGGGAATGGGCTACAGTAAGTGGCAAACGCAGTTTTCTGTTTTGGAGCGGGTTTGTTTTGAGGGGAACTCAGCCTTTCTGGTCCATCTGAGCCCATTAGCATCTGTGTCCCCACCCATGAGTTAGTGTGGTTGCCAGGACATCCATCCACGCTGGAAAATCAACTAGGGTGCTGACACGTTAGTAAACCAATGTTGTTCCCTGATGTGTGTTTAATCTGCACTACAGCTAGTGCGGTGACCCCTTTTTGGTTGCTGGTGTTGATAAAATGTTGTAAATTCATGTTTGTCCCAGTTAAGAAAAGTGTTCTCCCAAGGACAGTAAATCTTCTGAAATCTTCAGTGATACCTTCTGCAAAGGGGAAGGAGTTAGCAAGCAGTACAGCCTCGTGGTTGTGGTGGGTACATGAGAGCTCTGCCCTGTGGCTTCCTCCTTGTGCTTCATGGCCGAAGACATTGTGTCCTGAGTGTGTCAGGCTGAGACTTCCCATGCCCTTGGTGTTCCAGGGACTGAGGACTTCAGGAGAAGAGATTCTTGATGCACCAGATCAACTCTGTCTCCATTGCAGACACCTTGGCACAGCTATGCCTTGCTTGCCAGAGGCCAGGGCTAGGAGGTCCCTTCTGTGGATGATGAACGTTCAAAAGCTGCAACTATAGGAGGGGTTTGTTGCCATGGCTGAGTAACCACTAAGCATGGCCATTTTAGCAGCCGTGACATTCCCAATGGTCTCCATGTCACCAGAGCTTCTTTACCAACTCATGGATGTCAGAACTCAGAGGAAGCTGTCCTTTTCCCTAGAGCTCTGTGTGTCTGACTTGAACATAATCGGATGATCGTGTTCTCCAAGGCTAGCCAGAAGACCCTGACGCTTCAGAGGAGGTTGCTGTGTGAGAAAGGCCCCTTTAATCTCACAATCTAAGAGCATTTCCATGTTCAAGTCTCTTGCACGCCTAGTGCTGGAAAAACCACCAAGTACTGTCATCAGAGCAAGGACTTCAGCAGGGCTTTGGTGGTCAAATCTCTTGCCAACAGGATATGTAGCACAGGGGAAGGATGAGAGGTAAACTTCTATTTATAGAATTAGTAGCTAGTCACAGAGCCATCCTACCAACTTAGGTTGGCAAGACTGTTGGGAGTGCTGAGCTTGGACCAGCAGGGCCTCATCTCAGAGGAGAACAGCAGAGAAACACAGCAGCTTGTCACTTCTAGAAGTGCAGAAGCCAGTTCCCCAATAGCTATTCTTGA
This sequence comes from Anser brachyrhynchus, assembly GCF_964034855.1. Taxonomy (NCBI): domain Eukaryota; kingdom Metazoa; phylum Chordata; class Aves; order Anseriformes; family Anatidae; genus Anser; species Anser brachyrhynchus. The sequence continues at coordinate 15,423,072 of NC_137734.1, read as the reverse complement.
TCCTTCTGCACATTGATTGAAACAGCTGGAACTGCCCATGCTGAAACTGCAAGTGGAAGGTAATGCCTTGTAGCTGGAATCTGATGCTGTCAACTCGAGGAAAGACAAGAATTTCTGTTCAGTATCCAGAGTTGCAGAGTATACCCCAGTTTCCTCACCTCAGGAAAATGACATCTGTGTTGAGCAGTTATGGTGCATACAGTGGGGAGGCTGAGGTCACCAGGTATGCTGCAGTTTCCAGCTAACATCATAGGAGAGATTTGCCCCTGGTAGGTTTTTGAGTTGGCATCTCCCCAAGATGCTCATTATCAGCTGTTTTCACAAATACTAGGAGCTCACAGCACAGTGTGCGAGATGGGAGTGGAAGGGAAAGTAGCTTGGGATCCCAGGAGCAGTGCAACTGCTACTCACACTCTGCAACTAATTGGCTCTTACCTGTATTCATCCCTTTCCTTGTCTCATGTTGTTTCCAGTCCCTTATGTGCAGCTCAGCCACCTAAGCACTGAGTCAGGTACCTTCAACTGTGCATCTGCCTCGGCCCAAGTCTGTGTACTGAGTTGAATGATTCTTCGGGTGCATTGCTCTGTCTCAGCATGTCCTGCTGCTATGGGCTAGGCTGATCCATTGTACAATGTGTATGCTATGGTTTTTCACCTTTCATTTGTATTTTGTTGATTGTTGCATGATTTCGGCTCTGTGGTTGTCTAGAGTGATGAGACTGACTTTCAAAAGGTCACTTGTACAACAGCTGCCTTGGTTTGCACAGACACTCACCGTGACTGCACTTGCAAATGATCAGTTACATTTCTGGCATTTGCTCACCTTGGACCTTTTGAAATTGGGCCTTAAACATCTTGCTTTAGACATGCAAAGACTTAATTTTGGCAGTGAAGAGTTTTTTCTTCCTGAGGGGATAGCTCATTCTGTGCTTACTCAGCAACACATATTTGAGTGCCGTGATACTTGCTCTGAGCCTAAGAACTTCCTCCTTTTTTAAGACTTACTCTTGTTCTCTCTTGCAGTGCCAGCAGCTAGCATGACCAGGCTGATCCGCTCGCGTACTCACTCCTCTTCTAGTGTGGGCTCCGGGGAGAGCATCCGCAGCCGGTCTCATACTAGCAACCACGGTGAAGGCAGTGCTGGAACCCCAGAAGGAATTGATCTCCAGGATGCACCTCAAACCATGGAAGTATCCTGTTAAGCAGGAGCCCCTCTTCTCGATTCAGACAACTCCACTCGCCCCCACTGAACCCACTCAGAATCTAGCATTTCATCCAACATGGCATTAACTGTTCTCTCTAACTTGTGCATGCCCATCTGAGCTGCTACCTCCTTGGTAGTCTGTAGTTGGCATTACTTTGGTCCTTTCTGTATGCCCTGGGCATCAGAGCCTCTTTAAAACTCGTTAACATTCCGCAGTCTTAGTAAGTCAGGTTACTGTACATGCTGATACCATCTCCTGTGTGTGCTGTATATCAATCCAGATGACAGCCATTGTCTTCCCTGTTCATTTAAATATAATTTTTGTGGCTTTGTGAGGTTTAGAATTGCTTTCTAGTTGTGCTTCTGCTAAAGGACCCTTGCGGTGCAGTTGGAATGGCATCTGTGGGACATGGGAAAGCAAGACCATGATGATGTGAAGCTCCAGGCACTGGAGGCGGGTGGTAGTCCTTGGCAGAGTTGTGCCTGGAGCGCAGAACCCACCAGGAGGTCTTTGTGTTCCCAGGACTCTTGGCATGCCAAGGAGCTGTGGGGAAGATGAACGAATGGTTGGAAATACTGTCTTGGTCTCATCTCTGTATGTGTGTTAAGGAGCGTAGTGATTTCTTACTTGAGCCTCCTGAAAGGGCAAAGCAGTTAACAAGTAAATGTACACTAACCGAGGTGCACTATTCAACAGAGTACAAGGGATTAAACTATAGCAGCTGTGGCTGCCAGACTGCCTCTGCTGACCCACCTGCCTCTCCTGCGGAGGGGCCAAATGCAGTTAGCACGTAGTCACTATTCTGCCCTGGCACAGGTGAATCTTTAACATCAAACAGGCTGTGAAATGGGCACCAGTGCCCCTTGCCATATGGAGATCCCAAAATCTCCTGCACTGCCAGCTCTGCTTCCTGCTGCTGTCATCCCCAGGCAGCGTGTCTGCATGGGATCTTAAGTGAGGCTCAGGAAGCACCAGTGAATGTAAATGACTGCTGTCAGCCACACATTTGTGTGACTCAGGCCAGCAGTTGAGCAATGAATGCCTGTGTGCAGGTACTGTTTATTCTCTTCGTGGAATTCACAATTTTTCTGCCTTTTTGCATCTGGCTGGGTCACAGAGGGCAGGAGGCAAATGCCTGCTGCGTGCCAGGGTCTAGCTGTTAATGGGAGAAAAGGGATGACTGGTCAGGCTACTACAGGTCTCGAGAGACGAGCAAAACATCCTTTCTTAACAGCTGAGCAGTCCTGACTCAATGGGAGCCAGCTCCTCCGAGGGTCACACTCATGTTCTGCTCCATTTCAGGTAGGGAATGGGACTGGGAGGCTCTGCCTGAGGGGGACTTTGTACCAGTTATTAAATAAAGCTATAACTGAGTTTCATTGTTACCGTGTGTGCTTGTGTTGTTTCTCTTGGCCTGACCTAGCACTGCAGCCGGTTTTGTCAGTTGCAGTGTTTCCTCCTGTGAGAGGCCCCATGGAAGGGGCAGCATTGGCCCCCTCTTCCAAGAGGTTTCCTAGGGGCTGGGCAGGAGCAGGGTGGCACAGCATCCCCTGCAAGAGGCTGTCTGAAGGCATCAGATAACTGGCTTCTGCCAAAATGCAGAAAGAAGCTTCCAGTTTTGACAGAGTGAAACTAAACAAAAGGTTTGCTACAAAGCAGACACGCCGCCAAGAATTGCCTCTGAACAGAGGCAGCAAGTCCTACGAGCTGTCTTCCCGGGTGAACAGCACTCTGCGCCTGTGTGATTTACTGGTATAACACAAAGTTAACCTGTAATACCTCTGACAAGGAAGGAAAGTGCTTTGGAAAGCACTGTAAGATCTGTTTACTCTTTAGCCTGCACGCATGTAAAGCCAGGTGCAGATGGAGCAGTGCTGAGCAACTGGTCGTTTAACATAACCGTTTATCTTCTGCTTTTCAGATCCAGATTTTGCTCTTAAGTCTCAGAAGTCTGTCATCATGCGGTCACAAAGCTGTCTGGGCTTCAAGAGTGCTTACATGCTGGTCACAGCTTAGTCCTGGTCCTGCTGTCATGTCCACAGGGTGGACTCCTGCAGCTTTGTGCTTTGGACTTTCTGCAGGCCTTTGGGGAACTCTGTCACTGCAGGAAGTGAGACAAAGTGTTTTCCAGAATTGCAAACCGATTGAAAGGTTTGCAGCCGATTGAAACAGGAAAAAATGGCCAATTGCAGTAAAGTAAGTTCAAGTCTACTGAAGACAGGAGAATATGAAAGAGGTCAGTCCCTCAGATACCACACGAAATCCATCGCTGCTAAATGCAAGTGCTGAATGCAAAGCAACGTGTTCAGAAGAGTTGCGCGTGCAGCAGGGTTTTATTCCAGCTGACTACACCGAGAAGTAGCTGTGCAGACAAGTGATTCTTCCCCAAGTTCCCTTATGAAAATACAGAGACAGACCAAAAGAAAGGCAAACACAATATTAAAATGACAACGAAATGAGTTAGAGGAAATAATACCACAGCAGGGGTTGATGTGTGCTCACCAAGTGTGTTTATGATGTGCATTTCAGCAGGAGCCCTCACAGTTACAGGCTCCCATGGACCAAGGACCAGGGAGAGCAAACAGATGAGATTTTACCAATTTGAAAGAGGGCTGATTAAGAAAGAAGTTCGTTGCCATGGTGGTTCAAACGCATAAGCGAGGCAAGATTTGTAGCGAGGATTCTCATATGGAGAAAGTAAATTATTTTCACAGAAGCAAGTGCTTTTTTGATAAAAATAGAAGCATCAAAGCAAAACACAAACTGGGAACAACTATTCCCAGTTAAATAAAAGACAGGATGTTTCTTCAGGTGACAAAAGCAAGGCCAACCAAATCCAGGAGCAAAGCTTGAGCTAAGGACATGCTTCCCCTGGGCCAGGATCCCAAATCACACTGGTGCTTGGCTGAGGTGGAGGGACAGATCTGCGCAGTTCCACACCCTGTGGCACTCACAGCTCAAGCTCCCAAGCTGTGGTATTAAAAGCATGCATCGTTTTCTTCAGCAGCACGGGGTCATTCTCACTGAGCTCAGCGCAGCTGCAGGTTTCTCAGGGGTCAGCAATGGAAATATTTCTTACTGCCTTGGGCTGAGGTTTCTGTTGGGCTGCTGCTGGGTGCAACACCTTGTGCTGGCGGCTGCTGTGCATTACTCACAAAACCACCGTCCTTGTGGCTTCACTCCTGCAAGCACGGCCCTGTGGCCCCAGCGGGAGCTGTGGGCAGCCATGCTCACAGCTGGGACGTGCTCACTGCTGAAAGGCAGGGGCCTTGAATTCTCCTCCATAGGGCCAGGTGACACTGCAGGGAGTAGCAGCCGAAAAGTGTGGTTTGGGGGGCTCAGATTTGACCAGGAATTTTCCTTGCTTTTAAGCCTGGAGGGTGCTGCAGCCCCAGGACAACAGCTGGGAATGGCCGTCTGGGCCTGGAGGCTTTCAAAACAGAGCCACTGCCAGGGTGGTGTCACTGGTGATGGAGGAGGAAGTTGGACCGGGGACCTCAGTGTCTCCTTCCCACCACCACATCTGTTACTTGATTTTAACCTGCAGAGACGGCTGGGGTGGCTTGCCTTCTGTCGAACCTTTCCCTGCTGCTGGATCCAAGACTCTGAAGCCATCCCAGTCACTCCTGCCCCTGCACAGACGTGACAGGAGAGGGGCTGGCACATCATGAGTCTGGAGAAACCCATGGGTTATTCTTTTTGCCTCCTTCCACCCACTCGGTCACAAGAATTAGCGTGGCCAAATGCTGCCACAGCAGTAAGACAAAGCCCCCCCCCCCCCCCCCCCCCCCCGCCCACACTGGTGTTTGAGTCTGGGGGCCCCATTTTATTCACTACCACTAATTCAGGAAGATGCTAGGCAGTGCAGAGCAGGGCTTCAGGAGCTGAGCCACATTTGGGAAGGTTGGTGGGCACACCAGTGGTGCTTTGCTACCACTTCCAGGAGCAAACGAACCTTTGCTCAGCCCCACATATTTCTGCAAGCTGTTTGCTGCAGCCAGCACTGACCAAACCCGGAGCAGGGGCGTCCCAAACCCCAGGAGCAGTGTGAGGCCACATACATGGGTGTCTGCTTTAGTAATATGCTGTTCTTTTCCGTGTGCACTTCACACCAACGCAGTGGTTTACGACTGACCAGAAACATGAATAGCAGCAGGATGTTCAGCCACAGCGGCACAACCAGGGCAGTGGGGTTGCGGGGGGGAGGGGGGACACGGGGACGGGGAGGCACAGCGGGGCCATGAGTGGCAGCACGGCACTTCCCAGCCTGGGGAGAGCTCAGCAAAGCTGCACGAGCAACCCCTGAAGCCTCTCCTTGGGGGAAATGGGGCTACTCCCCTCGTCTGGACCTAGCCAAAAAGGTGTGGAGGTGTGGGGCCCTCAGTGTGGCCGCAGCACCTGGATGCGGGGTCCCTCAGCCTTGCTGTGCTCACAGGCTTTGAGGTGCCTGCTGGTGCTACAAGGGGAAGCGAGGCAGGGCAAAGAGCACCACGGGGCTGGGCTGCCCTCGCTGTCCCTTGGGATGATCCACCCAGCCATGTGCATGGAGGGAAGCAGTGTGCCAGGAGCCCTCTGCTCGGCCCAGCGACTGGAGCGCCTGCTGCCTGGTGCCAGTGTCCCTCCCTCCTGTGAAATCACAGGCCTTAGAAAACCGAGCACTTCTCCCTCCCTGCCCCAAGCCACACTCCTGTGGCAGAGTATGGGGATCAAACACTGTCATTCATCAAACAGCCCATCTTTTCATTGCAAATATCCCTGCCCTCTCCTTGACCCAAAAAAGATGCAATTTGAGAAGACAAATTCAGCCCCAAATCCCCCATACAATGGGGTTGGTTGGTTTCGGGGTGCTCTGGCAGGATGTAACCCCAAGCAGGTGCTTGCTCTCAAGGCGAGTTGCTTTTCAATGATGGTGGTTGTGTTCAAGGCAGCTGTGCAAGTGCTGGATCATCTCTTGGTCATCGTGTGGGAGCCAGGCTGTGAGTTTGGCTCCATCCATGTCCATGCTGCACGTTTGCGCCCAGAGACTGCAGCTGGACAAGGTCTCATCGTGTCTTCCCCAGGCATTTGAGTTTGTGACCACCCTCCAGCACCGAGTGCCTTGTCTCGAGGTCCAGACTTACTTTTTGGCGAATCGCTGCTGACCTCTCTGCTCCAGCCATGTAAGAGCTGGCCCAGCAGAGCCAGAGCCATTTGGGTAAACAAAGAACCACATCGGTGCCACAGCTCCTGGAGCACCACACACGGCCAAGCTGCAGCCCTGGGGGTCCTCTGGCCCAAAACCTCCGCTGCTTCATGGGGCGCAGCTGGTGCCATGTCCCCCAGCCACCAGGTAGGGGATGGCTGATCCACCCAGGGCCGCAGCTCCCAGCGTAGCTTTGGCTGCAGTGGCTGACCCACACACCTGGTGGTGAAGGAGAACCCGGTGGCACCCAGGGCAATGTCTACGGTGGCTCCAGGCAGCTGCCTGAAACTGCACCTGAGGCTTTTCTCACCCCGTACCGAGCCCTCCCTGCGGGCAGTGCTGAGCAGACTGTTGGCTGAGTGAAAAACCAGAAACCTCTGCCGTGGTGCGCATGCGTCACAGGAAACACCAGCAGCCTGCTGGTGCCCAGGCAGCGCTCAGCCCCATCACCACGCACCCCGAGCAGGCAGCACAGCCAAGAGCAGCCCAGCCTCTGGCTCCAGCACAGGAAAATACCCAAACCTAGAGCAGAAGGACAAGGAGGCAGCAAACGGGACCTTCCTTGGATGAGGGAGCCCCACCACTGCAGGAGGGTCCCCCCTGTGGAGCCTCGGTGCCTTGGGGACCATGCGGGAGGCACCACCCAGCGCAGCAGAGCCCAGCCGATGACTGCCCAGCCCCGATGAGTCTGGTGCGATGGTGACAGCAGCAAGCAGCAGGTAGGTGAGGGCAGCAGCGGAGCCAGGAGGCTCAGTCCATGGGTCTGGGTCATGCACAGCTTTGACTGTGCCTCACCGGAGCATGGAGCTGAAATGTTCTGCTGCAGCTAGAGGGGACAATCGTAGCCCCCAGGCACTGTATGAGGACTGGCACCTTAGGGCATTGGGATGGGCACCCCCCACATCCCGTGGGATTCTGGGACAGGGAAGGATGGCTGTGCGGAGTGGGTGAGCACAGCCCCGCATGGTTCTGTGGCAGCCTGGGGATGGGGGCTCTCTGGTCCCCACACAGCATGTATGCCTTGTCCCCAGGAGGGCCCCCAGCCCACCCGGCTGCAGCTGCGGGGCCCCAGATGCTATCCCGTGGGCAGGCAGTTTCCTCGAAGGCGTCCCCTGGGAGCTCAGCCCCAGCCCAGAGCTCCATGGTGCCGACGCACCCTATGGCGCTGCCCTGCCCCAGGGTGTGTGGCCATACCCCTCAGGCCCAGATCCTGACACAGCTGTGCCATGGGGCACATGGCTGCGGGTGGCCTGGTCCCTCTGCCCACAGGTGCTGCCAGGGCCAGCCCAACCCTCTCCTTCCCTTGCAGCCAGTCGTGGCCACAGATGGTGGCTGGGGACGCGTGCTGACCCCACAGGTGTAGCAAAGGATGGGGAGCCTGCCCAGCCGGGAGAAGCCGCTCAGCATCCCAATGGCAGCTGCCATCCCCACACCATCCCCGCTGCCCACGCAGGCAGGTGAGTGCTCAGCAGCCACCAGCATACCCTGGCAGGCACAGTCCTCCCAAGCACTGAGCCCCGTGTTGTTCCCCACAGCCCCGAACAGCTTCCTGGCACTGGCCCTGTGCGACTTCCCCTCTGGCACAGACGTGCCCACTGTCCTGAGGATGGGAGAGCAGGTCCACGTCCTCGCCGAGTAAGTCCCCACAGTGAGAGGGCACTGCTGGCCAGCGGTGCCAGCACCCATCCCTGTGGCCATGGGGAGCCCCTTTCCTGCACCCAGCAGCCACAGGACATCTTGTCCCCTTCCCTGCAGGGATGGGGAGTGGTGGTTGGTGGCATCCAAGGTGTCTGGCAAGGAGTGCCTCATCCCCAGCAGCTGCGTGGCCAAGGTGTGGCACAGGTAGGTGCTATCCCAGGATGGCGCCCGGCAGACACAGCTCCATGGAAGAGCTGAGGGCCCATGGGGTACAGCCAGGCCTCTCAAGCACCCAGCCCCACTGGTGTCCAGGTTCATTCTCTGGCAGTGCAGCTGTGGCCAGGAAATGCCTGCCACCACGCAGCCTGTGCTGCCGTGGTATGGCAGACTCCCCCCCCCCCCCCCCCCCCCCGGATGGCTCCTGGGGGGGGGGGGGCTGCAGTGTCCCATAGGCATTGGGGCACCCAAGGGATGGCTCTGCCAGCTCCACCTCAGTGCTACAGGGTGGTGGTGGGAGCAGGGCTCCAGGCAGGGCCAGAGGAGGGGGGCTTTGTTGCTGCTTTCCCACTTCAGAGGAGGAGGGATTGTCCCTGAGGCCAAACCCCAGCCACTGTACCGGGGCCTGAAGTTCCGTTGCTGACACCCAGCCATGAGGCAGAGCTTGGTGATGTGGTAAGGCGTGCAGGGTGTCCCAGCCCTGCATCCCCATGCCTCAGGCCGCACAAGATTGAGGCCAGATGCTGCGTCCTGCAGCCCACGGGCTTTGCTGTGGGACCACCCCACCTGTCCCCATCCCCAGGGCACGAGGTGCTGCCACCCTGCTCAGGCAGCCCCATCGGCACAGCTCTGCCAACACCCACTGTCCGTCCAGGTGGCTGTACGAGGGCATCAGCCGGGAGAAGGCAGAGGAATTGCTGCTCCAACCTGGCAACCACAGTGGGTCCTTCCTGATCCGGCAGAGCCAGACCAGGAAAGGTGAGTGCACGGCCCCACGGTGTGTGCTGAAGGGCGAGGGAGGGGTGTTCAGGACAAACAGCCCCAGGCAAAGAGGGACTTTGACCAGACAGACGGGACAGGCAGTGCTGCTGGGCTGGGGCAGGGTGGCAGTGGTGACAGCTCCATCGCATGCAGGACAAAGCTGATCCCCTGAGACTCCCCCAGAGCCTGTGCACAGTGCTGTCAAGTCCTGATATCGCCTGCCCCCGCCCCACCCCAGCCCCCTTCCTCCCCCCCCCAGTGTACTTCAAGCGTTTCATGGCCCCTCTACTCCAGGGTGCTGAGGGCGCAAACAGGGCCCTGTGCTGTGGGGCTGCTCCTCCATTGCACCTGGTGGCAACGGCAGGCCCCGCATGGTGGTTTCCTGGTGCTGCTGCTGTTCTCTGCTTCATGCCGAGCCTCTTCCTCCACCACAGGGCCCCGAAAGAATCAACAAACAGGCTTCCTGCAGCATTTGGTTAAGCAAAAATGTGCAAAGGCTTGGCTTCAAAGATGAAACAGGGGCCCAATTCCGTCCCCCCTACGAGGGAACTCTACTGAGTGCCTAGCCCTGGTGCAGGGTCAAGTCTCAGGGCAGAGCTCAGCTCAGCCCTTCTCCCAGCAGCTTTATGCTCCCTCCTTGCAGCAGCACCACCACCATCCTGGTGCCATGGCAGCTTTCGGGGGACACTGCTTGGGCTACATCCTGGAACTCTCCTCTCTCCAGGGTGGGGTGCTTGTGGTGTGGGGCTGGCACCCCATGGTAGCTGCATGTGCCCATGAGGTGCTCCCGGCCACCCCAGTTGGGTGGCAAAAATTGAGGCTGCTCCAGCCCAGGGCTGCGTGGGGTCCTGCCCTGCGGCACCCCAGCCCTGCACCCTTGCAGGCTGCTACTCTCTGTCGGTGCGGCGCACTGAGCTCACCTCATGGGACTCGGTCACACACTACCGCATCCATCGCCTGGAGAATGGCTGGCTCTACATCTCTCCGCGGCTCACCTTCTCCAACCTGCACGACCTCGTGGACCACTACACAGGTAAGGGCCACCAGTCCCCGGGCCAGATGTCACCTACCAGGGCCCTGCGGGGAAGCAGGTGGGCAGTGGCTGGTCCAGCACCTGCCTGTGGGGCTGATGTGCAGGAATGTGGGCACTGCACTGATGCCACTGGCCCCTGCCCAGAGTGTGGGGAGGGTCTGTGCTGTGCCCTCAGGCAGCCCTGCTCCATGGAGAGTGTGAGGGCAGCCCCAGCCCTGGCCCAGCCCACCGTGGTGAAGAAGCCGTCACTCAACTGGGACAAGATCGACAGGTAGGGTTGGCTACCAAGGTTGTGGGTTTCCCCTGTGGGGCTGGCACTGCATGCTGATGGCCCCATCTCCCCCCTGCAGTTCTGTCCTGTTGTCAGAGCCTGTGCCACCACCGGAGGAAGAGGAGGATAACTCCCCCATCAGCCTGGGCCTTCGGGAAGCCATCAGCTCCTACCTCCTCCTGACAGATGAGGAGGTACCAGAGATGGGCACTGCAGGGAAAGGGGTGAAGAACAGCTGAGGGCAGGACCCAGCTCAGCTGCAGCCCCAGGATGGGCACCCGTGCCTGGTTGCAGCCTTCACCTGCCTCAGCTGCTGTCATTCACCGCAGCTGGGTGCCCAGGGGCTGCACTCTTGGGGAGTGAGGCCCCTCCAGCACTGATGCCCAGGCACCTCAGGACAAGGCAAGGCCTCCATCCCAGCCCTGGGTTTCCTCGCTGTGGTCTGCTGAGCCCCCAGGCATCACCCCAGGCCTCTGCCTTCTGCTCCCATGGGACGCTTCCCCGACTGCTCGACAGAGAGGGCCTGCACCTGGCCGGGACGCAGCTGTGCTCACCGACAGCAACACAACTCAGGCAGGGGCACAAACCAACCTAATCAGGCCCCTCACTTCATGTACAGATTATCGTTTTTTTGGGTGATGGTGTCGTCTGTGCAGCACAGGGCCTGGGAGCCCCCCCCCTTTTTATCACTCTCTTCAGCCTGATGAGGAACAGACCCTGCCCCAGAGCAGAAGCAGCCAGGAGGAAACCACCCCACTTTCATCACAAGAAGCTGCTTTTTAAACCTTTAAACTGTCCATTAACCAGGATCCTGCTGGCCACACAGCAATAACTGTCTAATATCTTAATGAAAGAACATTTCATTAACAGGTGAGAGCTGGTGACTAAATCATGAGCTGACAGCTGTAGCAGCAGTGCCACTTTCCATTGACTGCATCTGTGGGGGCTTTGCCTGTGCTGTTGCCCCTGGCCCAGATGGTTCCTGCAACACTGCTCAGGGTACATTAATCAGGCCTAGAGGTTTAAAAATGTTTATTTTAATTGATGTTCTGGGAGGTAGGGGGAGAAATTGATCCAACAAAAGGACTAGATGAGAGAAGAGTCAAAATGCAAACACTGTTGTCAAACGCTGATCTTAGCTACAACCCTTTCAGCCAGATGAAGCGGGCTGTGACCTCATTAAAAGCAGTATAAACGCATCAAAACAGAAAGACAACTGAGCCCTCATTTTGAGCAGCCCCTTATCAGCAAAGAAAGGTTTGGGGAAAGCGCCTGAAGCTTCCTCTGTGGTGAGAATTGATGTAGAAGCAATTTCGCTGCCTAGTAACCTTCTTTCCTTCCTTCTTTGAGCTCTCAGAGGTTGCTGCAGCAAGACCCCAACTATTGACACGTTTTCTACCTTTTACACACTCAAATCATCACTTAATTTTTCACATCTAATTACTTTGCTCTTGCACATCCATTGCAAATTTTACCTTTCCTTCTCTTAAGCAGCCTGTAACTTTACATGCTTGCTCAGCCTGAGCCCAAGTGCTGCCTGAGGGCAGGGGCTGCCCCCCTCCTGGGCCCCAGTGGGGTTTATTCCTCAGCCTCCAGTCTGACCCACGGGCAGCCAAGGCTGCTGGTGACACTGGAGGAAGCTGCAGTTAAGCAGCTGCCTCTCTGCTATTTGCATTCTAGTGACTTTGTAAAAATGAAAGACGCCTAGCTCCAAAGCCTATTTAAGTCCTTCCCAAGCCCATCTGCCTCAGAGCCTTGCTTCCTTCCAGCGCCATGGCAGTTCTGCTCCCAGCCCTAGCAGCTCCTAGTCCTGCAAACACTTCTCTCCTGCTGGGAAACATAGGCACAAACCCCAGCACTGAGTAGTGTTGTGGCCAAGGCTTCATGGTGGGATCCCAACCCCGCAGCCTGCAGCACAGCACTGCAAGGGACAGACCCAAGGGCGCATGGGCAGCAGGAGCCCTGCCAGCTGCCTCAGGCTGCCAAGGCAGGCCAGGGGGAACGGGCCTGCTGCTGCAGGCTGTCCTCAGCACCCAAGGTGCTCCAACTGCTCAGTGAGTGGCTGGGCAGCTGATGCTCTCCCCTGTGTCAGGGGCATGCTGAGCCTGCAGAGATGTGGCTGTTTTGGCCAGATTAGCCGTATGGTGGACAGCACTGACCTCTTCTGAAAGTTGAAATTATGAGTGCTTAGTGACATGCAGACTGCAGCCTCTCACTGAGCCTATGCTCTGCTCCTCCCCATCCTCCACAAAACAATTTCATAGAATCATTAGGTTGGAAAAGACTTCCAAGATCAACTGGTCCAACCATCCTCCTACCACCACTCTCACCCCCTAAACCATGTCCCTAAGCACCAGGTCCAACCTTTCCTTAAACACCCCCAGGGACGGTGACACTACCACCTACCTCCCTGGGCAATCCGTCCCAGTGCCTGACTGCTCTTTCTGAGAAGAAATGGCTCCTCATTTCCAACCTAAACCTCCCGCATCACAACTTGAGGCCATTCCCTCTGGTCCTATCACTAGTTACCTGTGAGAAGAGGCCGACCCCCAGCTCCCCACACCTTCCTTTCAGGTACCTGTAGAGAGCAATGAGGTCTCCCCTGAGCCTCCTCTTCTCCAGACCAAACACCCCCAGTTCCCTCAGCCGCTCCTCACAGGACTTGTGCTTCAGGCCCTTCACCAGCTTTGTAGCCCTTCTCTGGACATGTTCCAGGGCCTCGATGTCCTTCTTGTAGTGAGGGGCCCAAAGCTGAACACAGCACTCGAGGTGCGGCCTCACCAGAGCAGAGTACAGGGGGGGACGATCACCTCCCTGGCCCTGCTGGCTGCACTATTCCTGACACAAGCCAGGATGCTGTTGGCCTTGTTGGCCACCTGGGCACACTGCTGGCTCATGTTGAGGCAAGCATCGACCAACGCCCCCAGATCCTTTTACTCTGCACCACTTTCGAGCCACTCTGCCCCAAGCCTGTAGCATTGCATGGGGTTGTTGTGGCCAAAGTGCAGGAATTGGCACTTAGCCATGTTGAATCTCATCCCATTGGCCTCTGCCCATTAACCCATCCTGTCCAGCTCCCTCTAAGCATCTCCTCTTTCTGCAGAACCATGGCCACCAAGCCTTTGCTGAGATGAAAGGGACTTCTGAAGGTATTTGAATGAGCTGCACAATAATCAAAGTATCTCCTTTTGGGCCCCTGTTCAGAGGACACAGCTATGTCTGCAGCCTAGATTCAGTGTGGCTCTCAACAGCCAATACTCTTGCCACTCTAAGGCATAGAAAAGCAGCACTTTGGGAGCAGGTTCTGTTCCAATGACCCTTGTGACAGCACACATACTCAATCCACCTAACAACCAACTGCTCAGAAGTCTTCAGCAGTACATACAACCCTGCCTCTACCCCAGAGGCCAGCATACCCAGGTCCCTAAGCATGGGAAACAGGCACCCACACTGTCCTTAAACATGGCATATTTTTAATACTCACAGGCATTGTTTAGCCATTACCGATGCAAAAACTCTATCCCTTCCCCCTATTTATTTTTTTTTTTTAAATCTAGTTTTCAGAAGATCTGCTACTATTACCCAAGCACTCATTATTTGGAAGACTTCCTCTTAGGTTTGCAGTTTTGCTGTCTGCATGTATGGTCTAATGAGGAAAAAATGTATTGCTTTCTGAGGTTTTGATTACTTATTTGAACAATACTTTATCGTGGGGAGAAGAGTGCACAGCTCTAGGTATTGTCTTCACAAGAGTGAAGATCTGTTGAAACGACAGTGCTGCAGCAGCAATGCTGCTCCAGCGTCAAATCAAGTGTGAATGAGATTCCAAGGTCTGGATGACAATCAATGGTATATCATTATAACTGGAATAGCTGATAATGTGGACAAGTAACTGTGAGAGTATTCAAATGTTTGTGTATAAAATTTCTTAGACTGACAAAGCCTCAAGGTGAATCTACCCATGTGTAGGCTGATGATTTGGCAACTGTCTCCTGACATGACAGTCTACCCCAAGGAGAACCCTAACACCAAGCAAGTAAAATATAAAGCAGCTCACAGCAGAGGGCACACTTTCCCAGAAACATAGCCTGCCACTGCACACATTTCAGTACATTATTTCACACTGCTGCTCACTTAAAACATCATAGCCAAGTTTTCTAAATGTGAGCAGATTTCATTCAACCATGAAACACAAGCCTGGGTCTGCCATCAGTGGCCGGTTTCTCTGGGCTTCACAAGCCAGGCTCCAGCAGAACAGTACCTGCTGGCTTTACAATCTTGGAGCTCTATTGGAAGCTTGTTTCAAGAATGAAGTTATGCAGACTGGCTCGTTAGGACAAAGGAACAAACTTTCCTCGTGTTTATGCTTTATCATCACTCCCTTGTACAGCAAAGACTCGGCTTTTCCTCTAAGCTTGTTGCTGCTGCTGGCTTTCAGTTTGACTGGTAGCTTTCAGGATTAGTCACAGGTGCTACATAACCATTCCCTTCCAGCTCAACCCTCCCAAGTCTACCTGAAACACCTGCTAGCCCACTGCTTAAGGGGCAACATCTCCACCTCAAAATAGTACTGAAATTATGCCTGAGTCTTTTGTGAAATAAATCACTAAAGAGATGAGCCAGGTGCCTCTCATCGACACTGCAAAATGCTCTGCAGCATCTCTGGTGGGCTCTGTCATTGAAATTATATATATATATATAGTGTTCAATTTCTTTTTTTTTTTTAATTTGTGAATAAAATATAAGCTCCCCTTCTAAAACAGTATAACACAGAGTTTACCTATTAGGAATATCTATGAGACAGATCTGGAAAACAATCACTGATACTTTGAGAACAGCTAAGATCTCCATTCTGGTCTAACTACTGTACCTATGTTTCAATGTGAAGTGTACACAAAAGTCCAAAATTATTTTAGTGAATAATCATTAATTGAAACAAAGACTTTACTAAGACTTAACCAACAAAAACCTATTTATTTATTCCAAACACCAAGGTACAGTTTTCAAGTTTTGCAAATATTGCTCCAAAGCAAAATTTTATATACAGCGCCCTCAGTTCTAATAGTGCATTAACAAAGACAAATATACTTATGTATCCACAGTGCAATGTTTGCTCATTTCATCAAGGCTCCATGTTGCATTCACTTACCAGTGATTTAAAGAAATATAAAAAAGTGACTTGCCAGACCAAACAGTTGGTCCAGACTAAGAAATAACAATGTGGAAACTTGCAAAAACATGGACAAAAATGAATCCAGGCAAAGTACATTAAAGAATCTTTCCTGAACATGAAAAATGCTAGTCTATTTTAAATAAATATTTTCAGTCTTTACCTGCAAGAACTTAATTCTCTAGCTCTACTAAGGAAAACAAGTCTCCAGTATTTGTCATTTCACTCAACCATCAGAACTGTCTCTTCTTCCAAACCTTAAGTATTGCCCTGAGCAAAAAAAAAAAAAAAAAAAAAAAAAAAAAAAAAAAAACAAACCACAGCAGAAGTAAAAACCTAAAATGAGCACACAAAAAGCAATTGCTCGGAAAGAAGTTCCACTCTGGAGAAGTGTCTGCTCAGGAAGTGACTTGTCTTCACACCCCTCAAACTGCAAGCACAGCTGGCTTAGTAGCAGCTATGTTCTTCTCAGACTCCTGGTGGAAGCGCTTGCTTTGAATCTCAACCAGGGAACACCCTTCTGGTCATTCTAACCTGAAAAAAAACCCAAACCTTCACAGTTGTTTGGAGTCCTCCTCCAATGCTGTTCTGGTTGTTTGGTTAATGTTGCCTGGTCTAGAGCTACACACAGCATTTATAAATTGAGGTGTCATTAACAGGAGAGAGAGAGTATAACATTGGTATCATCTTCAGAGATCGAAGTGCTACTTAAATATCATGTAAGCTTTACTCCAACTGTGTTACAGAAAAATAGATTTATTTTTCTGCTGTACATATGTTGTATTCACTATATACCAACTACAAAACTGTGAGACAAATTATTCCCTGAAATGACTCCTGGCACAAAAGCCTTAGTTACTACTAGAGAAGCCTAATTATTGTTTTCTGAAGGAACTGATTAAAATATTCACTGTGTAGATACTGTTAACTTAAAATTTCCAATATTATTGTAGGAATTTACATAGTTAGTCATTATTCTTTGCAGTATACAAACGTTACAGGCTCATATCCAAGATTAATAAATTGTATAGTTACGGGCCTTCCAATGACAACTGTTCTTTGATTTTACCCTTTGGTGGTACCATCACACACAAAAATCAAGATAAATCCAGATTTTTCAGGACACCCTCTCAATGCAAAAACAGCTTACCATTTTCAACAGTGAACTTAATTCGGCAACGTTAGGGAAGGAAAGCTGAAGTCGCAGCCATTATTTATGGAGCTATGATCTGCAGTTGAAAGGCTCTTAACATTTCAAATACTTACAACACATCAATGTTTCAAAAAGTACTGTATAATATAACTTGAACTTAAGCAGCATTTTCACCTTGCTCTGACAAAATAATACAAACCAGAAAATTAAAACGTAAGGTAGAAAAAGGGACTTTGTGAACATACACTGTTAACATAATAACCCACTCACTGTCTGTGAGGACAGTACCTCATGCATAGATCTTGAGGCTTTATTTACACAAATATAAAATAAACTGATTCCCAAAACCACACATTCATAGTAAGTCTTTACAATGAACACGTTCAGAGTATTGAAAAAATCTACATTTCAAAATATAACCGGAATGGCAATTATTAACAAATGGGTAGAAAACTACATAATGTCCATTACAGACCTTGCTCAAGTCTGGAACTCCAAGCACATCCCCAGTCTTTTCTCGGCAGTATCTTATACTGCCACAAGGGTGTGGGTGTCCTGCTAGCATTAGCTCGGGAGGCACGGTATGGCCATGTTGAAGAGTTCAAGAATGCACAAACACACAACGTTAAGGGGTTTCCCCAGTACCAAGTCACGTGAGAGTGACAGGATAAATATGGAAAACAATCATTTATTCTGAAAGTAAGTGCAATCCACCTGTGACCTTCTGCTACATTATTTAACATAATAGACGGGGAGAGTTAGGCCACTGTTACTTGCAAACTTCCACGTAACAATTTATAGTTAAGAGCAGGACATTCATACTTACTAAGTCTGAAAACTGTTATAACATTTCCTAGTGATTAAATACTGTGTGCTATTATGCATAAACCAGAAGGAATAAAACATGACACAAGTCACTTAAACTATGCAAAGTTATTTACAACCTCTGTCAACTAAACATTTTTGGCTCTTAGAACTCTGTTCTTCAGTGGCACAATTTTTAGTCAATTTAATTATGAAAAAAGTCTACCGTTTCAATGAACAAGTTGTAAGGAGTGAAAATTTGAGTATAATTTATCAACAAACACACGACCTTTGAAGACAACAGTATTAACCTCTTCCATATTGTTATAATTGCCTAATAAACCCAAAATTATGAGATAAAATTAACCTTTTTTTTGCTGTTCTTTGAACAGCAGTTCTTCACAAATCCCTGAAGTCAATCTGCATCACATGCAACCAGCATGCTAATTTCATTTAAATACACAGAGCTGTTCACATCAGATGCTCCAACTTCACTCAATAACAGTCTCCAATACTTTCTAGTCTCATGATGAGCAGCAAAGTGCAATCTGTTGCACTTTGCCTAGGTCCGTTATAAGCTGCTTTATACAATGTTTGAGTTGTGGGAGTCGAGCTAGTGGTTCCGGTGGCTCCAGCTCTCCTGTATAATCCAGCCAACTCTCCAAAACTGCAAAGAGAAACAAAACTGTCACCATTTCAGTTCTCAGCAAATAGACCATCTTAAGCCACAAAGCAAGTTGTTTAAATTATCAATCATTACAAATAACTTTTGATACAATGTGACAAAATAATTCACATTTAAAGGAAGTTAAGAAAAAACAGAGGCTCCCAGGAAAAAAGCAGTGCAGTGAAGGAAAACTCATGACCAGACACTGTGAAATCTAGTGCTAAGTTTCCTCTGACCTGTGTCCATTCCAGAGCAAGAACACTGCGGTACAGGAGATTATACCATCAGAATAACTTAAGATCAGATCCTAAAACAACAGGACAGTAATGTAAAAAGTTTGCCATCTACACAGACAACTGGCCAGGCAATAAGAATTGGATAAAAGAAAATGGAGAGGAAACCTAAAAGAATAAACAGCAGACTACTACACAAAGAAAACAAATTCAAAACAAATTCCTCTTCTAAGCTTCTCAGTGTGAAATGCAAACTAGACATACAACTGACTGAGACCTCAGGCGACGACGTAATACGGCCAGAAAAAGGGCTGTTGCATTGAACTAAGATGCATGAGGAGGATGGGGCAATATCAAAGGAGACGAACCTCTGCTCATTTCCTTGGCCAGGCAGAAGACAGAAGACATCTGTTAAGAGAACAAGTAGTGGATGTTGCCACTAACAAGATCACAGTCTAGTTTAATGCAAGGGCAGTGTCTGCAGAAGAACTGCTAGGCACTAGGCAATCATCAACACATCTAGCCTTCAAGTAAGAAAATTTCTGAGCAGAGCAGTAGCACTCTGAGTAGCACTCCAGCCTAGAAGAAGATACAAAACGCCTGACTGAACTTGAGTTTCTTCATTTATGAAAAAGGCATTGTAACTGTAGGCCTGATCTTTACTACCTGAAAGACTTCTTCAGTTGTTTAACCTCTCAGTACCTTACTGAACTACAAGAGGAGGACCTTTATAGCGTTAAAAGTTAGATTCCCAACAGCTTTGCAAGATAAGTTGCTGTTTTAATGGCTATACAATCAACAGCTAAAGTATTTTTGATTAAGATAATACAAGAAGAGCATAGTTTTCCGTAACTAGGAAAACAAATCAAGTGACGTTTAATTTACCCAGAGACCTACAGACTGGTGAGCCTCACCTCTGGGCCTGGGAAGATCATGGAATAGATCCTCCCAGAAGCAATGTCATGGCACACGCAGGACAAGGAGGCGTTCGAACACAGCCAGCACAGCTTCACCAAGGGCAAACTGTGTCTGACCAATCTGGTGGCCTTCTAGGATGGAGTGGCTGAATCAGTAGACAAGGGAAGACTAGCTAGAATGTCATCTGCCTGGACCTGTGTAAGGCCTTTGGCACAGTCCCACATGACATCCTGATCTCCAGATTGGAGTGATGTGGATTTGGTGGGTGGACCATTCAGCGGGTAAGGAATTGGCTTGAAGGCCATACCCAGAGAGTGGTGCTCAATGGCTCCATGTCCAGGTGGAGGCTGGTGACGAGCGGTGTCCCTCAGGGGTCTGTCCCTAGGACCGGTG
Source organism: Anser brachyrhynchus (assembly GCF_964034855.1). Lineage (NCBI taxonomy): Eukaryota > Metazoa > Chordata > Aves > Anseriformes > Anatidae > Anser > Anser brachyrhynchus. Next base: position 15,403,427 of record NC_137734.1, on the reverse strand, counting down.
CTGTTTAATATCTTTATCAACGACCCAGACAGTGGGATCGAGTGCATGCTCAGCAAGTTTGCAGATGACGCCAAGCTGAGCGGTGCGGTTGATACCAAAGAAGGAAGAGATGGCATCCAAAGGGACCTGGGCAGGCTGGAGAAGGGGGCCCACATGAACCGCATCAGGTTCAACAAGTCCAAGCGCAAGGTGCTGCACCTGGGCCAGGGCAGTCCCAGACATGAGTACAGGCTGGGAGAAGAACTCGCTGAGAGCAGCCCTGCAGGGAGGGACTTGGGGGTTCTGGTGGATCAAAAGCTCAACATGAGCCAGCAGCGCACACTTGCAGCCCAGAAGGCCAACTGCATCCTGGGCTGCATCAGAGAACAGCAAGGGAGGGAGGTGATTGTGCCTCTCTGCTCTGCCCTTCTGAGGCCCCGCTTGGAGTCCTGCATCTAGGTCTGGAGCCCCCAGCACAAGAAGGATGAGGGTCTGTTAGAGAGGGTCCAGAGGACAGCTACAAAGTTGGTCAGCACCTCTCCTGTACAGAAAGGCTGAGAGAGCTGGGCATGCTCAGCCTGAAGAAGAGAAGGCTCCAGGGAGATCTCATTGCAGCTTTTAAATATTTAAAGTGGGCTTATTAAAAAAAAAAAGAGCAACTTCTTGCTTGGGCAGATAAGGATAGGACAAGGGGGAATGATCTTAAACTAAAGTAGGGGAGATTTAGATTAGCGGTTAGGAGGAAATTCTTCCCACTCAGAGGGTGGTGAGGTACTGGCACAGGTTGCCCAGAGAAGCTGTGGATGCCCCATGCCTGAAGGTGTTCAAGGCCAGGCTGGATGGGGCCTTGGCCAACCTGATCTAGAGGGTGGCGTCCCTGCCCATGGCAGGGGGGTTGGATTTAGATGATCTTCAAGGTCCCTTCCAACCCAAGACATTCTATGATACTATGATTCTAAGTAAAGAATTTTGAAGGGATACAGAAAAATATAACAGCCCTGTGCACTCAAGAGGCCACCTGGAATAGGCTAAAACAGCCAGCAAGCCGCTGAAGAACAGTGAAGTTCAGAAGCACAGAAGTGCTAGGGAACAACAACAAAAAAACCAAAAGCAAGAAGATACGGAAGGTATTCTACTACATCATCTGATATAAATATTCAGAGATCTAACTAGATCTGTTTTTTTTTTTTTTTTAATACTTCACAATGTTATCTAGATCTTCAATTTCGTTTTAAAATCCCTGAGCACCAGGAGCATGTCTATTTTCTACTATGAAATGCAGTACTTCTGACAATGCAATGCTGATCATTTTGTAGGTCTGCAGAAGCAAAATTAAAGCCAGCATGTTTTTAACAGGCAGTATTATTTGAATAGGAAAAAATACAGTTAGCTTTTAAAACAGAAAAATGCCACCTACCATCTAGTTCCTTCTCAATGAAATCCATTCTGTGTATGACTTCATCTTGCAGAGATTCCACATGAGCTAAAAGATTAAGCTGCCACTGCAGCTGTGAGTTCACAACTCCCTCTTTGTCCTTTTCCAGTAATTTCATTTCAATAGCTTCCTCTGGAGAGACTTTCTTAGATACAGCGTCTTTTACCTAGTAGAAATACATATATCAATAATTTATTACAGTGAAATGAAATTAGTGAGAAGGACTACCTGGGTCCTTACTGTTACCCAAGGTAATGGCTCAACAAATCTTAGGTTAGTGGAGGACGGAGAGGAGAGGTCATACAGAAACGTTAAGGCAGTTTGGGCGAAATCACCTAAATAAACATGAAACACAGATGCCTTAAAAAAGACATAAAAAGTCTAATAGAACAGAGGATTAGAGAAGAAGAGTTTCAAAAGCAACATGTTTTCATAGTTATTTTGCTAAGACCTAGTCTTTGCAACTTCACAAGCACCTCATTTTAGAAATTGACCTGTATATACCTGCAGCTAGCTCCCTGACAACTTCCATTTGGAATATATTGCGCTAGGTCTGTGGATCCAGGGGAAAATTGAAAACTTTCTTACACGACAGTAACGAAAAAAAGAACAAACTGGGCTGCAGTGAGAAGGGACTGCTCCTGAACGAATCTAAACTCAATTCTACTACAACTTTCAAAGCATCTAGGAACATTACCACTTGCAAAACTTTACCACTCTGTGTCAGCAGATCCTGCTTCCAAACATTTATCATCCGTCTGAAATATGACAGGATTTAGAGAAAGGCTCCTAAAAGACTAAGGAACTAAAACACATGCCTTTCTAAGAAATGCAAAGCAATCTTAATTGATCCGACAAATTAAAAAGGAAATGAATCACTTTTTTTTTTTCTCTTTTTCATGAAATAAAAACTAAACAACTTATTTGCAAAGGAAAAGGATCTGGGGGTGCTGATTGATGCTCGCCTCAACATGAGCCAGCAGTGCGCCCAGGTGGCCAACAAGGCCAACGGCATCCTGGCTTGTGTCAGGAATAGTGCAGCCAGCAGGGCCAGGGAGGTGCTCGTCCCCCTGTGCTCTGCTTTGGTGAGGCCGCACCTCGAGTGCTGTGTTCAGCTTTGGGCCCCTCACTACAAGAAGGACATCGAGGCCCTGGAGCGTGTCCAGAGAAGGGCTACGAACCTGGTGAAGGGCCTGGAGCACAAGTCCTGTGAGGAGCGGCTGAGGGAGCTGGGGGTGTTTGGTCTGGAGAAGAGGAGGCTCAGGGCAGACCTCATTGCTCTCTGCAACTGCCTGAAAGGAAGGTGTGGGGAGCTGGGGGTCGGCCTCTTCTCACAGGTAACCAGTGATAGGACCAGAGGGAATGGTCCCAGGTTGTGCCAGGGGAGGTTCAGGTTGGAAATGAGGAGACATTTCTTCTCAGAAAGAGCAGTCAGGCATTGGGACGGGTTGCCCAGGGAGGTGGTGGTGTCACCGTCCCTGGGAGTGTTTAAGGAAAGGTTGGACCTGGTGCTGAGGGACATGGTTTAGGGGGTGAGAGTGGTGGTAGGGGGATGGTGGACCACCATCCAGTTGATCTTGGAGGGCTTTTCCAACCTTAATGATTCTATTATTTCTAAAAAGAAGTCACTATTTCCCTGAAGCTTTCTAACATTTGTCAGACTGTATTTCATATGACTTCACACCACAAAATAGAAGCATTTTTTTTTTGGAATTGAGGTATAGCAGAGGACTTCCTAAAAGTTTACTAGATCTGGTAGAGCTGAAAATGAGAACCTACTATTAATGGGAGAAAATTGGAATGCTCCAATAGGAAAAAAAACACAAAGAACTATTCAATGATTATTGTCCTTAACCATCAGTTCAGGTTCCTTTTCCTTTTTTTAAAGATACGTTGCCTGAAGAACCTGGAAACAATTTACTTAATGCAACTATTAAAAGAAATGTGAGAACAAGTTGGAAATAACTAAAAGCTGTGTCAGGGGAGGTTTGGGCTGGATGTTAGGAAAAGGTTCTTCATTGAGAGGGTGGTCAGGCACTGGAACAGGCTCCCCAGGGCAGTGGTCATGGCACTGAGCCTGCCAGAGTTCAAGAAGTGTTTGAACTACACTCTGAAGACACATGGTCTGACTTTTGGGTGGTCCTGTGTAGAACCAGGAGTTGGACTCTGTCTTTGTGGGTCCCTTCCAACTCAGGATATTCTATGATTCTATGAAATGGTGGAATACCAGTGTATTTGAGAGTATCTTATGTGCTTGCCCTGTTCTCTCCTTGTTCTGTTGTTAGGGTTTATCTTTAGTGTCTAAACCATAGAAAAGAAAGGAGCAATGAATTGCTAGAAGACCACAATGCACATTCCACATACTGTACAGATGATTTAGAGCCCAGAAATCATCTTCAATTTGCTTTATTTTTTTTTAATTTTTTTTAAAATGAAATGGTAGAGATAAACACTTCTATTATTTTGACTTGCTCTCACCACCTAAGTTTAACAGTATGACATGAAAAAAATAAACACAAATGAATAAACTAAATACTAATAAAAGGACTAATCAATTTTGCACTTTGCCAGGCAAACACATTCTCTATGCAGTGAGGATTATTTTAACATAAATACCTTGGAATAATTGTGTTTGGATTCATTTTCCATCCTGCATATTTCTCGGTCCAAATTCCAACCAAATCTCTCTGACAGGACATCATCCCCATTTTCTCTTATTCTATTTACTCCGTCATCCATGGCCGAACCTCTTGTTTCTACAACCAACCTCTGCTCTATCGCAGGGTAGTAGGCCCGAGGTTTCTGGTAACAGTGTTCACTTGTAATATAAGATTCCTCCACAGAAGGAATGGCTGAGGGTTTCTCAACTGTCCCATTCCAAGTTCTATAACTTGCCGTCTCCTCTTTGCAACAGTTTTCCTCAATGTGAATGATGTGTTTCGTATGGATTTTTTCATCCACCGTAATGTGTTTCCACGGATGACACCAAAGCTTTAGGTCAGGATGTTCTTTATTTCTGTTCAAACATAAAAAGGTGAAGCACCCACCAAATTTAAACTTTAAAATTACTAAGTACACTACCTTACCATGTAAAGAAATCAAGTAATAACATTTCAAATACTACATGCTTTAGTCATCATCAGTTAAAAAACAAATATTATGAAATAATATAATTTCATTGACCTCAACTGTGTTTCTTCCTACACTGCTCTTATGTTCACGATTTTCATTTCTATAACATTGTATATAAGCCAAGTAATGGTATTAAGAAAACAACAATCCATTTTCATCGGGATTTTTTTTTTTAATATATTAAATAGGCAAGTCAAATACACTGAAACTGAACTAAGATATAAATGCGTATTTCAACAATTCTAACACCAGTAAAGCAAAGAGACCCCTCAAACCACTCAGTACCAGACTTTTTCCTGCAGTTCCCCAAAAGAAACTTTAAAATTCAATCCACTGAAGGAACTTGTATAACCCCCTTAACAACAATTATGGACTCAGGGTGGGGTGGGGTTAGTACTTCTTTTCTTTTATTATTTCCTTTAAATCTTTAACTTTCCTTTAAATTCCAAGATGCTAAGCAAACTACTGTCTGGTACACCACTTGCCTCCTTTAAAAAAAAATCTTATTTGTTTTCAAATTGAATTACACAGAGAATCTCTCAAAACTTATTTATTCCAGCAGCAGGGACAATTACAGATATCAGATTCTTACATGGATGTAACAAAAATTAAAATTTATCATGAACACTAACTGATACTGTTTTTCCACATTTGTCAGGCATTAAAACAGCAGTAAAGAGGAGAGCAAAGCAGAACCAATCTGCTCATCTTCAAAGGATAGGCAGCTCATCTGCTACAGGCTGCAAGAAAGCAGCAGAAGCAAATCCTGATGCTAAAGCACCTGCACTCAACTACATGCAAAGGAGAGGGGTCCTTGCCCCCCCAAACCCACTCTGTGCTTCCTGGCACATGAAGGCAGATGAAGTTACTCCATCAAGCCGATCCAGCTTCTGAAGCTGTTAGCTAAACCACTCAGGAAAACATGCCTATTTTCCTTACACAGTAACCTCTTTCTGATCTGCTCTATGCTAGCTCAGCTTTCTTCTGTGTCTCTTAAAGGAACAGTTAGTGCCACTGCCAAGGACTCGTTTTAGTCCAAGCTGTTTTATACCAGCATCTATACCTCCACCTAGGAGGGCGTCCGTTATGCCCTTGATGAGCAATCTTGAAGGAACTTCTAGAAGAGTAGAAACCAAGCGTTCACTCACCAGAGCTTTCTACTCCAGCCCCCTACAGACCCTACACCTAAAGGCACTATCTTGCTCAGAGAACAAGGGAAACTTTGCAGAAGACAGAAAATTGAAAGACGACAAGCCAGCTAACTACGGATGAAAATTCAAGTGTTGAGTACTTGAGCACCCTTTTAACTATTGCCTACTGAAGGCTGCTGCACTCTCCCACTGCACCAAACCTGTCAACATGACCTTTGATTTTTTGCTACTTGCTTGAGATACTGAGCAATACTCTCCTAATAGTTTTTGACACTAGTGAAATTATCTCCTCTCCCCCAGAAAGTACATCTACATCAATAATATAACCATTCTTCTGAGTCAGCTTTTTTCTTTTTCAATTCACTTTGATTTCAGTAACATTAAAAACTGGGGCTGCAGTCTTCAGCAAGATGGTTCTAAGAGGACCACCTTGAATTAAACTAGGCCATTACAACTTCAGGATTGGAGAAAAATGAACAGAGTCTGTAACAAGCATCACATACTTGTCCAGCATTCCATACCATAATACTACGCAAATCTCAATTTACAACTGAAATGTCACTGTCTAAAGTGTTGCTATTTAAGCAGAAAGAAGAAAAGGCTAAGGACTGGTTTTAGGATACTTGTGTTCCAGCCTCTCCAAAGAAAAAGATACTTACAGATCTGACTAAAGGATGCCTCAATGGAAAAGCAAAACCTTATGTTACAGTTGCTACTCTTGTTTTAAGCATTATCACTTTAAGCATTTGAAGTACTGCCAGCAACACTGCTGCATCACCATAGATTAAATTTAGGGAAAAAAGTTCTAAAGAAAGCTGGAAACAAAAACAGCTTTGCTTTCCAAATATCTGCTGCTGTGCAAATTATTAATCAATAAATTAAAAATGTTATTTAATTTGAAACTGCTGGATTTGAGTTAGAACAAGATTTTCAGTCATCAGAACCCAAGGATGACTTTAAACTGAAAAGATACAGAAACTATTGTTTTCTACAGGGATTATGGAATACTTCGTTGTTTTTTTTAAATGTATCTGTAATAATCTTTGTATAGAAATGAACTGATACAGGTTGCTGAAGGTCCAACTGCTCTCCCATTAAAACAGAGCTACACATTATGCTGGAAAAATAAGAAGATATTATTTCTACTGGAAAAGGTAAGACTTAAAACTACTGGATGGAAAAGGCAAGTGTTATAGTAACACCACCACGGGTTATACAACTATCCTTTAATTGCTACTTCAAGTGTTTTAGGAGAAGCCGTGGTTCTTAGTTTTCTCTTTTCTTTGTATTTTACCAATCCTTCTTTGCAACATCAGTTTACACTCCCCACCACACTTAAATAGTCTGTAAGAAGCCAAGATATCCTTTTCCAAGGTAACACTGGCAATTCAAACTATGTTGTTATATATCCACAAAGGAACACAAAAATAAGTCTGAATTTCTGGTTATTTTTCTACCATTCTGAAATCAAATTCGTGTTGAGAACATGCCGACTGATATTGCTTACTTTAATATGCTCATCTTCAGCTGCAGTCCATGCAGTACTTCTATCACTCTCTGTACATCGCCAAGAAGCTGGTGAGTGGCTACTATCTTCTTGGCATTCTGGTGGGAATAATTTTCTTCCAAAAATGCTAAGCCATGCATGTGACCATTACTTAACCACTCCTTCTCATACCAGTACTTTAAGCTGGACCTCTGACCTAAAGCAACAGTAACAAGTATGTTAAAAAGAAGCATTAACCATGGCATGTTAACATTACATAGCAATTTTGATTTTTTTCAGTTGTGAAACAGCTTATTAGCTCATACGAGTAACACCAACAAAGATCCATGACAGCAGACAAAACTCCAAAGCCATGAAGAACCTGTAACTGGGAAGTGAGACGACACCTTAGTCAAGAAAATCTCTGCCCAAGTGCAAGAGCCTGGAGCATTCAGACTCCAAATGCTAAAAGGACATCCACAACAGAATATGCAACTGACAGAGAAAAGTGTTTTTAGCAGGGTTTCACACTTCTTAATAACCACGATTATAACTAAAGCTAGTCTAAATACAACTCTGCAAACAAAAATGAAGCAAGAGACAGTGAAATTCCTTTCTCCACTGGTCTCATTTTAATAGTTCAATGCACGTATTAATACAGTCAAATGTAAATTTTACAAGGAATCATTGTGCTGATGGAGATCTTGCGTATATTGAGCTATTAATAATGCTAATGCTAGCTTAAGACATTGAGATATCAACAATAACAAATGAAATTATATTAAATGTGATAAATGCATCAGTAAAAGTAACTTAAGACGACAAGAAAAAAAAGGTTTTAGCAGAAGAGAGTGAAACTTCAGATGCTTGCTAAATTGAAAAAAATCCAAACAAAGAAAACTATCAAACGCCCCCCACACACTCTGTGAATTGTATTGTTACAACAGATGTTCTCAGACACTTCAGCACCCTGAGAAACACCATATCATTCACTGGCCTATATACAGCCCAGTCTGCAAACCTACAAAGCCAGAGGTAATATGGGAGCACAGACTCAGAATGACATTCAGGAAAAAAGTCTCCAATACAAGCAGGTTAACACCTGCTGAAAATTTCAGCAGTGAATCAAAACAACTCCTCTGATGTCCAACTGAGAAATTACTCATAGGTGTATCTCTTTTTAGGGTAATTAAAAATAATGATGAAAAGGTTTGCATATCGTGCCCAATATGAATATCCATCAACATAAAGGATACTTTTAAACTTACATTCAATGCTAAACCTGTCTTGAAGACAATGTAGAAGAGTGTTTGTGAGCACATAACCACTAGGCTGTATAGGACAATACCTGATGTTTTGAGGCAACACCTCCAAGAGACCTCATTTTCAAACAAAAAATCTCTGGAAAGAGCAAATTCTTCAGGCTATAATAGGTCAGCCTTTCAGGCAGATACACTGAAGAGAGAAGCCTTCCACCCAAAATGGTATGGCCAAAACCACCTTGGAGATGTTCCTGACATATCTGTATTAGCCTCACCACATTTATTTCTGTGTTAGAAAAGCTCCCACCTGCAAATGCAGTTCAGTCAACAAGATTAAAACCCTATGTTTTAAAACCTGAGTTATCTGAACAGCACTGACATTATCCAACTAAAGCCTATGGCATCATTTACTTTATGGTGTACTCAGAGACACAAAGTGCTCTCTCTTTCTAGGTGAATAAGCTTAAGAGATGAAGACAGAATCTAACAAAGTATGCTTTCCATTGCTTGAAAACATCTGCCACATAATAAACTATATTTTTTATAATGTTTAAGCAAGGGTAAATAGCATTTGAACACAAATCGCTTAAAAATCACACTTGATTCAATAAACTGTCGAAGATGACAGTTGTATAGTTTTTTGGCATAACTACACTAAGCTTGCTTTTACTTCCAGCAACATAAACGGTGCTGTAAGTCGTCCCAGAACTGGGGAAAATTCCTAAATAAGGAGTCTGCTGAATGGCTACAGCCAATTTTGAAAGCATATTATTTGCAGATTCATAAAATCATGGAAGGTTCATTGAAATTCAGAAGCCACTTAGTAGCTTTGCAGTCAAAAAAAATGGATACGACTTCCTTTTCCAAGACAGGTAAAAATTAAGTCCTAACAAAAAAAAATAAAAGTCTCAGGATAAAGTAAAAGTGATTAAACTAATTAAGCAAGTGAAATGGTAGCTGTAATCAGTTTTTACTGAAAAGCATTCTAATAACATTTCCTACTAAATACAAACAGTTCAAGCATGATGGCACAACTTCAGTTTGCACATGCACTTCAGTTGAGTTTGTAACTTGAATTTACACAAATCAAGTCAAAGCATCTTAAAAATAAACGGTTAAAATCCTGGGTGCAAAACACCATTGAAAGAAGGCAAACATTATAAATTGACTACTTAGATAACTGCATGTTAAGCATAGTATATCTTCCTTGCAAATGATGTTAGTATACACACTACACTTGGTCACAAATCAATTAAGCAAGCTACCAAAGAGCTGATGATTTTCGACAGCCAAAAAAAGCAGTGATCACAAGACCCTTTGGGTTTCTGTGCATATTTGGATTGTGATGAGGCAGACAGGTATCCCAGGTATCTCATAACATCTGAACAAGGACACATGCCCAAACCTCATCCACTTCCATGCTTGGCAAGGCTTCATAATTCAGAGTAGGAAGTCAAAAACAATCCATGCCGTAAGTGTAGTTTCATCTGCTGCATAAGATGGACTGAGTCATTTTAAAAAAAAATACAGCTTCATAGTTTGGAGCAGAGAAAGTACTGCTTAAATCAACTCTGTGTTACCCAGTAAAACATATTTGTATTTATACACATGCTGTTTCAAAACAAGTAAAGGACATCACAGCTGTTGAGAACCAGACTGCCTCTTGATGATTTATTTTAACCAGTGCATAAGTCTGGCCTCACTGGAGGAAAGCTGCAGTTAAGTCCCTTAAGATGTTTTCACGCTTTATTCATAAGGAGTCTTTACTCAAGTTTCCCGAGCAGTTCTGAATTAATTTTCTGTAGCCAGGCTGTACAACCAAACTTAAATCCCTGTTACTGACAAGTATGTGACACAGATGGTCACAGTTAAACGTTCATCTCCATTAATGTCCAGCTGTAATTGCACAACATTGACTTGTATACATTCACATAAATTCAACTTTCTGCACCTATAAATGAACTCAATTACCTATAACGACAGACACAGCTAGTGGGGCAAAAAAAAAGTTTAAACTCTGGTTATATTTATATATATATAAACTAATAGTTACTACATATATAAGAAGGTTCAGTAACCTTAAATGTCTGTACCTGGAGGATCTTGGCAAATATAGCAGGTATATTTCTCAGGTACATTATCTTCCAGTAAACCCATACAGACTCCATGCTGCCAGCACAGACACTCTTCACACTGTTTAAAGTCAAGAAGTGCACATCAACAGAAATGAAGCCTACAGGAGCTCAATAAAGTTTACCTCAGTTAAGAAGAGATGCATTATCTACACATTTTAAAAGAACAAGGTATATTAACATCCCCTCCCTTTCAGCTACAAATACATTAAAGAATCAGACTACAGTATTTCAATCCTTCCCACTTTTTTCACGTGGATTTACGGAGAATGACAACAATTATGCTGTCAAAGCAGAGATCCCAGAGATTCTGAAAGGTGTCAAAATGTTCCCTTCAGAGATGAAAATCTTCTAAAAAGATGCATGCACACAGTATCTAGGACAAAAACAATCAACCTTGATCAAAATATACCAAGTTTTCTGAATTAAATTTTCCACCCTTAAATAATAAATCAACATATTCAATTACAAAATCCTAGGGATATTTATGATAATGTAGGACTAGCCAATACTATGCTTCGACGTATCTCTAGCATTTCATCCATTTCCACAAAGGTAGCGCTACTTTTTTTTTATAAAAAGAAAAATGCAGGTGCAGCTGTACTAGCTTTAAAAAAACAACTTTGCTCACATTGGTAAGCATAAACGTCAAAATCACACTGGCAAAGACCAAATATACTTTGGCACTACTTTTTAGTGCAATTATGCTATTTAAAAATGCAATAAACCATACGGTTTCAGAGCAGGAAAAACTACATGCACATGTTCTGTTTCAGCCTTTTTCCCCCCCCCTCTTCCACAAGCAGCCAAAACCACAGCTGCAGCCTAAAAAACATTAGAACACGGGACAAAACCCCACATAAGAATATTAAGTCGATTTTGATTTGAAACTGTGTGGTGTCTGTTTAGAGTTATTATGTTCATAAGCATTGAGACAGTAGATCATCTTTATTTCTTGGAGCACAAGGCAAAAGCTTAACGCAGAGACCATGACAATATTGGCAAAGGTTTTCAAATGAGCTGATACAAAGAAACGGTAACTGCAAGCAATGTTAGATGCCCTTCACTGACCTACAATGAACGATACCAACCTGATAAACATCTCAACTGTGTTGGCTAATACTTTTATTAATGCTTTTCTCCTTATCTGCTGCTTTTCCTCCATCTAGGAGAGACAGAAAGGCACCACCAGTTTTTCAGTATGTCATTTGCTTTAATTTAGTGGTTTAATTGTGAAGGAAATTGAAGCACAGGAACTGGACAGAGAAAAACAGACTTCTGAAAAATGGGACTAACGATGTCTGGCCTTACGAAATGAAAAAGGAATCCTAGAGCAATAAAGTGTTTTCAGAAAAGGTTGAGAGACCACACTGTTCACAAAGAGGGTAAGATAAGTAGGAAACACGGAAAAATGTCCTAAAAAGAAGAAAACCAACTAAGAAAAACAGCCTGCCCATTAAAAAATGAGGAAGCTCCTGGACCTAGTTACACTTGCATCCTATAAATCATACCATAAAGCTGTAGTCCTGAAGCTACACTCTGTGACTTTCCAGGAAAACTTACCCTGAACTCCAACAAAGCATTCCAACTTTTTACTGGCCTGGTATTCAAATATCCACCCCATCAGGACAGAGGTCCTTCCTTTCATCTGCATGCTTTCCTCATAGCTCAGCCAGCCTGGCTGTAGCCTGTTGCTCTGGATACATGTTAAGTAGAAGCCAGCCCCTGCCCAGACAATAGGAAGGAGATTCAAAGCAAGCTAACTTTGAGATTCTGAAGAGAAAAATGTGCAGAGGTGGGCAATAATATTTTAATTCAATTTTAAGTGTGAAAAAAATACCAAGCCCAACGGACATGTATTTAAAGCAGCTTTTCATCTACCAGAGCAAAAATACCCTGATTCCATTTACATCCATCACCCACCTGCAAAGCCACCAAAATGGAGCCACACAGCTCTCTATCTTACACACGCACACACACCCCAATGCTTAGGTGCAAAAAGAAAAAAGAAAGGAACAACACTTTGCCTGGACTTTTCTGGGCCCGATGCGTATTCTAAAAATGCTGTACTGTGACTTCCAAACAAACTGAAGGGAAAGCATTGAAAGTAGTACCTTCTCGCAAAGTTATGGAGACTCACATGAAATCACAGGGACAAGTAGTTTTTACGTTTTCCATTTCAGATGTCTATTATACGAAGCAGGTACTTTAAATACAAAATGTATTTCTGTGCCCTTGTCTAATGAATGGTCTTTGAGCACAAATTGCCTGAGACAATTTTAAAGCAAGTTCGAGGTATCAGAAGAGTTTTTCGTGAAGTATCTTAAGCTGAATTTATAGGGAACTTTATTACTAGCTTTGAGAGAAATGGAAAAAAGTCAGTTTAATCGTGTGAAGTCCAGTCAAATTTGAACATTTCATTTTTTCGGGAAAAAATAAAAGGTACTGCTTGTGTTTAACATTTTTTTCTTCATTACTTCTCAATTTGGCACATTCACGGATATGCGCTTGGTTCAAAGAGAAAATGACTTGCAATTGTCCCTTTTTTCTTTTTCTTTTTTTTTTTTTAAGAGGACAACACGAGTTGTCATAGGAGGACTGAACCTCCAGTCACAGGCATGAATTAAACTTCTCTAGCTCCAAATTATGATACAAAGTCAAAGCAGATTGGCACAAAGGCACATGCTCAAGCACCAAATGTTATCATATTTCAGTGAGATCTCTAAAGAGTAATAAGCAAGGACAGAACAAACACCCCAATGAAAACAAATGCAATGACAATGTTCTTCTAAATAAAACCATACACTGAACAAAACTTTGCATGCTCAGGAATAGAACAAGTTTAAATACAAGTTCTTCTAGGGCAGACACTTCCAAATTTGAATTTAAGTGTCAAAGCCTACATAGGAAAGAGGGAAGAAAATCTTTCCAAGTTATAGCTACACCGGAAGTCAAAGGAAAAGCGTCAGTCTTAGCGTTACACCTCTGAAAAGCTAAAAATTGGTTCTCCTCATTGTAATTCCACAATTGTATAGGAGAACTTCACTTTGGATTAGTTAATGCCCTGTATTTAAAGAGCTAACACAGGCATTTCTACAACAATAAAGCTCCAAACTCTTTTCCCAAAACCTACAGGCTGACAGACGGCTGTGGAGAACACATTTGGTAGCTTTAGAGACCTGCCTAACCCTACCTCCTCCAAAAATCTCATCAATTCCTTGCTCCCCAATTCCTACTGCTTCAATCCCCATAATGTATGCAGGTACTCACCATGGTGCCCATCTGCATCTCTTTTACTGAGAGAATAGCCCACTGTCTTATACAGTTTCCTTATAACACAGCTAATGCGTTTTGGTGTTTTATTTTTTTTTCAACTTCTAAAAAATTTGCAGTGTGCTCAGAAAAACTAAACTAGTTCAGCCTACAAAACTAATCTAAGCAGCAGCCCACAAAACCTTACGCGAACCTATGCACAGACTATGCTCATAGCTAGCTGACAGTTCTCTGCATTCTGCAGTTGTAGACTAGCATCAAGCCTAATTTTGCCAGAAAATTATATTGAAGACTACAACTTCACTTTTTTTTTTTTTTTTTTAAGAAAAAGAGACATGGTCTTAGAAAGCAGCCAGCTTCCCTTTATTCCCAATAGCTATCAGACTCCTTTTCTTCCTGAACACCCAAATGTTATTAATCACATTTGGACCACTGCCCATTACCACCCCCATCCCTACTAACACACACAGCATATTTCATCCTGTGTTGTGAGAATCCAACACTAATACAATGTGCATCAGAACGAGCTATGCCCTAAGAGAAACGTGTTGCACTTTTCCAAGTAACTTATCTGTAAACCACTAGGGAAGGCCAAAGAAAAACACCCAAGTGCCAAGCAAGAAAAGTCAAGTTAATCATTAAGCTTGACTGTCAAGACAAAAATCAAACCCAGCTGCATTAGCTGTATTAAAAAAAATCAGAGGAGAGGTTGCTGATGTTCAGAGCAAAACAGGTGTTTCTGCCCTCCTGCAGAAGCTAAGAATTCTTCAAACAGTGCATGCCCTCTCCCCTTCACAGGTTTCTGCCCCCATTCAAGCAGTAAGGGCCACCAAAAACTAGCGGAGGCTGAGAGGTAGGCACATACCAGCTTCTGCCTTTCCTTCTAGTTTCAAAGGGCAATAAAGAGACTCTGCTCACAGTAACATGCCAACAGCTATCCCAGGAATAGGTCCCATGAAGTGGGGTTAAGCTTCACAGAAATTAGCAACAGAATGCCAGGGGAAGTGAATACAAAACCTGCAGATGGGGTGTGAGATGTGCCAGAGAAATAGTTTTTAGTCCCACCTAAAACTTTCAGCAATATGTTGTTTATATTAAAGCAAACTTGGCTCACGAAGGTAAGCCTGCCTTAAAGGACACAACTGAGCCCTGGGGAAGGAGCACCAGGGATTTGGACAGTTGTAGAGAAAACACAGAGCTTCACCCATCTGTCAGGCAGAAGCGGAGAACAGTGACTGCTCCGGCCAACGTGGCCTGCCAGGACAATTCTCCAACAGCCCTCCCATAATGCTACCAGGACATCTGAAACAGATACCTGGAAAACCTGGGAATCAAGGATCTGCAGAGCCGATGCTTTAGGAAAAATTAGGTTTAGATGGCTCCAGAACACAGCATTTTCCTGTCAAGCATCCGTAACATCAAGCTTACCCAATGATATTGGCACAGTGATACACTGACTGTTAAAATGCTCTGTGAAACTCTGTCATTGCTTCTTGGAGTCAAAAAGCTCATCTGCCACCAACCACATAAAAGCACTTCTGGGCACATATAAGACCTACAGAAACAATTAGGCAATCCCAGAAGGTACATAATCCAGACACTGCCGTGCCATATCCTTTCAAAAATAGCTAACACCCTCAAAAGTATGTAATAACCTTAAAATCCTCAGTGAGCCCACTTGCCAAGCTACACTACTATCACTTCGAACTGAACTCCTACAATTAGAAACGTTACCTAAGAAAGCTGGAAGCTTCCTAAAAAAAACAACACAACACATTTCTTCAGAATGGTAACTGTGAAAAGCTAGGTTCAAGAGCATCACACACCTGAGCCCCCTGCATGTTTTTTCTCTGCATTTAAGATTTAAGAGGACTTACTGAAGGGGACCATCCAGCTCATGTAAGAAGCAGTGCCAAAATGAACTAAAGCAAAAAATGCTGAAGTTTTTATTTGATATAAACTTGACCTCTTCACTGTTTGAAATGAATAGGAACTGGGTAGAATGGCTAACAGCAGCTATGTGAGGAATGGTTTCCCACTAACTTACAGATGGCTCAAGAACTAAAAGTAAACAGCCAGGGCTGTTTCAAACAGACGTTTATCACTACTTTTAAGTGGGACAGATAGATGCTGCTCCAGCTGCAAAGAGCTTTCTGCAAACTCAGTTTACAAAGAGTACATAATATTGTGAATGGACACATGGCTTTATGCAGATTATGAACTACAGAAGATGCTGCAGAATGCACAAATGCAGTTTTTCAGTTTGGCTTCCAAAAAAAAGCTCAAACGATTATTTTTTTTTGTCCATACTATATAGAGGGTTGCAAGTTTAAGTGAAGCTTCTTGCCATGGCAGAGAAACGGAAGTGTATTATGATTGGACAGCAATGTTCTGAACGTGTTCAAAACTAGAGGGAAGGAAAAAAAAAGCCAGTTAAAGCCCCACTAACTTTAAAGGTATACTCTCTAAACCTAGGAAGCCGTTGTAGTTTTTTTTTTTTTTAAAAATGCAAATCTACAGTGACAAACCAACCAACCGTTAACGACTCATGGAGATTTTTCCTTCCTCACCCATTTTCCTTCAATAAAAAGACTGAAGATTTTCTACAAACATAACAGCTGCTCACCCTGACCTGTTATCTTGAAAAATGTTACGATTCCAGAAGAAGACAGTTGATTTCATGTATAGAATGTATCAGTGCATATTTCTACAATAGCTTTTCCACTGTTGGACTGACACCTTCCACTGTTTTCACTACATAGTGCATCCACACTCCACTTCATCCATACCTGAATCATGAAGTCATTTTCGTCTTTTACTTCACAAATGCACCGAACAATCTCAAAATCACCTTCTTCAGCTTCTTCATCAGGATTTGTGGTTACATCAACATCCTGACTGCAGTCATCATCACTCCAAAGCAAGCTATCCATAGATGACTCACTCATAGTGTCTTCCTCTGTATAAAAAGCAACCAGATAAAATAGCAAGTAATTACAGAAAGGTCAGAAAACTCTCAACGCTCATTATGTAGACATGCATTACTAAAAGTTTCAGTTCATTCTTGAATTCAAGGAACATCACAATAGTGACCTACTGTTTGAGTGCTACAACAAAGTTTTAAATGTTGTCATTAATAGCTTCTTCAAAATATTCTAACTTAACAGCTTCTGTCATTAAAATTTCACTCTCAACAAACAACGCCTCAAACCAAAAGCACAAAGTCTTTTTAGACAAGTAGGTATAACAAACAAAACCAGATATATAAATTCAAACAGGATTTAGACTAGTTCCTGCAATCTATATAGAACTATCTTGGTACTGTAAATGTAGAGCTAAAACAGAACACGGCTCTGTCTTATGAACCAGTAGATCTCAAAAAGAAATGTCTTCATCACAGAAGCAAAGTCCAACACAAAATTTAATCTTTCAGAATTTTTTTCTTTAGACTCCAGTTGAGAGTAGATTTCTCAATTCAGTTGAAGTGCACTCTAAGGATACTCAAACACTACTTAAAGCATTTACACAGAACCTCTGTGGCTTGAACAAAACCATCAGGAAAATCTTCACTGAAAAAAAACAAGCTAAATTGGGATACTTACATCTCAGTAATATTAACGCAATGTCTACACGTTCTGTGGGTACGGAATGGGAAGGTCAGAGGTGAAAGAAAGATTTTAAGTTATTTGAGAAGTACTCTAGAGTTCTTACCTTTCACTCTCCTCCAGCTCATTCATAAATCAACTATACTGTGGTCTCTGACCTATATTGGGGTAGAACTATTTTGATCACTTCGCCCCTAAAATGAAACTGTAGAAATACGAAAACCAGTCTGGAGAAACTATATGTTTGGGAGAAAGATCTGTTCTCAATGAGTTTCAGGGACTGAAACTCCAATGCATTAGTTAATGTTCATGTTTTGAAGTTTTGTTCCACCTATGAGAAACAGTGATTTTTCCTGAAGGATACTGGAAGTGCCAGGTTAAGCACGTTGTACTTTCATATTACACAAGGGTTTTACAAGATCTTATTTATCTAGACACTACCTTTATTGCTAGTACAAGTTCTGCAGACGTAAAAAGCACCAAAACAATGGTGAAAAGGGTGAAAAAATTATTTCCAATACTTTTCACCTCTTTCAAAGTGTATTAACTGATCACAAGAAGTCTGAGCAATTGATGCCCATGTTACTGAACTCTATGTTCTATTGTTGGTATGCTCCAAAACCACAGCTTATCAGACTAGCAGACCGTGTTTTAAGCACAGATGGTGATACTGTCTTCAGTTGTTTTTTTAATTCCACAATACAGTAAAAAGAGAAAAATTTAACTGAAGTTAATTTTTCCTGAACTCCAACAATAGAACAGCTGCATCAAAACAATAATCAAATTGTCACCAACACTATCTGTATGGTGATGTTTTATGTTTCCTGTACCTACAAACAGGCTGTCATACATTTCTCATTTCAAGGCAATTTGCGAGCTTTAAGAATAACTGGAGGAAGAAAACCTTTTTTTTTTTTTTACTATACCTATTTGTAACAGTAAATACCAAGACACCAAGGTATCAAAAGATTATGAGAGCTAGAATGTAACAGCCACATATTTGAGCTGTTTACAAAGTATTATGAAGGTACTAGGGAAGAGCTACTCAAGAGCTTCTTGTCATTAACGAAGCTCTGAAGGCCATCAGAAAACCACATAGCAGTATACAGTATAATACACAATCATATCCAGTGCTGTCCCAAACATAATGAACACTGTATACAATTTGCAAAGCACCTATTTAACTCTGAAAGAATTACTACTTTGAAGGAAACCTTAGGAAAAATAACAGATGGAATTACTGAACGCTTATCATAGAGCTAATAAGGAGTTGCAAAAAGGTGCAAAATGTGTTTGAATTTTCAAAACGGGTAATACACTCTTAAAACTTCTGTAAATCATAGAATGGCTCGCGTTGGAAGGGACCTCGAAGATCATCTAATTCCAACCCCCCTGCCGTGGGCAGGGATACCTTCCATCAGACCAGGTTGCTCCAAGCCCCACCCAGCCTGGCCTTGAACACCTCCAGGGATGGGGCATCCACAGCTCCTCTGGGCAACCTGTGCCAGTGCCTCACCAGCTCTCTCAGCCTTTCTGTACAGGAGAGGTGCTGACCAACTTTGTAGCTGTCCTCTGGACCCTCTCTAACAGACCCTCATCCTTCTTGTGCTGGGGGCCCCAGACCTGGACGCAGTACTCCAAGTGGGGCCTCACCAGGGCAGAGCAGAGGGGCACAATCACCTCCCTCCACCTGCTGCCCACCCCTCTGTCGATGCAGCACAGGATGCAGTTGCCCTTCTGCTGGCTCATGTCGAGCTTTTGATCCACCAGAACCCCCAAGTCCCTCCCTGCAGGGCTGCTCTCAGCAAGTTCTTCTCCCAGCCTGTACTCATGTCTGGGACTGCCCTGACCCAGGTGCAGCACCTTGTGCTTGGACTTGCTGAACCTGATGCGGTTCACATGGGCCCCCTTCTCCAGCCTGCCCAGGTCCCTTTGGATGCCATCTCTTCCTTCTTTGGTATCAACCGCACCGCTCAGCTTGGCGTCATCTGCAAACTTGCTGAGCATGCACTCGATCCCACTGTCTGTGTCGTTGATGAAGATATTAAACAGCACCGGTCCTAGGGACAGACCCCTGAGGGACACCGCTCGTCACCAGCCTCCACCTGGACATGGAGCCATTGAGCACCGCTCTGGGTATGGCCTTCAAGCCAATTCCTTACCCGCTGAATGGTCCACCCACCAAATCCACATCGCTCCAATCTGGAGATCAGGATGTCATGTGGGACTGTGCCAAAGGCCTTACACAGGTCCAGGTAGAGGACATTCTAGATAGTCTTCCCTTGTCTACTGATTCAGCCACTCCATCCTAGAAGGCCACCAGATTGGTCAGACACAATTTGCCCTTGGTGAAGCTGTGCTGGCTGTCTCAGAACGCCTCCTTGTCCTGTGTGTGCCTTGACATTGCTTCTGGGAGGATCTGTTCCATGATCTTCCCAGGCCCAGAGATAAGGTTCACCAGTCTGTAGTTCCCCAGGTCTTCCTTTCTACCCTTTTTTTTTTTTTTTTTTTTTAAGTGGGAGTGATGTTTCCCTTTTTCCAATCACTGGCAGAGACAAAGCGAACAGCAAAAAGCACCACCAGCATCTAGCTCTGACAAATGAATTGGGTTCAGCTTCTTCAGGCAGTGCAAAGGAAACATGAGGTCATGAGCAAGAATAGCCAAACCTGCATTATGAGTACTAGCCTTCACACACATGCTGTAATAGAGCAGCTCACGAATTTATCGGTAATGAAAGACAGAACTAGTAAGCCATAAAGAAGTCTCATTTTACCATTTGTTTTTGATTTTCCTCTGTGCTGTGCAGACTCAGAGCACTGCAGCTCTGTGCTTGTGTGGGCAGTTGATTTATTTGAAGAAATACATTTTGTGACAACTGATTTTTCAGGAGAAAGTTCCTGCGAAATATCTGTGTTTTCTTCACTGCCAGAGTATTCTGTAAAATTATAAGAAGTACTATGGTTAGAAGTTTGTGGTTAAGGAAACAAGACAGAAGAAAAAACAGCATCATAACAACAGGTACATATGATTCACTAAGACAGTGTCCACTTTAATATTCTAGGACTTCGGGACTTCATTATGTTGCTGAAAGAACTGCAAACTTCCTAGAGGTAATAAAGGTACCCTCTGAGCCAGAAAAACCCTGTGCAACTCAATCATCTTCACTGATGAAGTGAGAAAGGTTGGAAACACTGGTTATTTATACATAAATATTCTTCAGGATGAACATCTACAAATGCTTCTGCATTACAGACAGACATTTCTACTCAAGCACTGTTAGCTGGAGACCTCTCCCTCATACCCCATTATTCACGTGGGCTAAACACATTCCCTAATGTCACGGGCTACAAGGAAACAGAGCCTCTTCTTATATTCTCCTAGCATATGTACAAAATGGTACTCTTGGGTGGAAAAGAAAAACCACAATTAGAAACATATGGAGGAAACACCTAGAACCGTTTCTCTGTGACACACCCATTCATCATGCTCTGGCACATACATCAACTCAGTCTGTCTGCAGTTGTAAGCAGTACCCTCCACATCAGTCATCTGAAGGAAACCTTCAGAGTTCCTAGACTAAAAAATAAGGACAACATCAAAACTGATGTAAAAATATAGGGCCAAAATGAATAAATCCCAGGAAACACAAGTGGCCTAAGTTCTTGCAAGTAATGCACAACAGACAGAAAGCTCATTTAGCTGTAGTCACCTGCATGCACCTCAAGTTGCCCTAGTACACAGAATTCTGTTAGTAAGATGTATAAAAAGGAATGTAAGGAATGTAATTGTATAAAAGGATGTATAAAAAGATGTACAGAAAAGAAAAAAAAATCTTTGGGCCCAAGAGTCACTGACCTTCTCAACCGCTGCAGCTCAGAGAGCTGATTATTGCTAATTGCCTCAGGCATTTTAAAGACCTGACAATAGCGTAAGGACTGCAAGTCTGAATTAAAACAATCTGCCTGTTATAGTCTGTCCCCCAAAATTCAGGGAACCAATACAGCTGATGATTTAACAAAAAAATGAAACTGTCCAGGACATATGCTGGTGCAGCAATAGTTAAAGTGTGTTCTCCTGACTTCACCTTGAGAACTATTTCTCACCTCTTTTGATGTCTCTTTTCTGAAGAAGTAAGGCATCAAGCCTCTCTCTCCCTCACTTTGTAGTAGAAACAGTTTGTCCAAGTTCAAAGCACTGCCTGCCTATGGTTTTCTCAGATCCAATTAATCTAGTATGTTCAGAAGAACATAATTTGCAAGCATCTTGAGAAAGTTTTATTTTGGATGATATTTAGCTGGATGTTTTACCGGGGAGGGGGTGGTGGTGTCAGTGTTGGAAAGTCACTCCTCACTATTCTGGTGCCAATCATTTGATAACACTCCAATTTCAGCACTGTAAGATAAACTAAAGCTCCTCATTCTGGAGTGCTGTCTGCCCATTTCTTGACTTCTGAACTTTGAAGATGTTACAGCGTAGTGATGAGATCTGAGAAGGACAGATTTTAGATAACTAACTAAAGTAAGGTTAGTTTGCGATTTAAATGCCCCAAAACCTTCATGTTGCTCCAAAAATTTTAGGAACACGACACATCATGTTTTTTGTATGCATTTGAATATCTCTACACTAAAATGCTGAATTTCCAGATCGTGTAAGCTAAAGTACAGAAACTAGAAATACATCCAGCCACCACAGCTATCGCAACTTGTCTGGTACCCACTTTGGAGGCTTCAGAAGCCAACATGCTTTCATTTACGTTTCAAAAACCCAAGGACAAAGGGACAAACAATTTGTTGGTATGATTATTTGTCAAATTATTGAGTAAGTTTACAAATTAGGATTTGTAGAATATCTACATATTTGTGGGCACCATGTCATCAGAAAGTCACTGAAGTCATTTGTTTCTATTCAATTCTGAGTCAGTCTACTTGTGGTTCATTCTTTCCCTCTGCTCTCTCATGACAGCTTGTCCAACGTCTTCACAGAAGTTAACAAAAGTTATTCTTTCCAGTCTGAGAAACTCCTCCATAAGGAGCTCTCGTTTGACAAATTATGCATGAATACACTGCTTTAATGATCCTAGACATCAATCAGTGGCATAGGAAGTCGTCAAGCTTGATCTGTACATTTTGAAATCTTACGATATCAACTGCCACGTTTGGAAGTTACAAATCCAACTGCCAGTAACCATCTTGGGCTTATATATGGCATTCAAACTGTGAAGAGGAAAGTATTCCCTGTTGACTTCATCTTCAGAAGCTTTGGAAGACACATTATTACAACCTTCCTATTAAATGCAGGTGGAACAGCAGTTTATGAGACATGAGATAGACAAAGCAAAGATTCTACTCTGTGTCTCCAGAAGATTTATCCTTTTGAAAAGAAAAACTTGGATGTGTCAGCTCATTATCAGAACCTCTAAAAGTAAGTGAATATATAAGAACTCAAAGTTAACAGCAGAAAAAAGAGGACCCATCAGCATTTTCAAGCCCCATCACTCAAACAGGAGAGCTAAAACTCTCATGTACAGGGAACATCTGGTACACAGGATACTTGGTAACAAATTGAGGGGACCTGCACACTCTTTAACTGGGTGAAACTTGCATAGAAGTCTATCTTACTAATGGAAAGCCAAACTTGAAGACTAACACATCCATTTTGGAGTTTGATTTATTCTGTGCCATTATAACCACTATTATCAGCATTAATGATACACATGAATTATCTTGCCAATCATGGTTTAATCTTAATGACAATAAAATCACAACTACTAGGTAAATGAAGGAAACATATCTGCAATGATATGGTAAGAAATATCTGCAATGTCTCCTCTCAAGAGCATGGAACTGGGTAACAGGCAAAACAAGGAAACAAAACCATTTTCCTCTAAAGAAAAAAAAAGCTTTACCAGGCTTAGCTCTCTTTTTCTTTTTTTTCTTTTTCTTTGCCTTGGACCTTCCACAGTCTTTGGACTTTCTTTCTTTGTTCTTCTCATATTCTTTAACAGCTGAAATTAGACAACATTCCAATTTAATTTTAAAGATATACACAACTATTCTACTAATTTTCTTAAATGCACCCATAGTTTCTTCAGGCAAGCATGGACAGTTCAGTAGAAAAAAACAGCAAGAAGTATTACCTGTAAGAATTCCCAGCCCACAGAATTGGAATGGTCTGTTTTATGTCCTAGTGTGATTGTCCCATAACTAAGTTACAATAGCATGTAAGAGAAAGCAACTAGGCACCAATGCCCCATTTTCTACTTAGGTAGTTGGAGTTCCAGCCTTCAGAGATTATTAAAAAACAAAACACTTGAGCATTTGTTATATCCATATTCTAAACAGTTTAAATTTCTAACTGAAATTACTGCTGAACATTTCAGTAGTGTTGTGTCTGACGTGAGAACCCTCCCCCCCAACTCTAGTCCAGTTCCTCAAACATTTTGCTTTCATAGAAAAATGGAGTAACAACTGGTTCAGTTGTCTATACCTGTTTTTCTCTCACCGTTTCCTTCCCATCCTATTTTTATGGAAATAAAATCATAATTTTTGAATAATTGGGTGATATCTTTCAGTCAAGTCCATCCTCAAAGCATGCCTCCAGAGCATTTGCTGTAAGTAACCACATTGCCAGGAAATGTGTACAAACCCTTGCTTTAGATCTCCTGCCACTTGATCGCAACTCCTGTCTTTCGGATTTAGTTCTCTGCAGCAAAATTTCTAGATACTTGCAGAGTTCCTTAAAATAAACTCTCCAGACTCTGCAGAGACTACTAGGTGCAACCATAAGTGTACTATGGAAGTATGCCTTGCATCTCAAAAGGGCTTTGCTCTCAAGAGTGCTCAGCTGGTTAAGCCACTCACTATCCATTTAAAAAAAAAAAAAACATTTCAATCACTGATTACCAATATCAGAACAAACATCTAAAGACACTCTACTGTCAGAAACACTCTCCTACACAAAATGTTTAAGAACCCCAACTAGTCTGTAACCACTCAGGAAGCAAAACAATACCAGTATGTTATGTTAACCTCCTACAACATACTATTCAGTAACCTCTCTAATCCACAATGTGAGGCTATGTTTTTGAGGTACAAGCTGCCCACTTTGAGAAATTGGACATCTCAGTCACATTTAGGTGATTACCAGCTGTGATAAATGTGCAGGGGACAAATGATTATAGCATGTCCTTTAAAAAGCCTTCAGCTCTTACATCTCCCCTGCCTTTCAGTCCCTGCGTATCTCCTGCTCCTTTGCAGCTTTTGACCTCCTTCAGCATGTTAATAATGACAGTTGCTAAACCTGCGCATTGCCAGCAGCCAGGTTAGCTGCTGACATTGATGGCAGCCTGCCATACAAATTAGATGTCCCTCAGAAGGAACATGACTGAAAATGACAGGCAGTAAAAGAGAAACTTCATTCCCACTCTGTTACCATGGGGGGGGGGGGGGGGGGGGGGGGTTGTGAAAGGAAAAAGAGGTTCACATGCATATCCCAGCATAAAGCTTCTAGCTACATCTTCCTTTCCTTTGTCTTTAATCTCTCCCAGTCTCCCAGTGCTCAGGACCCTCTGGGTACCACTTCCTTCTCCCTGCTCATATGCAGGGACCCTATTAAGTTCTGTCATTTTCCTCTTCCAGGAAAAGGTCAAAGAGACAATAACTGAGGTCAATATAGGCAGGAAAAAATTGCATCTTTTCAGTTGGAAAGTGAAGATAGTCAGATCATCTAATCTGTTTTAGGGTATGTGAGAGGGCATTTCTTCCATCACTCAACACATCAGTTGTAAGTGGGACAAAAACCGTTCCTTGATCCCATGCTTTTTCCCTCTGAACTAGAGAGTATGTATTTTTTCATTTCTCTTTTAAAAAGGTAAGTATTTGCACTTTTCTGTGTATTTACTACCTCATACAGTTAAATCAACAGGCCTTCCAAAAACCCTGTACTGCTGGATATTTTTATCCAAAGCTGTTTCTTGTAAGTATTTGGAAGTTTAAAGAATTCTCACTGGAAGGCAACCAGATACGGCAGTCACCCAACCTAACCTAGGTTAGGAGCATCCTCATAGACTTGCATAATCAAAGAGAAAAAAAATGCCTTATACAATCCTAAAAGCAATTATCACAACCACATTTTTAAAAAGGATTTTTTTTTTTTTTTTTGCCAAAAGCACACAAAAAAATAAATTCTTTATTTCCCTGCATGGCCAAGAGAGACTAAAGAGGATGAGCACTTAGTCAAACCCCACCAACACTTTAAAGTTTGTGCTAACATCTTCAGGCCATTCTCTCAAATAAGAAATACCCTACTGAGTCAAACCAGTGAAAAAATTGAAATTCTCCAGAATAAAAGTATTACAAGTAAAATTCACTTAGCACAGATTTTCACATTCCTCACCATTGTGGCTCAAATTGTCACCACATATCTGAAAGAGAATAGTGATGTAGGAACCTATATTATAGCAGAATCTAGTATAAACAGGGTTTACAATATAACACTGAAAAGAGTTAAGCGATGCCACCCAGAGATTTTCAGTAGCACTGATCATTGGCTACCAGAAAAAGTAAAGTCTCAAGTTCATGCATCTCGACAAGTTCACGATTACTTAAAATAACACTTTGGACAACCCAGGGTTGTTCCAACAACGGAATTAAGACACGTATCAAGTAAGCAAATTGAATGAAAACATTCTTTTTAAAAAATATTCTACTACTTTTTCCATCTAAAAAATGTTACACACAATGACTGGAAACATTGAAATTCTGAGTATAGAAAAAAATTCACGAATTTCATTATAATGATTCTTCATTTGAAACCACTACAAAGGAACAGTGAAAAATACTGCTTAAATTGTATACTCATTAAAAAATAACTTTTAAAAACTAGGTATATAGAATGCTTTCTACGAATATTATCAGTTCCTACCAACGCTTAAACCTTTTGCAAGAGTTCATTTTAAACTAAAGAAGCGTACCATTTTCAACTCTTTTTTTTTCTGGAGGCTTCCGGAGTGATCTCGCTATGTGGTTCTCCTTGGTTTGTTCTCTAACAGAATATCGGTGACTATTTAATGCATTTACAGCAGTTGATGTTCTTCTCTTCTCTATTTTTTCATCTCTATATGGGGTACTCCTTAGGGCTATGCGTAGAGGAGCATCTACAAAGAGAATAAAGACGAGGTCCAAACTTTAAATACTTTCAAAACTGAACTCTACTTCACCAGCAGCAGTTCTAGTTGTCCATAGGGAGCGTCTCTGATGAAATAAACCACTGAGCTTGCAGTCCCAGCAACTTGACCACAGAAGAGTTTTTAAGCAGAAGCTGATTTAAAGTCTAAGACCTGCAATGTTTTTTGTTGTTGTTGCAATCCCCAAAGCTTTTTTCTTCCAGAAATACTGTTGCATTGAGGAAACAGAGAGAGAAACAGTTCAGCTCAGCAGTGATATGGTCAGATAAATGTTTCTTTAAAGAGAAAATAAAATAAAAGAGGTCCTGTTAATTTAACTAGAGGAACCACAGCCTATTCTCAAAAGTGTGCTTTGTAACAAGCATATAGAAGCTCTGCATATCTAAGGAAGGGGAGTTTTAAAGTACATACCACTGAAATAACAGCATTTCAGCCAGGAGAGAGATGCAAGAATTCAGCATCACTACCTAAAATCCATAAAATCATGAGATAGACAATTTCATCTGTGACTCCATTAACTATTAAGTCTTCTTGCAATATTCTTCTTGCTACTTTGAAGTATGACATCAAGTATCTTCGTCAATCAGAACCAGTAGCTAAGCTGACAGAATGCTGATTTTCATCAAGAATGTATAATTCTATAATCATAAGCATCTCAAACTGGATACTAAAGGCAACTTCTGTCCTGTCTGAAGACTTAAATGTCAATAGGTTTTTCACTTGGAAGCCTCTCTAAATAACCGTGAGCAGGAGTTGAAAATGACTGAAGACAGAAGAGTCCATGTTCAGCATACTTAAGAGAAGTGGAATCAAGTACTCTGGCCTGACCAACATTTCAAGTTGGAGCTGTAAGGCACATTAAGAAACCTCTTCATGTCCCTTTTAGAATCAAGTGGATCTCTTCAGGCTGAAGGAACCAGCAAATATCCAGCAAAACCTGAGGCTGTCAGATGGCTTTCTCCCTGGTCCTCCTCCCACACTGAAGTTACGTTAAAACTTCAGAAAAAAAGAGAAGGTGGTGTTTGTAACAATTTTAATAACCAACTAGTTACCATAGTTTACCATACTCATTTACCATAGTGCTTTGCATCAGCTACAATAGAAGACAGAAAAGTGACAAGGGGTCCAAGTTTCCTCCACAAGACTGTCATGAAGGTGACTTCTGTCCAGTAAGGCAACTCCCTGTTGCCTTTCCTTGGGTGCTTATTGAACTCAAAAGAACTACAAGACTGTAGGATGTAGAACGTTTCTTCCATGGAGAATTCTCCTTGAAGATACTCCTTGAGTATCCAGAAGATACTCCTTGATAATATACCACAGTAATACGTACAGCTTTCCATTTTCAACAGTACCAACTTCTCTTGCAGGAATAAGGTTTTTTTTTGTTGTTGTTGTTCAAATACAGGTCTATTTTTGCAGGACTTCTCACTAACAGAAATCACTTCTGCGAACCTTCACAAACAATGAATTGAGTAAGTCATCAGTTCAAACAAAAATCTTTTTTCCCATGGTACACAGTAGCTGAAAAATAAGATTATGGTACCTTATGATCTGTTTGGGAACAACACAGTCCTAGCAAGCTTTCTGAAAGGCAAAAGGTTTGCAGCAGCACAGGCTGACAAGACACATAAACAAGCCAGAGAAGCATTCCTGAATATCTACCATTCTGCCTGCTTTAAGTTCCAAAAATATTTATAGAACAGCATCTCAGGGAACTTAAAAACAATCAGACTAGGAAAAAAGCCAGACAACCTTCATTTAGGCCTCCTAATTTTCCTTCCTCCCAGGAGCTAAACTCAATTTCATAAATTAACATCTGAAGAATTCTGCAGCCACCCTGATCCCACGAAAAGGCTTCCTGTGGGCTGAGATCTGCATACACAGACTCTTGAGGGAACAAAAGAGTATTCTGTTTTCTAGCTTTGTAAGAGTGAAAATTTAAGAAGGTTTTTGCCAAGACTATTGCATCTTTTAACACACAAAGGTTAATCCATTCCTGTAATATTTTTCAGCTACCATGAACACTCTTTTTTGGGGGGGTAGTCCAAAGGTACCCTATCATATGCCAGGTGTATTTTTCTTCAAAAATAATTATCAACAAACATGTTAACTCTGAAATACTTTTTGTTCCATCAACAGAAAAGTGTAGAGGGTCTAAGACTGCTGAGTACTCTGAAATCCACGTCAGGAGTTGTGACTGAAATTGAAAAGAAGGTAAGATTAAAAATATGGGAAGTCATCCTAAACTTTTGGGAATGTAAAGATTAAACTTGTGCCATGAAGACCCAAACTTGTAAACTTTCTGACTGTAGTATCTTAAATCGTCCCAAAACAACATTTTCAAGTACACTTCTGTGAAGCAGGCCAATTTTTAAATTAGCCACCAGAAGAATGAAAAGCAATTACTTACCGTAACAACCACAACTAAGAACTTGCATTTATGAGTGTGCCATTAAAACCCACACATTCCCCAACCTCAGGCTTTCTGCTTTAGCACCGCCAGCAGCACGCCATATGCTTTTACGCTCCTCCCTCTGAGTCAACCTTCACTCTCCTAAAAGGCTTCCTACTCTCCTGTCTCCTCCCCATCACAGGAATTCCTGATGTACAATTTCAAGAAAAGCCAACAGAGAAACGCAAAAACATTGTATTTGCACACACCACACCTTGTAGTTTTGTTGCTGCTAACTAACTTCTCCATCAAGCACTCGTCCCTGTAATCAGTCAGCTGAAATTACCAAGAAACAACCCATGTCTATACTGTAAGTCCGTAGTAAAAGCAGAACAATGCTCATAAAGACCCTAGTAGGTGCTCCAGTGACCATGCATTTTCTAAAGCTGCCTGTGCAGCTCCCATGAAGACACCCGCACTTTATCCTTAGACAGGACACAGGTATCATCTAAGCTACAACTTCCACACATTCCTGATAATGCTTAACTTGACCAAAATCAAAGTAAATATTCACAGAATGTTAGGGATTGGAAGGGACCTTGAAAGATCATCTAGTCCAATCCCCTGCCAGAGCAGGAACACCTCGATCAGGTCACACAGGAACACATCCAGGCAGGTTTTGAAAGTCTCCATAGAAGGAGACTCCACAACCCCCGCCCAGGCAGCCTGCCCCAGTGCTCTGTCACCCTCAATGTGAAAAAGTTTTGTCTCATATTTAAGTGGAACCTCCTATGTTCCAGCGTGCACCCATTGCCCTGCCTTATCATTGGATGTTACTGAGAAGAGCCTGGCTCCATCCTCCTGACACTCACCCTTTACATATTTATAAGCATTAAAGTCACCCCTCAGTCTCCTCTTCTCCAACCTAAAGAGACCCAGCTCCCTCAGCCTCTCCCTGTAAGGGAGATGCTTCACTCCCTTAACTACCCTTGTGGCTCTGAGCTGGGCGCTCTCAAGCAGTTCCCTTGAACTGAGGGGCCCAGAGCTGGACACAATATTCTGGATGTGGTCTCACCAGGGCAGAGCAGAGGGGGAGGAGAACCTCTCTTGACCTACTGACCACAGCCCTTCTGATACACCCCAGGATGCCACCGGCCTTCTTGGCCACAAGGGCACAGTGCTGGCTCATGGTCATCTGGCTGTCCACCAGGACCCCCAGGTCCCTCACCCCTTTACTGCTTTCCAGCAGGGCAGTCCCCAACTTACACTGGTGTCCCAGGTTGTTCTTGCCAGGACTCTACAGTTGCCCTCTTTATATTTCATTAAGTTTCTCCCCACCCAACTCTCTCCAGCCTGTCGAGGTCCCGCTGGATGGCAGCGGTACCCTTTAATCCCTCTATGATTCAGAATATCCGTAATTATTAGAATTATATGATTCTCTACAAATAGACCACAAAAGCTCCCTGACACAGAACAAGGGTACTGAATAGCTGCACATTTCTTGAACCGTGACACTGGAGTGGAACACCAGCAGGTGAATTTCCAGTTCAGATGAACTTAAATAACAATAACAGGAACAGGAGATAAATTTGTTAAAAGAAAACAAAAACAAACAACAGACAGGCTTGCTTGTAATTGCTCACAGCCTTCTTC
Source organism: Anser brachyrhynchus (assembly GCF_964034855.1). NCBI lineage: Eukaryota > Metazoa > Chordata > Aves > Anseriformes > Anatidae > Anser > Anser brachyrhynchus. Next base: position 15,372,742 of record NC_137734.1, on the reverse strand, counting down.
CAGCAGGTTCTTTCAGGCCTTTATCCTGCAGACTCGGCTTTCCGAAGCCTGTGAGAAGTACCCTCCCTCCATGTGAGGAACTGATCTGGAAGCAGTGAAGTATCTTAGAAACTAGAACAAATATAGACCTAAGAAATGAAATCTTCTCAGCCAGGCAGAAGCCACAAAGACTAGCCAGGTAAAGCCTTAAAAGGAACTTAGATCTGAACGTGTCACAAGTCAGTTGACAATGCAACAGCCTTCATGTCCAACAGAACAGATGTCGGTTTAGGAAGAACATTCTACCTCCGCAGGAAGCAAAGAGACTGAATTCCTCAAGTGTTGTCTATTGTACAATATTCACCATACACAGTTGTGAAATCCTTTGCTGAGAACATGCACTCATGTTTTCAATAACAAAGACCACTTATCTTGACTTACAGCTAAAGAATTTGACACAGCTATCCTCCACAAACTCTATGCCGTATCTTGAGATAAGACAAAACTGACTGGCGATTCTGCAGAAATCAGGGTTACACAGCTCCTCACCATCTCTGACAGTGACAAACCCTGTGTTTTGTAGGGCACCCATGTACATTCTTCCTACTAGCAAAGGGGCACCCACCACCAAAGGATCACCTTGAAAACCACTCTGCTGTGTGACAGTGGTCCTCATTAACAGCAATACAGTTGTCACCACAACTGGATGCCTTAGATAAATTTAATTTTAAGTTTAAGCAAAGCAAGTTTGCCATCCTGTTCCCTCTCCATGCATGGTTAGGATCTCATCATTATAATGAGTAAAGACAAGACCCTTCTTTCTTTATATGTATTCCTGATGTTAAGACACTCGTGCAATTATCACAACACATTAACTCTGAGTAGGTGAGTTTTCTAACATCTGGACCGTATACAAAAATTTAAAAATGACTGACAAAACTCATGCTTTCCCCCCCCACGAGTATCTTTCACAGACTCAGCAGGGCACAAGTTTTCTATGGTCCCTTAAAATACAGATTGCTGGTCCTCTGCTTTCTTTTGTGCCTCATGGCAAGAAGAACAGCAGGGCCAGCACTGGCAGCAACATGCCAGACTAGACACACACATACCAAAAACACAGCTCAGTGCGGCAAGGAGTTTTTGAGCTCTCAAAAAGCAGTTCTAACTTCAAAGCAAGACACCTCAACAGATCTATGTCTTAGGAGTGTAAGAGTAAGGGTATCTATCAGCTGATTAAGTCCCTACCAGTACAACAGTTATGCTCAGGCCATGACTAAGTGGTTATTAAGAGTATTATGAGTACACCAGCCACCTCAGTGAAGGTTTTGGCAGGATTTTCTTGCATATACACTCAAACTGTGCTACTTGTTCACATCTGACAAGGTTAGAATTTACCTGCAGATCTTCAGTACGTATCAAGTATGAAGCCTCACCAAGGTCTGAGGTGAAGCGTATCAGCTGTTCAAGCACTGAAGTTTGCCACAAGTTGACTTTCAGACTTCAGGAAAAGTTGTTCAGCTCACTCCCTGGCACAAGGGCAAGAACTGAATTTTGTTGAATGTCCAAATACCTTGGAGTGACCTCAGTCAGGACACAACCGACACTAAAAAAACTTTGTGCAGTACTTCACATACAATAGGATGGCCAGACATATCTGAAGCAAGCTGACATCTTTATATGAAGTAATTTACATAAAATGTTTGTAGGGCACAAGTCATGGTAAAGAAGGACATATTTTATCATAGTAAAGAATAAATGATTGTGCAGAGAAATAGCTGTGACCACAAAGAGAAAACAAAACCTACTTTATGTTGAGGTACCTGAACATGGAATGTGGTTCTATTCTTTTCTTTCACTACAGCAATCACCAAGTAACTCCAAAGTTTTTTTTTTCTTTTTAAACAGAAGGGCTGTTATATGGCTCTAGATTGCAACCTAAGAGTTTAGGATACAAATACCCACAACTCCTATATTCCAGGGAGACATGAAATCAACAGCCTTATTCTCTACAGATGACGGTTCTTTCCTGAAAGGCCAAATAGCAGCAATCCTCACAGAATTCAGTATTATAGCACTGGGCTAGGAAAAAAGTTCTTTCATGACAATGATAATATCTCCTGATAAATTAAAAAGAGGTATTGCCTGAATGTACCAGTAGCCATTCAAGTCTGCTTTATTTTGTTCAGACAAGTCAAGGAAAACTAAAATACCAACTAGGCAATGGTAGTTCCTTCCCCTCTATTCATAGAAAAGGAGTTGAACTCAATGTGGGTCCCCCTTCCAACTCAAGATATTCCATGATTCTATGAATATTCTATGAAAACTGACTACAGAATTTAGAGAGGTATCTGTCGAATTCGTCACTGCCAAGGCAAGTTCCTTCTTAGGGAGAAGACTGGATGAATCAAGTCAACATTAAACTTTCTAGCTCACATTTTGAAGCCAACGGCAAGTGGCATGATTTACAACAGTTCAAATGCTGAAATTGCAGTCTCTACTTTTGTGCAAAATACTTACACTTAAATTTGTTCTTCATGCATCCCAAAGCATGGTCAATGAAGACCGCTTACATCCATCTTTTCAATGTGTCAGAATTCTAATTTCAAGCACTACAACAAGTTTTTCCAACTGTTCTGAATATTGCATCATTTCCTAGAACTCCAGGACCAGGAAAAGTAAGTATTTTTCCATTCACTTCCAACCTTTTGTTTATTTTTATATAGTGTGTAGCAGAAACAGAAAACATTCCTAGAACTCCAAGATGAAACTTCAGAAGGATCAAGGATTAAAGCGTAATAAAGCTTCTAAAGCAAGGGTATCTAAAGCAAGTTTCTGGAATAACAAAACTATTTTCTGAACTCTTGTCTGCTAGAAGTTGCCACCTTTTCTTAATCTAATAAAAGAAAGTACTATGAAAAGGACATTTTTACCAAAACGTAAAATAATTTTTTAAATATGTACACTTTGCATAGGAGAATTTGTTGTAATGCTCACAAAAGGATCGTAAAGATGATAAAGTATACCCACTGTATACCATACCCAATTATGCATTTGAAAGTCTGCACTCTCACTAAGCAATAAATCCCAAAACATCTTTTTAAAAAGGTGACAGTGTTGCTTAGCAGGCTGTCTTCCTGTTCAGGCAGTTAAGAACAGAAAAGAGGCTTGCAAAAAGACAAGAGAACAGAATACAAAACGTAGCAATATGACTCCATAAATCCCATTAACCCCACTTCAGAATTTTTGGTACCAGCAAAGGAAGAACATTAAGAATTAAAAAGCTGAGCTAAAAAAACAAACACCACTTAATAATCGGACATGTTATGACATAAGTGATGTAAAATGACACTCCTTTTCCTTATCGAGGAAAACCAGTAGCTCCACAACAGCAGTCTGATGGTGAGTGTGACTTTGAAAACGCCACTGTCCATCTTCCACCACACTGCTGATTCACAGTCATCAGCTGTGAGCACAGCCAAGGGACTATTTGCAGGGATATGCTATGAACCACACACACCCACTCCCAAATGAAGAAAGAAAGGGGTGGAGATTTAATATAAGGAAGTATTATTAGATCCTAATGCCACAAAAAGTTACCCACCAGTGCAGCCAAGATGGCGGCATCAAACCAACAGTATATACCTGGGGAAAGGGAATAATGAGAGGATCAAGATCTTGAGCCACTACTCAGTTCACTCAAACCAATCACAGGAAAACAATTTTTCAAACTGAAATAATTGTACAGCTCCACAAAAAGTAGAATAGCAGTCCGCTATGAAAAACCACCTGACATGCATTTCCCTGGAGGTGCTCACGGCCAGGCTGGATGGGGCCTGGCCAAACCTGATCTAGTGGGTGGCATCCCTGCCCACGGTATGGGGGTTGGAGTTAGATGATAGCTAAGGTCCCTTCCAACCCGAGCCATTCTATGGTTCTATGCAAGAAGCCTACTCTGATTGCTCTGCAGTGTTAGTGGCCACACTTTGTAAACCACTTGTCCCAGCTCCCTTTCTCTAGGCAGTAATTCAGTTTCATATAAGCTGCAGAATATAATAAACACATATAAAAACAATTATATAAACAAGTATAAAAACACTTAAGGAAAAGGTGCCTTTAATTAATTAAATCTTATGCCTTTGTGTTATTTCAAGTTACAGAAGCATCTGGGGCATAGAAGTTTACATTCAGTAGCAGTAAATTAAGTTACGCTATCTTGTTAGGAACAGGAAGTAGCATCTCCAATGAAAAATATTTGCCAGACACATTATGAAAAGCAGACATGAAGCAAAGTAAAACACGTTATACTCTGCTATCGTATACCGGTAACTCAGTGAATAGCTTGCAAGATTTTAAAGTTCTTAATTATACAGAATACTAATGAAAGATCAAGTGCAAAGATGATTGATAAGTACCAGGGAATTCAGCAAAGAGAAAGATGGATTTTATAAAACCGTCTCAGTCAGAAGACAGGAGAGATAATCCTCATGGGCCTGCAGTACAAAGAGAAAGCAGCCCACAAGAACAAAGACTGGACACATCGTCAACACCACCACTGCAGTTCCCAGGTACACCCACATTGTTACTGAAGTATTTGAGACACCAGGAACAAAGTGCTTCAGAGAATGAAACTGTGAAGCAGAAGTTAACGTAATTCTAAAAACTGCAAAGCAGTTATCAGTTATAACTGAAGAATTCTGATTTCCACCCCCCCCCCCCCGCCCCCCCGCCCAAGGGTTTTCCCTTTCCACTGTCAGTTGCATGCGGATCTTTCAAGCACATCTCTAGCAACTGCACTTGTTAAAGACTGGCTTTTTTTTTCTATAGGTCCAGCAGAGACAGGTATTAGATTCCTACACTAGTATACTACATTCTTGAAGTCAGCTTGTGAAATGCGAAGACCAAGTAAGAAATAAAGAGATGGAATTATCCAGACTGTTGCCTTAGTACAGAAAAGGACAAAAGAAGTCTTCCAATAACGCTAGTTAGGCATTTGTCAAAAATGGAAGGAAGAAAAAAGATAAGGAACTCCATGGATTGTAGCTTTCAAGAAGAAACAGAGGCTTAACACTTGAGTAAGCTTTTACAAAGAAATAACAGAAGCTACATAGTCACTTCATTGTAGTACATGATCCTTATTTCTAGATGAGGGAATTTCTTCAGTTTATCTTCATTAAAACACGATGTTTACAGATATTGTTATACTCCTTCTCCACAAAGAAATACGTAAGATGGAGCCGTAAGGAGGCTCGCTCCTTTGGCCTGAAAGAAAATCAATTTCTGTTCTTTTCTGCTTCCCCTCCCTGCTACTGCTGCTGTTAAAAATAAAAATAAATAAGTAAAAAAGGAAAAGAAAAGGAAGAGATCAGCAAGATACTTACACAATGAACCAGTTGAGGTCCGTCCTCTTTTTGACCTTTCTTGATTAGCTTTTTCAGAAGCCAAAGAAGCTCTGGTTTGAATATGTCTTTTTACCGGGTTCTGCTGTGATTCTGCAGCTTTCTCCACTCCATGAAAGTATTTCATATGATAATGCAATAACTTCGCTTTGCGGAAGGATTTTGAACAGTCCACAAACTTGCATTTAAACTTGTGATCTTGATCAACAGTTGCATTTTTTTTTGGTGCAAGAAAATCTGCTCTCCTAAAAGGTTTTGTTACTGTAAGAACAAAACAGATAAATTCCCCCATGCATTTGCTATATTTATCAAAAGGCTTCCAAAATTAAAAAAAAAATGGGCATGCATTCAAAATGTGTTAGCTATGAAATGCTAAAAATAAAACTTTAATGTTGTATCTGCCATTAAGATAATAGTGTTTAAGGGAAAACTCTGCCCTACTGTACTCCTAAAATCATTTGTCACAATGTTCATGTTTTTATGAATAACTTACTGTCTAGATATTTTGCTTCTACGAGTCCTTTGCCCAACAGCTAGTATCACTGTATATAGTGCTACTCTAGATATAAGACAGAATTATAATCTTCAGTATTCCAACTAAAACATACAGTATATTCTATCAGGTATATTATTTACATGTTTATAACTGTTCACATCTTTGGTGCAAGCACTTTCCAAGGAAAACACTTCTGCTCAACTACTTTCCTATCTTCTTTCTGGATGCCTTGCCTGACCACCAAAGTCTGATTACTTTCAACAACAATGGAACAATAAACAGTATGTCAGAATGACATTTTTCTAAATGTCTCCTAGAAGCTACGGTTAATTAGTTTCTCAAAAAAAAAAAAGGCAAGTCTTCCAACTCAAGAAAGTTTTAACCATTTGCTTAACAAAGCTTTACTGTACAACCAGGGTATACCTCAATTTGACCTGTTAAGTTCTTGTTCCTTCTCCCAGGACTTTAGAAACTTAATATTTTTGCTATGAAATACATAAACGTTGTGAACTAACAGTAAATCAGACTACTGTCACTAGTCCCTGTGTATGATAAAACAGGAGAGGCAGCAAATTGGAAACGGATACAAGAGATCTGGGCAATTATCCATCACTAGCATACATACGGCATCAAATAAAAACCACCAACTAGAGGACAAAGTAATCGTATGAAAGGAGGTATCATTTTTACAAAACAGTTTCCAAATATCAATTTTCCATTTGTTTTGCCAGCACTAAAACATTATTTCCATATTTATGAGTATTCTCAAACTCAGGGAGTTAAGAAGGAAGAAGCATTTAAAGGCAACACCCAGACCCAGCAACACTGATACAACCCAAAAGTTTTCATTAACATGTTGTGTACCAAGACATTACATTGAAAGTAGCTGGAAAGAGAGCACAAAGGACCCAGAAACATTACCAACATGAACAAGAGCAGTTACAGATTTTTACAAGCACATGTACACAGGAACGGATTGAATGGGAGAGTTATAGATAGCATCAACACAATTTGATACAAGACAGCACAGATCGTTCACAAATTTTTAGCATGTAGCAACAAAAGTGGTGAATTCTACTGAACTGCATATTTAAAGAATACGTAAAAAGCACCCTAGAAAACTATCTGAAGTGTACTCAATTTAAATACTATGTCATGGGAAAAAAACAAACACCTTGAAGTCATTCATGGAGGAAAAACAAGGAATAGTACTATGGAGACTGGTATAGGTGGAAAGATTAAGAAACTCATATATGCACATGAGATTGATTAAAAGAAAGAAGAAAATGGTAGAAATGAAGATATAGCTTTTAGGTGTTTCACAAGGAAAATGGGAAAGAAATTTTGGCATAGTTGTATTAAGAACATCCTGACAGGGAAATTGCTTCAAGCAATGAGGGTAGTAAGGTTGCAACAAACCTGGACAACTGGATCACGCTAACAGAATGACAAAGCTTGCCAATACCAAAATCTAAATAGACTGTGCACCATTAGAAGCTGCATTCTTAAGGAATGAAAATTATTTTGGGACTGATTAATGAAATGGCTGGTGGATTTAGTGAAAGCAAGTGCAGGCAGGTTCTCTTGACTGTAAGGCTAAAAACCAGCATTCAGGACAACAAAAGATAACTTGCTTCAACTTAATTAGCATTAAGATGGGGAAACTTAACTACAGCAGGAACGGGCAAATGGGCCCAAAGATTTATTTAACGAGTATTATGAAGATGACAAGGGAAGCTGTTATACCATCATACAGCTGTCACGATGAGGCCCTGTCAGGAGCTCTGTACCCAAGCTTGGAGCACTTTCCTTCCATTGGGATGGACAAATTCTTGAGCAGACACAGGGAACAGCTTCTAAATGATCAGCTAAAAGTTAGAAGAGGAGCACAGGATCGTGTCAGCTGAAGTTTAGCAACAAGGAGGTAACAAAGACATGGGGTAGGGGGAAGGAAAGAAGAAAAAACTTACTGCAATGTGCAAAAGGAATCTATTCTGAGAAACGAAAACCACAGACAATCACACAAAGTTCAAAACAAAGCTTAAATTATTAGCATTGCCACCACATTTGGGGGCATCTTCCTTCTTTACAAGACAATAGAATTCCCTGCTGCCAGGAAACCGTACAAAACCAAGGCACAGCTCTGCCACCCAGGAGAACCCTTAAGGAGGCTGTACTCCCAGCTAAGCATCAGCTGAAGCTTCTTCATCACACCAACATATAAAGGGGGGTTACTTTCGTTCTTACACAATTTTTGCTCACTAAACATAGCACTAAAATTGGTTTCAATTGAAAGAAGGTCAGTTTTGCATTATTAGCATCAAGTTTTCAGGCACTTGCCTTTCCAGAGGAGGTTGGTGGGTAAGGTGAATGTATCATGTTTCCTCTGACTACAGAGAAATCTTAATAATAAACCTCCCACCCGCTGTTTCTTCTGTGCTTATAAACAAAGTTAAAAATCTTTACCTGGTACTCAATTAAACGCTACACTATTAATCACACAAATTCAAGGTCAAACAAACAGCATCTCCTTTAACTTTCACTGCAGAGACAAACACATCCTTTCAGCATTCAACTCAGCAGCCTACCTCACTTCTCAGTGCACTGTATGATCCAAAGGACACAAGCTTTAAGGCAAATTTAACAGTAAGTTTACAGTAAAGTGTCACCATGTAGAAGCTTAAGCCCACAAGAGATTTCTCCCCCCAAATTCTTTGTTTGAATTGACTGTTGATAGGATAGGAATGTGTGGCAGCAGCCCAGAATCCGGATTTAAGGTCTGCCAGTCTTTGAGAATCTTCTGCAAGGCAGTGGTAATCCATCCCAAAAATGCCAACAGTGCACTGAATACTTAGAGCTTTTTCTCCTTTCAGTTAGAAGCCTGACTTTACTGCAGTTTCTAGTCATTAGATCTGCACAAATTGTTTTTTTAAAATGATGAGACTTCTAGTCTCTGTCTCCCGCTCTCCAAAGAAGTATTAAGAGAAAAACAAATTATTCCTTCACCTGCTGTTAAACTTAAGTCTCTTCCATCTGGTATTTTCATGATTCTTCAGTTTGTTACTGTTACCCTTCCTGAACTGCAGATGTAAATTTTATGTATTCTGTAGGTAACTGCACCAGTGATTCTGTGTTGTGATGAAAAAACTTGCCTCTGACTTTTCCATCTGTCATAAAAACATGAAGTTGGCTTGTTAGGCCTACCGTTGTCAGTCGGTTCAGTGCAGTCAACCTCAATCGCACGAACCACTTGGGAGTTCCTTTAGGAATACATCTAGTCCCACAACAGTTCAGGTTTTAATTACAGCCTTACCCCTAGCTCAGCTGACACTCCTTACACCATGCCTTGGACCTCTTTACACCACTGGTCTGACTTCCTCTTTAGCACTGTTTATTTCTTCTGAAACTTTCTGTTGTTCTCCTTCAGCTCAAGTGTTCCTGCTCAACATTTTAACACTCGAACTATGCTTCTCCCTTAGTTTTCCCAAAACCTGTCTTCCAAGACCCCAACCGTGAAACAAAGAGTACCTTGCCTGATTGCTCTTCTCACCTTACTTTAGATAAGAACAGCATTAAGCACCTTCAGCGCATCCAGCAACCATTCAGCTACAGAAAGCAAATGCTGGGTGTAATAAAATACAGAGCATCAATAATCACAGTTCATTATGTGTTCACAAAGTTCTGGTTTTTGAGCCTGAAACATTATTTGACATTGGAAGAACTACGTAAGACTATTTCATCGTACCATGTTCTCCCTGTGTCAGCACTGAATTCATAACAATAAAAATAGGGATGTCTACAACGCACAAAAAGCTTGGCAAGTGCCCGGTGTACTACTCAATATGCAAACCTCAATATGCGTTCAGATGGGCTAGCAGGTAAGTGAACTTAAACCTCTCAAAGTGCAGGTGAAGCCTTTAACATTGTTTCCAGATCACTGTGTCTAGCTGTAAGAAACTTAACTGTAAGTTAGCAAGGTTGATGGACTTCCATATATACTCCATCTTTATGTTTACAATGACAACTTTTGCACAACCTTGAAGGAATACGAGCCTACCTAGGTGAGCTGCAGGATATGCAGCTGCCCTAAGTGGATACAAATATTTGCTGCTTCTCCATTAACTGAAACCCAATGCTAAAAGTGACAAAATTAGAAAACCACATGGTAAGTACAAGGTAAATTGAATCCTTGGATGCATGTCTCTGCAAATAAAGTCATCTCAAATTCTGGAAAACACAAACACGACAGGAGATCTGTGGAAAGCAAAGGGAGCTCCCCTTTAAAGTCAAATCAATTTTTGAGAGTAAAGCCACACCAACAGCTGTAGAGTGCTTTTAAGGCTGTTTTCAGATACATGAAATAGAGCATTAACTGGCTGTAAGAATTTGCCAACAGGCTCACCCCATTATTTGAAGCATGACTTGATTTAGCTAAAACCTAAATCACCAGTTGTAATCCCTAAACACTATGGGAGCCAAAAAACAGCAGAACGGTGTTTTTTTTTAATCCTCCACTACATATAATTAACTTAATCAGAATTTTGATGAAAATTCCAAAAAAGGAAATTAAGTTTTGACAAAATGCTGTATTGCCTTCTAGAACACATTACCTTTTAAAAGGTAACAAGCATGTAAGCATTCCCCATTGCATCTGCTGTCACAAGTGACTGCAACTACTGGAAGTCTTTAATCATCTACTGACCAGTAATTGGGCACTCTTAAATATCACTTTTGCCCTTAAGAACTGCTGATATTAAAATGATATCAACCTTGTTCTTCTTGTACTTCGTGCATGTTAAAACCAGTACTACCGGGGTCCATCATTCACCCATGCCAAAACAAAACTAACACCACACACTGAAGAAAAGGAGGGTTATTAATTTTATATTTTGTAGTATTTTCCTACAAAAAGAGGATGAGTTCCCATCAAGTGATTAGAATTGAAGCCCACAGACAAAGTTAGTACTGGGTTACAAGGTTGCACTATTCTAAATAAAAGTTATCTTTCACCTTAACTTCTATACTTTTTTTTTTCTGTATGAGAACCCTGTACGTAAGAAATGCCCATTTTTTCCACCTGTATCAGTTGTTCTGAAGAACACTTCTCTTTCCAAACCCCAAAACTCTTGAATGCACTCGCCAGTATGAGAACATAAACTGCTTGACATTCAATTATTAGTGTTTGGAGCACTACTGTTCCCTATCAGGCAGGTCATCTACAGTGGAGTATACAAACACAATGCCACAAGTAAGCCAGAAATATGTACAGGATAACACAATTCTAATCTTTAACAACAGATTTACCCTGATAGGATCTACAAATTTAAAAACTACTGATTAACAAACCACTCACTCTAGTAACATTTTTTAATGTTGGTTAAATATAGAAACCTATGAATTTTTTTTCTTTTATGACAACTTAGTCTTTACTCAAAGGCACCCTATACAATTCTCACTCCACATCCCTAAGAAGTTTCTCCAATAAAAACTCTTGATTGCCACATCTGGATGTCCACCCACACACATCTAGTGCTTCTAATGTTAAGTGAGGTGGCTTTAATTAAATGAAACAAAACCCATGTTCAGAAACGTGGATTTTCAGACACCACCACCGCTCTTGAACTTCAGGCAACAATTCAATGCGAGCACATATTCTTGAGTGAGCTGGATTCAAGTTCGTTCAAGTACTTACAACAGAAGTGTGAATGTTAAGAGTGCAATACTGGAGGCTCTGGGTACTGAAGCAAACTAAAAGTTGTTACCACAGCTTTATTCCTTGTATCCAATTAAGTTAGCTCAGGAGATGCCCACATCCCACGAATCACATCAGTGTGAATTACACTGAAGTATTATGCATTCAGCTGATATTCTCATCCATTTAAGACAAAGTGCTCAGTAATACACACAATACAAAACCAAAGGGAAAACCAAAGTAGTAACGGCAAAAGATAGCCAAAGGGACCACAGTTTCTTGAATTCTCAATGGTTCAGTTGCACATCCGCATTATCCTGGAGTCCTACCCCATTTATCTGGAGCCAGAGTTAAGCTCCCCAAAAGCTAAAACTAAGACTGAGAAGTATCACTACGTTTCAAATGTACAAATGAATTATTTTCCCCACTTTCTCCCCAACAAAACAAAGCATCTCACCTCAACATACAGTGTGCAAGTTCAAGGGGAAATATATATTAAGATGACCGTACACTGCATCTGTGATTTCAAGCTGAACATAAGTATGAAAGTCAAACTAAAACACCAGCAGTTTTTTTCCTCGAGTCCTTAAGTCTGTCAATCAATTCCTTAAAGTTTGTTCAAAGGGGAAGAGATTCCCCAATCAGCACCAAATACACACAGAATATTTTAGTACGAAGTCTTAGTCTATTTGTTCTTTCACATTTACTAGATGTATTTTGTTTGCTGTAACTTGACATACAGATGAATTACAGATCCCAAAAGCCTTTTATTTTTTAAAGGAGCCATCCCTGAAAACAAGCATACAGCTACAACAACAGCCCAGTTCATGTACACTAGTACAAATTTTAATACTACTTTGACTTTCTAGTTACTTGAAGCTAAGATACTGTGAAACTCCTTGAAAAGCTATGTGAGTACTAAAGTTAGGAAACAGAAGCCCTTGCAAGAGGCAACATTTTTTTAAATAATATTTGACCACTAACCCCAAAGCTCTGTGATTACACATTATGGCACAAAGTGAAACGATCATGCCCAACACATACCAACTGAAAAGATGCTGGATATACCATAGTTAGAAAACAGGTGTATGTATCACCACACCGTTTAAGAGAACAAAGATCAAAAGAGCTTTAAGCCTTAAATATTAGAAGACAAACCATGAACTACCCATGTACATGCAATTGTTATCAGTGGCAAACAGAGAGGGCATTTCATTCATACAGTTTCAGCTGTACACATTTGTACAGGGTGGGTGAAAGAGGATGTGCAAGCAGGAGAGGAAGTTTGGAAGAACAAACAGGATGAAAGCTAGCACGGAAGTTATTCTAGCAATGCTAAGCAACTCTAAATTCCTCTAAATGCTCTGGTCCATTTAATTTAAAGCTTTCTTGATAGAGTGTAAACTAGTGAATTTGTAGTTCAAGTTTCCCCAGTTAGCTGCAGATAAGAATATTGAAGGTCCAGGAAATAATCACAGGACAGCATTATATTTGGGCTTAGTCTACTGCCTGTATAGGAACTTTCAATTTGAAAAAAAAAAAAAAGGTAAGTACACTTCTAAGATAAAATAATAGAATTTGCACATTGAGAAAGATTGAAGTGTTTGAACTATTTCATACATTTGCACTAAAAATTCTGAATATTCCAGGGTTTAAGTGTAACAGAGGCCAAAACATGAGTGCATAGAACTGCACAATTGAGATTCCCCAACGTCAGTACTCTGACATACTGCAGCACAGAAATAACAACCCCATCTTTTAACTATGGCCTAACCTTGAATGACAAATACATCCTGAAAACAAGCATTGCTATTAATGTCACCATTCACACGTTAGAAATATTACACCCAGTCATTTAAAAAGTATGATTTCTGCTTTTTGGAATATTCCTGTCAACCTCCAAAGCTTTCACAAGAGATTAAAATTGAGTGCATAAGGAGTAAAATTACACATTTCCCCCCCATGGTTAGCATTACACAAGTGTATTATTTGTTAGTCACACTCAAAAGCATGAAGGACCTGCCATTAATTGACTTAAGAAAAGCATTAATATTATAACACAAAATCAAAATTTGAACCTGTAGCAGAAGGTTCTTGAGTTCTGACAGCAGCAGAGGAAGACTCAGTGTCTTCAACTTTTTCTTCTTGCAAACTGGCATCCGTACTGAGTACCGTGCTATGCGATGCATTTCCAGGAGACGCTTGTTCACTGAAACTTTGGTCAGATTCAACGGGAACATCTAACTGGACTGTAAGGGAGGAGGAAAAAAGAAAAAAAAAGAGTAAACTGAGTAAAATGCACACAAAAGCATATTCTGGAACAATGTGTGTTCATCATATTACAGTAGAGAAACAGCCACCCATGATCAGACTGCTGTTTTATTAACACAAAATTAAGCTTTTACGACAGAACCACTTGCATCTACCCTCTAAATTCAAAAGCTGCTTAAAAACAGACTACTAGCTCATTATAGAGAAATGGGATAGGTCTACTTATACCATTGTCAGAACTTTCCCTGAAAGGGAAAGGCAGTAAAGGACAAGATAGAAAAATGAAGTGTTACTTCTAACCAGTCCAAGAATAAAAGCATCTTGGCTGGTGTTTTTAAGTGTTCAAGAGGATTAAACTCTAAGTTTAGCAATTAAATTACTTCTCCAATCAAAAGAATGTTAAAGTTTTGTAATTACTTCATTTTTGCAAGCAAAACCTGCATCTCTTCAAAACTTTTCCTGTAAGTCTTTTGTCAACCTGTGGAGCTCTCCCTCTCAAAGCAGCCAAGGATCCAGCCAGTTATCTCTACTGGAAAAGCACCCTACACGCAAGGTAAGTGCTAGGGTTACTGATGGACAGGGAATCAGAAACAAAAAACCATGAAGGCAGTAGAGATAAAAATAAGCTTTCCTTAAGTTTACTCTGCACTGCTACTCAAATCAGGTTTTAAATGCAGATTACATGGTCTGCAGGTTACGCGAGCGTAAATACAGTGCTTGCAACTAGAAGACTTCTATACTATACACATCCAGAGTATACCAGGAAGCTGCTTACCCTTCTCAGGCTCCTTTGGGTTAGATATTGCATCTTTCAAAGGTTGAATTTCTGTTGAAGTTGTGACATGATCTGTATTTAAAATCTCATGGCTAACACTAGATGAGAGTCTTGAAGACCGCCTCCTGATCTGGTCTTTTTCATGGTTATCTGAAGAGTTCTTCAATTTTTCCTGAGCTAGAACAGAGAAATCTGATGGTACTATGAAGGCGTAGGGTTACTGAATAGCTCAGTAGCCAACTTGAAAGTCCATTTCCCTCCCAGCGAGGGTTTTGAATTGTTTTTAATTATTCAGTTTAACAGCAAAAGCCAAATAGCCCTAGTGATTAGGCCTCTCCACAAAAACTACAATGATATCAACAGTTATAAAAAAAAGCATAGAATCCAGGGAAAAGCCTATTTTGTATATCTCTTAATATTTTCTTTTGTTAACAAATTTAAGATAACGATCACTATCTTACTGATAAAACATTGCTTTAAAAAGCAACCATCCCACACACATAAGTAATACCAGAAGTTAGATGTGACAATTCAGACACAAACAACTTTGATCCTAAAATGGTAACGTACATGAACTCAAGTTTTAATGCCTTCTGGTCCTAAGGAAGGGAAAGAGAGCCTTCTTCAGATCTTCATCTCCTTGTTCACAAAACTACATCTTCTATAGTAATGTTCTTTCTCAACAACACATTCAAGTTCTTTAAATGTCATTATACAATATTAAAAGTAGAAACTATCAGACTGCAATGATGTGAATTTCTATCTAACATTAAAGTCCCTTTGCAAAGCAATGTGCTAAATTCTCCATCTAGTAACTAAAAACATCCAAACGAAGTGTCCAAAGGCTACAAAGATGGTGAAGGGTCTGGAGGGCAAGACCTAGGAGGAACGGCTGAGGTCCCCTGGTTTGTTCAGCCCAGAGAAGAGGAGGCCAAGGGGAAGCCTCATAGCAGCCTGCAGCTTCCTCACAAGGGGTGTGGACCGCAGGTGCTGAGCTCTGCTCTCTGGGGACAGCAACAGGACCCGAGGGAATGGCATGGAGCTGGGACAGGGGAGGGTCAGGCTGGGTGTTAGGGAAAGGTTTCCACCAAAAGGGTGGTCAGGCACTGGAACAGGCTCCACTGGGCCTGCCGGAGTTCAGGAAGTGTTTGGACAACGCTCTCAGCCATGAGGTCTGATTTTTAGTGGTCCTGTGTGGTACCAGGAGGAGGACTCAATGATCCTTGGGGGTCCCTTCCAACTTGAGATTTTCTCTAATTCTATGATTCCATTAAAACAGTTTCTCCAGCTAGAGAAGGGCTTCTGTAACCTCTTAAGGTATTAGAGCCAATATAACTATTACCTCCCTTACACCTGTGGAATTCGTCAAGAATGACAGCTTGTTGTTTCTCTATCCAAACCAAACTTTCAAGACTTAGGAGCTAATTTCAGCATGATGATGCTACACACAAACAGCCAATTTAAGATGAAATGCAGCAACTGTTTTTCTATTTCAGATATCGCAGTTAGAGATTAATACCACAGACTTTTTCTTCCTCCACTTCAGCTTATATGTACAAATACTGTGAGTTCAAAACCAAACAAAATACTCACGCAAGTTTCTTTCAACCCTAGGACGCTTTGAAGGAACTTCACCTCCTTTAGGTATTTTCCGACGTCTTAATTCCAAAGTTATTGGCTGCAGTGTCTGAGAACTTGGCTCTACATATTTAGACAGAGAACAAAAGTTGACTAGATAGAAAGCCGGGAAACTTTAAAACATAAATTCACAAGTCTTGCAACTTAAAATACTAGACCTACATAAATAGTTTCCCATGGCTTTAAGTCTACATACAAGCATTCAATCCTACTACAGACGTATTTTATAACGGATTTAGGCAAGTAATCTTCATAATCTCTAACCAAACCATTAGAACTCCAAATGTGAGTAACAAGTATGCTCTCAGCTGCCCTAAACCAAGCCTAAAGTTTTAGAAAATTGAAAACTTCTGGATACTTCGGATGTGGACAGAAGAACAAGATCTTTTTTCTAAGTGAGTTTACAAGGGTTTCTAATACATGGCGTATACATTTAAGTTCAACTACATACCTGTTGGAGGTGTTATTGGTGGTCTTCCACGTTTTCGTTTAGTTTCTTTCACATTTTCCTGGGGACTCTTTACATTGTCATTCTCAGGCTTCTTCTCAATTTGTGTATCTACTGAATATTCCATATCATTCTCTGATATATTCTCTTTATCTTCTTTTCCATTCTTAGATATATTCTTCTCTGAGACCTTGCCTTTTTCTGAGATGACTATCAGTTTTCCTTCTTTATCAGATTGCTTAACCCTTTTCTCAGTCTTTAATGTCTTTTCATTCTTGTCTTTCTTTGCATTACCTGTTGCTTTCCTCTGTTCTTTAAATTTCTCCCGCTTTTCAGGAGATGACGGAATTTCATTACCTCTTTCTTTAGGCTTAGCATTACCCACAATATTCTATAATAAAGAGTGAAATATGAAAATTAACTTGCTGCAGCCTGAAAGTCCACCCCCACCTTTGTATTTAGCAGACTTGCACTTTTTCCAACTTTTCGAAGAATAAAGGCATATATTGTGTTGTAACCCACAGATTAAAAACTTCAAGGTACTTGAACTGTTCAAAGACCAACACAGCATGGACACGCTGCTTTAACAGGACAGTATAACGAATGCTTTTGAATTGTCAAAGGAATTAATCTGAGACTTTCTGTGTCTCGGTTCTCATATGCAGGTTAGGGCCAGTAATCAACTCCATAGTTGTATGCCAACTTGAGCAGCGCTACTTAAACCTTACCTAGGACACTGAGGGAGGAGTGGGAGTCAAGAGCACAGACAAGGACAAACACCTCAATCACCTGGATACAAGGCCTGTCATCATCTTTTAACAAAAGTGTCTCAAAATAAACCAGTATTTAAGTTGCCATCATCACTGCTACTGAAATGTGCTAAGTAGAGTCATCTAAAAAGCAACTGACATCACCAACTTCTGCATGATGTTAAATTCTACACGCTTGTTTTTTGATTATATTTCATTTTTAAATACACTAAGCACTTTAAACTTCAAAATCTTTAATAGTCCCTGTCCAGTAAGCTACTGATAACATTCAACTCATTCATTTGTACTCTTCATTCTTCCATAACTGTGATACAGCAGCACAAGCCCAGGAAGAACACCCCTGTATCAACAGTTCACTGTTATTGAACGCCCTTTGCATGCTGCAATTGGGTTTCATCCCAACGCCACATGGTGGGGGGATGCTGGTTTTGTTCCCCCTACCTCCTTCCAATGCTCCTGCTGCAGGCTATCCCCGAACACTTCTGCTCTGATCAACAGAAGCCTTCTAATTTTGAGCCTTGATCAATAATTTATATCTGCTCATATGTCAACACTGCCTTTAGTTTAACTAACTTCCCTCTTCATGTTACCTAGTAACTTGAAGCATTAGCAAGCAGCCAGACTCCTTTCCAGCCACAGCACAGCAAGGCACAACAAGGCCAGGAAGAGAAGACTAGAAAAAACTCTGAAGGCTGATCAGAAGATTACAAAGGCTGAATACCACTTGGGAAAAAGTAGAACAGCTAATTTGAGTTATACAAAATTCTGAGAGTACACTTAAGTCTCAGTAATTCCTTGTAAGACAGTACAGCTTGCCTCTTCCCACCCCAATCTTCCTATCGGTATGTGGATTACATGAACTGGTGCCTTTTAAGACTGCCATTTCCAGACCACAGTCCTAAGAAACAATTCTGATGCAATAAAATGGTGAACATGCACATCTGCTCCACCTTCTATGAGATGATTTCAATCATACTCAACAGAGGTGATAAACAGTTTGGTTCTTTTTTTGTGGGGTTTTTTTTTTTTGGCTTTTTTTTTTTAAATGTGAAAACAAATTGCTGTGCATTTCAGAAGAACAGCTAGACAAAGAGAAAAAATTCTTTCATCTCACGAAGAAAAGGCACTGGTGCCTGAGCACTGCTTTAACCAGGTATGAAAAAAAAAAAACTTCTTATATAGATTCCTTGAATACCACAGATGTGGGAGAAGCTCCAATGGAAACCTCACATATCAGTTTAAAAACAAAAACCCAAAAACAAAAAACACCACACCTCACACAAAAAACAACCCTCAGACATTAGGTTTCATTAGTTGTGTTACTCACAGAACCATCTGATGTGAATAAAATGAGGTACCACAACACAAACTGTCTTAAACTGTTCTTAAGCTTGCTGTGTTTATGGTTGTCTCTTGAACTAGCTCAGCTTTACTGAATTCTTAAAAGCTGCCTGTCCTTGCATAAATACTATCGCTCTGTGCAAGTTATAAGTATTTCACTATCACTGTTCAATGGAACATGTTATTCCCTCTTCAGAGGGAATTAAAGAAACGAAGGTAGTCATTACAGAAAAGAAGGCCAGTTTATGCTACTTCCTTCAGAAAACAGGTGGGCTTTTTTTGTTTAAGAACATCTAAGACACAAGCTCCTTGCATCTTCATGGCTACGGCCTTTCCCTCTGTAGAACAAGACCACTCCACTGGCAGCATGCTGCTGCATTAGTGCTGCATCTGAATCCACACCTCAAGGAACTTGCATTCACAACTGAGTCCTGAGCTCTCTAGCAGATCAACTGTTTAAGGACTTGATTAGAGAGCTCTGTTTACACAATCAGAAGTTAATCTTCCTTTTATGCTTTGTTACGCTAAAGGACAGAACAAAATGTTCTGGTATAAATTCTCTCTCAAGTTAAAAGAAAGCTTCCCAGCCAGTGGTTAAAAGAAGCAAACTTATTCCTTGCAAAACCTATCTACAGCCATATGGAAACACGAGAAACCATCTACAGGAGAAAAGAGACAAAATATTTTGTCCTTTTTATGAATAATCTCTCTTCAGATTGTTCATCTTCATGTATTTAAGGTTAAATATGGCAGAAACATTTCTCATGGCCGTGAAGGTAGTTCCCTTGTGAGTATGAGTCAACCCTGAATCAGGCATAATTATTAGCATTTGAAAGCCTAAAGAGCACTTTGTGGCAAGTCTGAAATAGTTTTTTCCCAGTCTGGCAGATATACAAATCTACAGACCAAGGAACAGAATCACAGAATTATGTAGGTTGGAAAAGACCTCTAAAATCATTAATCTAGCATTGCCAAGTCTACCGCTAAACCATGTCCCAAAGCACCACATCTACACATCTTTTAAATACCATCAGGGATGGTGACTCAATGACATCCCTGGGCAGCCTGTTCCAATGCTTCACAACCCTTTCAGTGAAGATGTTTTTCCTAATACCCAACACCTAAACCTCCCCTGGTGCAACATAAGGCCATTTCCTTTCATCCTATTGCTTGTTGCCTGGGAGAACAGACAGACCCTCATGTCGCCAAAGAAGCAGCCCGTCTCTTCAGAGCAGTGACAGATTTAAATTCTGCTTTTAAAAAATTCATTATTGGAATCCGTACTTAGGGCTTGTGTTGAGGGAGAGATCCAATTTCTTTGTTCAAACTTGAGAGTCCCAAAAAAACAAGAGCAAAGGGCATGACTAAAAACACAGGCTACAACTACACGACAGAAACGTGTGGCAGGACCACAGGCTTAAAACCATTCCTTTAAACAGGTTATTCTGAGGCATCCACTTAAAAGTTTTAACCTAGTTAAACAGGATCAGAATTTGTCACCCTTTCCTACAAGGAATCCATGGGAAAACTGAATAGAAACAACTTCTTTCTTCTCACTATGAGCAAGACAAGATTTTTAGAATAGCCCACTAATACTTTCCATCACTAGCTGAAGATTGAACCCAACGAACAGAGCAGGTGAAGCGATGGTAGAACGGCCAAACCTCAGAAGAAAAATGTGGTTAGGAAAAAAATCTTCTGAAAGCTGTGAATGAAAGACTACTCGACAACTTCCTTAAAGGTCCCAAGATAATCAAGTAGTTACTCTGGGGATGAATAATCTCCCTTCACTTCATAGTTCCCCATCCCTTGGGAAAGTATATATATCACAAAAATCATCTCAAACTGTGTTACAGTATCCCACCACTAGTTTTAATATGTAAACTCTGAATCTCCCAAGGATTTTTAGACAAGTTTTTTTATACCTCTGACTTTAGTTCAAGAAGCGTATTCATGAGAACATGAGTTCGAGAGTTTGTAAAACATGCCATGAAGATTTGCATACCCTTTTCAGTTTAATGGATTTCATTTCAAATGCACTGTATTTTAGCAATAGAGGAGTTTCATTCATTTTGTACTTTATAGTTCAAACCTAGCTACTTTCACCAGCCGTTTTAGAATATTAGAATGAACACGCTACTTACCTGATCTTTGGAAAAAGCTTTGACATGAATGTTTTTGACAGTCTGAACTACACCATCATAAAATTTCACAGTGTATGTACCTAAAATATGAAAACAAAGCAGATAGTTTTAAAGATCAGAAGTTATTTAACAGAATATCTACTAACAGCTCCAATAGTGAAGCTGTATACTTTCTTCTCCTTGATCTTACAAGGTACAGTCAATGGAAAGAAAGCACAGCACAAGAACAAGTCCATACTAATTGATACTCAAAAAGAAGCATGACTGCGCTTTTAAGTCTGTTTATAAAGAGTTTTTGCAGCCCTGACATCAGTTTTACTGCAATTACACACACCCCTTAGATTATAAATTTAGGGAGAAACAACTTTCTCCAAAAATATACTTAAAGCAATTACTGACTAGATAACCCAGAAGGTTCTTTGTTCATAAAGATGTAGCCTTTTCAGCTACATTAAGAGTTGATGACAGATTAAGATATGTAACTAAGAAAAAAGTCCCAGTTGTTTTCTGTTTCTGTACTCTCTTAACCAAAAAGGCACACAACTATAAATGTACTACTAAAAAGCACAACAGAAACATAAGTGAGTCCTTACCATCTTTGTTAACTGAAGTAACTTTGGCTGGATAGAAGCGACAGTCAGACCAGCATGCCAACACCTGATCATTTATATGGAAACCCTACAAGACAGTATTTAAAAGTGTTTTCATCTTAGAAATACAGAAATATACACCTATATTAAAACATCAGAACGATTAGCTTTCCGGTATTTAAAATAAGCCCTAAAGCTTATACAGCAGGCAATGAAGCAACAGCACATCAGTTTCACATTCTCAAATATCCTTTATTTTCTACTTACTGCACACCCTTCTTCCTCATGTAATCCTTCTTTTCTTAACTGTATTTTCTCTAAGGGACGCAAATAAGGACTGTCCCAACAAAACCATTCATCATATCTATGGTTCCAGCGTTTGAAGTGGATAAGCACTTTTCCTTCTTCATAATCAATTTCTTCAATGTGAGCTGGATACCTGGACACAACAGAGATTAAAATATTTCAGTTAAGAACGAAGATGTCCCATATGCTTACTCTAACTACAGTGTAAACATTACATGCAGATTGCTTTCTGCATGATCAAAAGCAAAATAGATGAAGACTGCTTGATCAGGTGTGGTGGGGATCCATGTCACTGTACCTAACAACCTTTAGTTTCTACAACCTCAGTATTATTGGACTTATTACTTGTATAAGCAGTAAAAATGCTACAGATGACTTGGAGCTCAGTACAGAATGAATCCCAGAACTGAACAACATAAAAGCAAGCACTGGTTACAGGAAGAAAAGACAACTGAGGAGTTTCTAGTCTGGGGTGGAAAAACATAGCTAGAGATCAGTAAGTCAAAAAAGCTTTCCCCATACCTAGAAATTTTACATGTACACAAAATTGATAGATTCAGCTCCCTCTTAACAACATCTGAAGGTCAATACAGTAACTTCTCACAGAGCTGCCCATCAATATGGGTCATAAATTGCCTCTTCAGTTTAACTGTAGAAGCCTAATGTAGACACTAAACCCGATTTAAGTTTTGGATTCTTAAATTCCATCTTCAAAGTTCTAGGAATTTCAGACACAAGGCTCTTGGTATACTGCAAGCACAGGAACCAGCGAGAGGGCACACACAGTAATTTCTCATCAGGAAGACCTTAATCTATGCATTTCTTTAATTGCATTGGTAATTTGCAACTTAAGTATGTATTTCAGAATCACAGCACATTTCACTATCCCAACTGAAGATAACATCCCAAATTTTGAAATTTTCCCTCTGCAGTAATAGCACCAGGAGAAAACCTTCACTTGTCAGTGTTTTTCTTCCAGATAACTGAAAACAAGACCCCACTGAATTCTGGAACAAAGGCCTAAAAGAAAAAAAAAAAAAAAGAAAAAACTCAAACCCACAAGTATTCTTTACCTAATAAATCACACTTATAGACCACGCTTAAGAAGACAGAACAAGGGGTAGGGACAGAAAAAAGTGGCATTTCAAAAGGATGCCTAACACTAAAAATAAAACTAAAAAAGAATGAATTGAGACTTAAAATACAATACAGAGTATTACTTTACAATCCCATACAGACCAAAAGAAGGGTTACCTACAACTGAAATCCTTCAGCAGATATGAGACGTCCATAACTTCTTCAAAAAGAGCTACAAATACTCCACACCAGAGACTTGCACTGCAGCCACAACCTAAGGCCCTGCCTAGAACCACATACCTCACCTCACGCTTTGCCATTAGTTCATTCCTGTATATTATCAGAACACATGCAGCAAAGGCTATGGAGGAGAAAGAAAATAGGATAGGAGATACTTATGGTAGGGATATCTTTACTCCTTCCTTCCTAAGTAGTAACTTTTTTTTTGGGTGATGGCCAAGAGATGTCACATTTACAGAATCACAGAATCATCCAGGTTGGAAGAGACCTCCAAGATCACCTAGTCCAACCTCTGACCTAACACTAACAAGTCAACCACTAAACCATATCACTAAGCTCTACACCCAAACATCTCTTAAAGACCTCCAGGGATGGTGACTCAACCACTTCCCTGGGCACCCCATTCCAATGCCTAACAACCCTTTCAGTAAAGAAGCTCTTCCTAATATCCAACCTAAACCTCCCCTGGGGCAACTTTAGCCCATTCCCCCTCGTCCTGTCACCAGGCACGTGGGAGAACAGACCAACCCCCACCTCGCTACAGCCTCCTTTAAGGTACCTATAGAGAGCAATGAGGTCTCCCCTGAGCCTCCTCTTCTCCAGGCTGAACAAGCCCAGCTCCCTCAGCCGCTCCTCATAAGACTTGTTCTCCAGACCCCTCACCAGCTTCGTCGCCCTTCTCTGGGCTTGCCTCAGCACCTCGATGTCCTTCTTGTAGAGAGGGGCCCAAAACTGAACGCAGTACTTGAGGTGCGGCCTCACCAGAGCCGAGTACAGGGGGACAATCACCTCCCTAGCCCTGCTGGCCACACTGCTTCTTATACAAGCCAGGATGCTGTTGGCCTTCTTGGCCACCTGAGCACACTGCTGGCTCATACTCAGCCGACTATCAACCAATACTCCCAGGTCCTTCTCGGCCAGGCAGCTTTCCAACCACTCATCTCCCAGCCTGTAGCGCTGCTTGGGGTTGTTGCGCCCCAGGTGCAGGACCCGGCACTTGGCCTTGTTGAACTTCATACAGTTGGCCTCAGCCCATCGGTCCAGATAAACCCAAAACTGCTCAGGTTAATAAGGAAGAAAGATTCAGAGTCCTTCCACATATAACAAAGTTCTGTTAAAGGTAGCTTTCTCTTACGTATCTCAGCAACTACAAAACACTCAATAGAGGTAACTACAAAAATCATTACCCAGTTCCCTGCATAGAACAGCAAAAATAGAGGCAAGAATTTCCAGGCCCTCTCAATGAGAGACCAGCAGAAGGAAGTTCTTGCCTGAAGCTCATCCAGATTCTCAAGGATAAAGAGGGATACTGATAAAGAATGATCAAGAACAGACTTAAACTAATGATCTGTTCTACAAAGACATCCATGTCTGATAAACCCATGCAATCCACTGATTTTCTCCTGCAGGGGAGAGACATGCCCACGTGACAGAAGCCAACAAACTATACAGTCCAAGACTATTCCCTTCTTCATACAGGGAAAGGAAGAACAGGATCCTTTACCACAAGAACCGCCATCTGGGAACCGTGCACCAGTATCATATGCACCTATTCCATCTCGCCTTCTAAAGACCCCCTGATAGTGGGGGAGAGACTGATCTATCAACAAGAGCAGCAAAAACATACTTGACAGTAAGACTCAACTTTTAGCCTGGCTGAGAGCCAGTGTGGGTGAACTGCAGTTCCTGGATAACATACGGGAAAGTCTGAACATCTTCCCCTTTTTGAGGCAACCACCGTCAGTGAACAACGTTCAGTGCTCAACTGGAACACAAAATCTATTAGAAGCTCTGCTACATCTAGCTAGAAACTTCAACGGCCCTCCCCATTGTTACCTTCCTTTCAGCTACAAAGCACCATGGCACTGCCTCATGCCTGGAAACTTTAAAGTGAAGAAAAAAAGTTCACAGGTTCTCAACAGCTCTGAGCGCTACACATTGACACTGCAAGCTTCCTTCCTCCAGCATTTTTCCCCTAGCCTTCAAAGCGCTGAGCAAGCATGCCACTTCAGGAGGCACAAGTCCACACAGATATACGCAGAAGTGCTAGAAGCAATACAGCATATCCCTACAACGTTCATAAAAAGTATACCCAAAAAGCCTGTGAACTTGCCATGGGACAGAGGTAACTTAAGGAACTTGTTTAATCAGGAAAACACACTATGGAAGGATACGCAAAGCAAAAAGCCAACAGCTGAAGTCTGCACTACAAGGCATGAAAAGTACAGACTGCCATGCATCCAGGTATGGGTCATCCTCTCCCAAACCATAAAGGAAGCAGTAAGCTGGCTTCATGGGCTTTCAGAGCAACTAATTGATTTGGGGCAAGAAATCACCGGCAGACACTGATTTTAGTATTTACCCAACAACCTGTGAAAAACAAGCCGCAATCAGACAACTTCCTACGATTTATCAGGAGACTAAAACAAATGGCCTTCCAGCTCAATTCAAAAGGAACCGTGAGTTTGTATCTTTCAAGGCCTTATGCCTAACGAGCTAGCTAAACAGCAAGTAAGGGAAAACCTCCAAGAAGCACAAACTATGGGAATAAGTTTTGATAAGAACACCCAAGCAACAATCAAAATCTCAAAACAGCGTAACTCTCAGACAGGGATTAGCAGTGACTGGCAACTTCAGACTACAGCTGTCAGAGCACAGCAAACAACAAAAATAAGTTTCTTGTACAGACAAGTGTAAACCCTTCCCTTTTCTTTGTAGGAGTATTTGGAAATTCAAAATCACAGTGCTGACTTAAGTACTCTCCCTCTCTCAGCACCGGAATAATTTGTATCCCTTTCCTATATACTTAATTGCAAGTGCTGTAACACCCCTTTTTTTCTTGGAGCTAGGAAGGGATGAGCTTAGTGTAGTCAAGACAACGCTAAGAAGAACAGAAATGTCTAGGAGGACAACAGCTACGAGCTTCCATCCTTTCAGTAGTGGAACAAAATTCTGACAGCATGAACAATTAAACAACCTTTACCATAACAGGGCAGTACAATTATCCTAGCAAGAATAATCTTGATCTCAATATTCGAGAACCTCAACTAGAATCAAAAGTTTCTTTATAACCATTTTATTTGCACAGCAAATGAAAGAACTGGAAAGAGGTGTTATTAAAGTATGGTAATACAAGAGACGTCACTGTTCGCTACTGGAGGCATCCAGAGCAGCGTCATCCTTTTTCTGTTAAGAAACCAGATCTGGGGCTAGCCAACAGTGAAGATTTTAAATGATCCAGTTCAAAAAGTGTCAAGAACTCAATTCAGCAGGGACAGCATGTGCACCTGAGTCATCACAGCTGGCCTCTTTAGGACCCTCTAGCCTCAGGATCGCACTACCGGAGCAGCCCCACTACTCCATCCTCTGAACCCCAGCACCGTGTACCGAGAGAACATTGTGCATGCATGAAGGCACCATCTGATGGACAGAGCTCTTCCCCTTTAGTGCCTTAAGGTTAGCAGACATTGTCAGAGGTCCTTCATGACAGCTCTGATGTGTCAGCCAAGCCTTTAAAATAAGACATGGCACCAAAAGTACTCACTGTACTCTCTGGAGTTCAAGCCTAGAAAGTTACCCAGACAACCAACATCAGGAATTTAAGCACATATTCAATACATTATGATCATTAAGATACACCAAAGCAACCTTTGATATGCGATCTAAGTGACACAACATTCACTTTGCAGTCTGGCAAGGAGCAGCTGTTACATTGACTCCTCTGCTGGCATGTGCAAACTTTTTCTATTCAATAGGGCTGGGAGGCTGGCATCATACCCGAACACCGTGGAAGTCCTGAGCTAGCATTCCACGGCAAGAGTTGCTGCCATGAAAGGCAGGTAAATGAGGCTCTGATGTGAAACACTTTCCAAAGCACTACTGCAATTTGAGAAGCAATACTGGCCCACTAATTGACTAGTGTGTTTGGTATTGAGCACAGAAATCAAAGGCAGCCCTCTGTTAAAGAGAAGACTTCCACCTATGTTTAAGTACCAAGAAAGCAACAAAACAAAAAGCTTGGACCTCTGAAGATCTAGAAGGAAAAGAGAAAGCACCTGGAAACGGAAAATTTTATATCCACATAAAAGGAGTGCATTGTAGCCATATCAGAGAGTGGTCCTGTTCACGCAGGGGCAGGTGAAAGTACTACAGGAAAATAGTCTGCTGTCCTCTACAAATCCATACCTTCTATGAAAGAGATTGGACAGGTGTCCCCAGTCTGTCGCTGCTAATACTGCTGAGAGAAAATAAGCCCTCAGTTCTTAAAGGTTTTGGTTAATAACCCCTTAATACAGAAATATATGGAGATTACCAGTCAAGGAAACACGGACTTTCTGACCCAGGTTTCCAAAACTCAGCAAGCAAAGAAAAAAAAAATCAAAACAAAAAAAAAATCAAAACTAAGTTGCAGAACAGTGTACAAGACACGTCATCTAAAGTCAAGAGCTTTTAAAAAATAAACATGTTTGGTTTTGGACACTTAGTACATACAAAATTCAATTTTAAGTCAAGGGATATGTGGAAAGTAGTGGGTGTTGAATTCCATCCCAGCCTGCCAAGTTTTCCCATGTAAGAGCTACATACTCAGACTTCGAGCCACTGTTGTTCTCCAAACATGTCAGATAGGTAGTCACTAACCAGAATTTTTAGTCTTACTCAAATGTGATCTATACTAAACTGTACCTCTGATAAGTCTACACCACAGACAGGCTAAGTACCTTTTTTGTAGGCTTCACAATTATTTCTTATATCAACAAAGCTCAAGAATACAAAGGATACATGCAGATTCGGACTGAAGCCTTACTTATGTCACACAGGAAAGGCAACATAAAGTGTAACTTAATATTTGCGCTTCATGTTGTTTCCATAAAGAGCTACATTTAACATTATCTAAACAGAAAGTTTGAAGTTGGCTCAAACTTAGCCCAAATTGACTCAGTTACCCAAGTTAACTTTTAGGCCTTTTTTCCCTTCTGCTGCAGTTGCTAAGTCTTCTTCCTCACAACTCGAGTCTGCAGGACAAGCTCAATAGCATTCCAAACTTACTAGCATTTCCCCATCCAGTTCACTAATTTGGTGGCTGACCACCCTCAGGCTATAACAATTTCAGACTTTAAAGCCTACAACTTCTTAAAAGCAATGGGAAAGGAAATACTGAGGAACTACCTCTGGTACTCTCTACTTCAAAGGATTTATCTCTTCACAATGACTACTCTGTGTATAACGCAAAATTTAAAATGTGAATTTCAGAGTACCAGTCTGAAGCCCTGCTAGGTCTGTGTAGTCCTATTTCCCAGACATATAGCACTAGTACACATTTTAAAAGGCCAGCACAACAGATCAGCACGTATTGCCCATTTTAAGCACTGGTATATAAACTGCTAGAAATTAACTACTTTCCTAAAAACAAATGACCAGGACTCTAAATACGGTATCAATATAAAATGTTTAATATATTAAAGACTTAGAGTTAATATAATATGAATGTTTTTAAAAATATACCAGTTTTTTAATCTGTCACGGGCTTCCAACTGGGCTCCCACCTCAAAGTTGATCCCTCTTCTATTCGGAGGATGTTTTGTCATTTTGTAAAATCAACACTGCTGATTTTATTCCCCTGAAAAATGCAATTAAATATCAATCACTAATCAAGACACACACAAAATAAACTTATGCACCATAACCCCCAAAAGCTAGATGTTAAGGGACCCTAGTATTTCTTGTTCACAGGAAGTAGTGGGGACAATTACCTCTTAAACAAGAGTTCCCAAGTGACAGTGTGCAGAATCATTCAAGAAATGTGTTCAAAAGGATAGCTACCAGACAAGGAAAGATCGAAGCTCAACCTTTGTCCGTCAGTTAAGAACTCTGCAACCCAATGTTTATTCAAGACTGAGAGAGAAGTTTCATTATTTCCCCCCTCCCCTTCCTGGTTTTAATGAAAACAAGGAATTCAGTAAATAGGAAGTGGGCAAAAACATACATAGTAACAATCTTTCAAAATCTACTACGGTAGTGAAACACTCTTGAATGCTATGTCACCTCATCACTACAAATGCAGGAGTTTAAAGAATTACGCAGATACTTTAACCAACTTTAGAAAACTGCCTAAACTGTTTCCATATTTATGTTTTCTTCCCTCTTCTCCACCATTTTAACCAGAAAATAAAGTCTCTTAACACATTTCCAACAGAGAAACATTTTAAGAAATCTTGCCAAAGGTACACTTCAGGAGCTACTTCTCCCATATTTTTGTCAGTAACTTCCCACAATGATAAGATACAAATTATGATCCATTCCTGTAGTCTTTAAGCTCACAAGATCCAAAAATTTGAGTATGCTTTATAGCCTACAGTAAGAAGACATTACAGAATATCACAGAAGGTTTGGGTTGGAAGGAGCCTTAAAGCCCACCCAGCCCCAACCCTTGCCATGGGCAAGGGCCCCTGCCCCCAGCCCAGACTACCCCCGGCCCCATCCAGCCTGGCCTTGGGCACTGCCAGGGATGGGGCATCCACAGCTCCTCTGGGCAGCCTGGACCAGGGCCTCGCTGCCCTCAGAGGGAAGAATTTCCTCCTGTATCTTGAGGATTCAAATAAAGGTGTATAAAATGGATGCAAATTAAATTAAAAAAAACAAGACTGTCTCATGCTACAAGAATGAGTAGACATGCACAGGCAAGTGAAGTAAGCAGTAGCATTTTGTTTCACAGGATAGATTAACAGCAATGACACCTGCTGAGCTGCACCTATAAAAAGATTAACATTATTTTATGAAGAACTACTCAAAGTTCAAATGTGGTTTGGAAACCAAAAATCTTTAAGAAAGTCATAAAGCTTCTATTGCAGAGAAAAGCTATTCCACTGACACACTTTCTATACCAGGCCATTTGTCATGGGAGGGCCACATAGGCACCCCCACAACCTCAAGCATCACAAGCACATCATGAAGAAACTGCTCTACCAAAAGATTACCTGTTCTCTTCCTCTGAAGCACAGCTTTATACCTACCTTCTCTACTATTAAAACAGCCTGCAAAGGTATGGGGAAAAAAAACTGCTATTGGCAGCAAGCTCAATTCACTACCCGGTGATTCACTGACACTACCTGCAAGATATTTTAGCCACCTAGGAACTGAGAATCACTGCAAGTTACTTTTCTAGAGTATCTGATAAACAGCTGACTAACCCAGCATGGCTCTGAATCAGTCCAGGAACCAGAACCAGTGCTGTCTTACATGGCTAGACATTTGGGGGTGTGGGTGTTACCTTCCAGCTCCATAGCTTTTAATTAGAAAAGGGGAGGGGAAAAGAAATTAAAGAAAACCGGGGGGGGGGGGGGGGGTTACATTCTGAAGAAAAACCACTAAGAATAAAAAAAAAAATCCCACCAACAACTAACACTATTCTGAAAATCTAAGAAGTAACTGAAAATTTATTTTTTCTTTTTTAAACAGCTTATCCACCTACACCTCAAACATCCCCTACTTCCTCCACAGATCTACATCAATGAAATATCACTTTCTGGCATTAGCAACAGAATTCGATGCCTCCCAACACAGAGCTGACACACGTTGCTTTAATGCTTGTAACACAGGAAAACTTGGGGCTGCAAGTTGACTCTTGTCCAAGTAAACTTACTTTTTTCCATTTCACTGATAGGGACACGCAAAGACCAAGTACTCCTAAATGCCAGAAGTACACTAATGAAGCCCTACAGGGGAGCCCCCTTCAGGAAGAGCTGCAAGGCACTCATTCCAGCTCCCCTGCAAGAGGAGCATACCAGCCTCATAACTTCTGTAGCAGTATCTTGTACAATAGGGCTTCTACACATAAACGTCAGCAACTTTGGCACGGAAGGTCTTAAGGTTTCAGTTAAATATCAAAATAAAAAGAATTAAAGAGCATCACAACAAAAGGGAAATCTGAAAAAAACAGAAGTCATTTAATTTTATTTAGAGGGGCTGCAGGTCCTCTAAAACTGAACTTTCCTCCTCGCAGCTAGTCAGCTGAACATCACCATTTGTTAGAGCACACACTTACTACCCCTCACCAACTCAGCCAAGCCTGTTACAAGGCAACTGATCAGGAAGTTGAACAAGAGCAAAAAATTTAAGGAAAAAACCACCCACATCACCACCCCTTCCCCACGTTCTTCCTTCCTCTCCCCTTCTGCATCGTGAAACTTGGGCTCCTTTGGGTTCTCACATCCCTCTGATCCTGTTTAACTCAATCCAGCAGTCCCTATGCTTACATGCCCTGCAAAGCAGGCTGTCTTCTTCACTTGCAGCTCGTTTCAGGAACAGCTTCCTCCAGCAGATATATACTTGCCAGAACATTACACAACACAGATAAGTTGGTAGAGCAGCTCAACAGTTCTACACTTGAATGTACAGCCCTAGAGAAAGACTGAAAGCAGATGATAAAACCTTTACTGGGAGCCATCACGTAGCTCTTCGTGAACAGGGCCAACAGGCAAACCCAAACCCCTCCACGTTGCACCAGCATGACCTTGACCTTCTGGAGTACCTCACTGCTCAGAAAGACAACACTGAACACAGCGTTTTTCCTCTGCTTCATGGTTCATATCTTAGGTTCTCTGTCCACTCCTGCTATAACTACCTAAAAACTTTAAACTATACTAGAACAGATTATTAAAAACAACTCCAGATGGTCTCTAGCAGAAAATTAATTTATACTGACTTGGCAACTAAAACAAGACATGGGCAGGCCTTTCACTTTGGTAACTCCGGGAATCCATTTTTCTCAAGTGCTCAAGACCACAAGAAAAGAAAGTGGTAGTTACTAGATCTACCCCCAAAGCTGAAAGGCTTTTCTCTAAAATTTCTTATTCCACTATAAAAATTAGAGGAGCATTTCAGAAACCGTTACTCTAGAATTTAGACAGGTTGCTAGTTTCAACAGAAAGCATTTCCAAATCTGTGTGACTAGAAGCACACACTTCTGGTGCTTAAAAGAGAGAGCCTTACCTTCCCTGTAAGAGTCAGGGTGAAGTGATTTAGATTTAAAAGACTATTCGAATACTTACAGGTACCAATTAGGAAGGTACATTTATATGTAAGGACAATGCAGAGAAGAATACACTTAAATTAATAGACCCCTTTGGGAATCATGATTTTTGTCTTTCAGAACAAGCCTTCTGCTCCACTAAACGGGTCCTGCATACTCTCATCTGTAGCATTTCCTACTCTCTTCAGTTTTAAGCTCCCATGAGTGCTTAGCCCCAAATCTGGTGCCTCAGTAAGTTTTGACAGAAGAAGGTTCCTCTAGAAATTGAATAATTCTTTCATATTGTCATGTAAAATATAACTGAGCAGTTCTGGCAGAGTCACTAATACCAGCCTCTTATTTTCCTCTCTGAAAACTGCAGAATCACTGCAGTCTTTTCCAAGCTACCTTTGCAAACAATGCCTTCCAAATCTCTCATGACTATGACTGAAACATTCCCTACAATCACACCAAAACAAAACCCTGCCTTTAAACCAGTTCCACTTCCAAACTGAGTACTACTTCAGTATTTCATAAGCAGCTTAGAAGGCAAATTCGCTCCCACAATTCAGCCACATTGTCTTTGTACTTTAACTGTGCCAAACCAGGGATCTCCCTCCACCCTCCCAATAGAGCCCAATTCACAAAAAACGAGGAACTCGATGAATAACCATAGTTCTCTGGCTTCATAAGGGAGCTCTGGTAGATTGCATAAAAATAAAATACTTAAACACTCAGTACAAAACAGCATTAAGTTTTATTTGGAGCGGTAAGCTTGCTGTCCAATTCCAGCAGGCATTCTACATTACTGGTGGTTCCACAGGACTACGGAGAAGAGGAGACAGGGTAGGTAGGAGAGGTATCAGTTTAACAAAAAGCACTTGAGAAACTGGGGAGTGAAAGGAACCAGCAAGAGGTTGTCTTGCGTTCTCTGGAGGTGCAGTACAAGCATAACTCAAAGCTGGACTTCTAAACCTAGCCCCAAGATTTGAAATATAGGTCCTATACAAGCAACAGAAAACCCAAGTGTATTTTGCTTCCTTTACATATAGCAGTATAAGCAGTTTCTATGCTAAGACAGGATAAGAGTGGATTCCACAAAGCATAATCTGACTCTGCCATTCACTCCAGCACTAGACAGCATAACAATACTGCTAGCATATCTAAATGCACATTCTGAAACTGCCAAGGACCAAGTCCAATCACATTTTGCATATAAGGTTTTTACTGCTCAGCAATAATTACTTTTGACCTCTTATTTATACCATCTGCATACATCATACCAGCCCTTGCATCTTGCATCAGTGGTAAAACAATGAAAGCCTCACCCAGTTTACCCCCTACAATATGCATGCCCCCATCAGGAATGGTCAATCCAGAGAAGTCCATGGTCCCCACCACAATCGAAGACCTTGCAAGTGGATGACCACAGCCATGCTGTGCTGAAACCACAAACCTGCAGATGAGAAAAGGTAATGGCTGTATCAGACTGTAAAACAGTACTTCCAGACACCGTTTACATTATAAAATTCTAATGGCATCTTATGAAGACTAAGTATGAGAATCTCACAAACGTTTAACTACCACTTTTGAGAACTATTTTGGCACTGACTGGGGAGGCTGATTACAACAGACTTTTTTTTGCCTGTGCCATGCCTAACAAGTTTTGCCTAGAGCTTCAGTGCTACTGCGAAGTATGCCTCACGGTATTTTACCCTACACTTAAAAAACAGTTCCTGTACCAGCTATTAATCTAAGGAATCCTCTGGACCTGCTTCATATTTTGTTTGTACACACCATTTCATAGCAAAATGAGAAAATTTCAGGACAAAACCATAAGTTACAGGAGATATGCTTATCACTGTGTTTTTTTCAAACACAATGCTGCAGATATTCAACCAAGTTCTTTTTTAGTTTCTTTTCTTTTAATGCAATAGGAGCAAAAACAGGAAAAAATCTGAATTAAACATGAAGACTATTAGACACCGCAACAAATTCCTAGGAACACTGTAACATCTCAATTTTTCTACCCCAAGGCACTCCAAACAAGACACTGGACTACCTGTAGTTGTACTTAGGTATACCTTGCAGGATTCTCAGCTACATCTTAACCAATAGTTACTTCTTGCTTTAGAAGTTTGCCAGACTCAATCAACTACACAGGAAACAAACTGCAACACAACACCTAAACCGGATCCTGAACTGATACTTGCAACTTCTGTAAGAGTAATACTGTAGAGCTAACTCCTTAACACTGAAAACATTCACTCAAAGCACAGAACCTAGTATTTTATTTCAGACATACTTCTGGTTTACAAATGTAGACTAACAAACTGACACCAGTAGAAAACCTACATTTACCCTCCTCTACACGGAGAAGCCAAGATTTATTCGAAGTACTCAGTGACAAAAGTGAAGAGGTGTTAGCAAACAAACTACCCTTCCTGGGTCAAGAAAAATCCTCATGTTCTCCCTAAGACAGCGAGAATGCCATTTTCATCCTATCAACAATATCACATACAACTACGCTGTCGATTCAAACTGGTGATGAGACCAACATGGAAGCAGATATTATGAACACAGGCAACTAAAAAAAACAGAGGAAAAATTTTTTCTGTAATGAAAACTATTTAGATTACCAAGTGCAATTAAAGAAATAAGTATTCAATACTGAAAAAAGTGCTTTTCAGTCATTTTATCTCCCACTTAGCTAGTCTGGTTTCTTCTTTTTTTTTCTGTCCTTGTAACACACTAATGATAAAAGACAAACACTCGCACAATGAACAAGCAAAAAGATTTTGGAAAAGGGTTTAAGCCACATGAAATAAAGCAGATTTTTCCTAAATAAAACAAACTACATTTAAGAAGAACTACTTCAACCAAACTGCTGTTTTTTCCTTCATCTGAAAGTCTGCAATGCCTGCTTTAAGAATACCAGAGTTAGATTTATAGGAATATGATCAACAGTGCCTTTGCAAGAATTAAGAAAAACATGAATTTTAAAACGAAACTGTAAAAGGTTAAAGAAAGAAAAGCTATGTTTAAGAAAACTGAAGATCCATGCTTATACTCACCAAGAAGAAACACGTTGCTTATTTGGCCACGTACATTCCAAACACTGCTGTACAACTATAGAAAATGAAAAAAAATACTCATGAATTCTGAGACAAAAAGTACTTCAGAGTTCAAAAAAAAAACTCTCTCTCCATAGAATCATACAGTATCACCTCTGGAATATCAATTTAATCTGAAGGTACTACAATACAGAGGGTCACCAGGCTGCTGTGATCCAAATTATAGATGAACTGCAAGGTCATTAAAGACATTCCACTCCCCTCTCCCCCCCAGTATCCTGATCAAATTTCTCCATCATTTATCCTTCACGAAATAGAAGCCACCAGTAACTTTACTGTTATTGCTTCTTTCTGCACCAGGTATTTCAGAATAACTCCATGAAGTAAGCGAGTAGACAGCATATAAAACTTTGTATGTGCAACTTACTCAACATTCAAGCTATATATGTTTGAATAGATTATTAACAATTTAAATCTACCATGTGGTCAAAACTGCACTTAAAGAAAATTACAGTATACCTTCAGTTTCATCATGCACATTGAGAATGTATAGCCCTAGACAAAAGACGAGGCTAAATATCCAGCAGAGATGATCACAGTCCGTGCTCACCATCTCTTCCAAAAGACTGTTAAACACAAAACAAGTTCCTAATGGTGGCTTTCTTTCTTTTATCTCATTTACAAAAATTTTTAAGTGCCACTTTTCCAGCTAATCACTATTTAGCAGGTAAGATTTTAAAGCAAGTGTATCTGAAACGTTCAAAGAGACTTGAGTGCAACTACTCTACCCCAAATCTAACACCCTCTTTTCTTCCCATGAGTTCAATGAGAACTACTACTGACAGAAGCCCAGAAATGTCACTGTACCAATTATATTCTTATTGCCCAAACTTTCTTTAACTCTGAGCATGGAAGCTTAAAAAAGCTTCAATTCTGAGATGTCCAAACACGAGAAGCAGCCCATAAACAAAACCAAGACTGCCAGATCTGAGTCAAAGGGTCAACATGCCTGAGCAGTCTCAATTTGGAAGCACATCAAAATACGTTTGCCAAATAATTACAGCAAACTGGGATTCATAAAAGTCATTACTTCTGATGTAATACAATTCGTACTCATACTGGTGGATTTCTGCTGCAAAACTTTGTTTCTTAGAATTTCTTAACAAGTGATCTTTTAGTACGGGTAATTTGAAAAACAATCAAAATCCTATCTGCAATAAAAGCCTTCAACTAGTTCAAATAACATACTATAATAAGCATGACTTTTCAGATATAGTTTTCTTATGTTTTCTTAATAGTTCAGGTATCTATATATACACACACACACACGAAAAAACTTATTTAGAAGAAATTCTTACTACTTCAAAAAAGCAGCTAAAGTATCAAAAAAGATACTAAAAAAATCAAGGGAAAAAAAAGAGACTGATGTGGAACAATTCTGTCACTGAATAAATCTAGCAACTTAAGGTTCTTAAATCTCTCTGATTTTAGATCTTAGTTAAGAAAGATTAAGTTCAGTGTGAATGATATTTTAAGGTGTAAATTGAGAGAGTTCTTGCTGTTTGATAGATTAAGAGTTCAAATGTTTTTCAACTAGAAGACCTGCAGACTGCTCACGCAAGCTGAATCATTTCTTATGAAAAACTTCTCTAAATCACCACAAGGTTCATCACGTCAATCCATGCTGCAATGAGCATGCCATGCATGTATAGCTAAGTAAACAAACCCAAGCCAAGATGACCAAATGCAGTCCTCTTCCTTTAACAGAGACATCCTCTGTTGAATAAGTTACATCCATCACATGGCATAGGGATGTGCATTTTGGTCATGTGCAAAGTAAACAAAGATTCTCCAAGAACATTTTCTTCACCCACAAATCTTCTCCAAGTCAATACATGCAAAGCTTCTCCAAGGAGCAGGAGAGATTGGTAGAAAAAAGCTACAGCAACCTGAATTGATCTAATTTAGTCTGCAGATTGGGCACCTCAACACAATTTCTCCTGTTTATCTACCTGAGGTTGCATAACACCACTTCGTGATGCTGAATGCACTGAGTATATAACCATCCCCAAGAAAATATTTTTGCCCTGCCTAATGGCTACCTATGGGCTTACAGAGCCTTTCTCAATCAAGAAAGGAATATGAGAAAAGTGGACCATTTCTCATTCCCATTCTATACTCCCTCAAAAGCAATAGAAAAACAACCACAACACACAAAGTTCCCCGTGCATCCTTCAGATGAATGGAAAAAGGTGCCAACTGTTTGGAGAACAGCCTTGCGATGCAGATGAGGAAAGGAACTACACTTGGGCTCAAAAACACATGTGACAAACTCATTATTGTGCAAAGACAGCAGATTTCTTCTTAAAAAGAATATACCTTAAAAAAAATAACAGCAGGGCTAAAGGACGTGACTTCAATTTGCCTATGTATTTTCTGCTTGGTTACGTGACCTACAGTACTGAGTCCAATACTATTTCATACTGTGAGGGAAACAGTTGCCAACTTTTAAGTGCTAAGGTGGCATTGAAGTATTACCGTCTACATCACTTCTAAAAGCAGTATCTTGGTATTCAAGAAGAATCGACATTTGAGAGAGAAAATACTTAAGGTAGTACTTACAACTTAAGGCAGTAAATTGACCAACTCCTTATCTGTGACCTGATGTCCAGCCCCTGGCTTTGAGGTCACTCTGGATGTTCCAGTGGTATCCTATATATTTACAGGTTATCGTTGAACCTAAGATTTTTCTTATCAATGAGCATCAACATGTATTGTAGCTATCAGAGTAAGAGGCAACAACTGAAAGCGGATGGAGTCAAAAGAAAAACACAGAAATGACCTGGTAACAGTACCTGCAGCAGCAACTGGACCTGGACTTCTGATTCTTTGAAGAAGTCAACCTAAAAAGAATGCATAAAAAAAAAAAAAAGGAAAAACATTTTCCATAGAATCTACACCACCTGCAACACCAACCATTGAAAATCCTTTAGGTCACTTCTACAACAAGCCAGTATTCAGTGTTCTGACACTTAGACATGGCAGTGTCGGTTTCATTATTTTCAAGTAGTTTGCTTCCTAACTGGGCAGGACCAAACCTACCCTCCCCCTGTTAAAGAACAGGATATTTGCATCACAGTCAATGAAAGTGAAACTGCAAGTTACGCTGCCTTGAGACTTGATGAAGCAAACTACATTTTCATTCACAATAATACATTACGGACATGTATCTGTGTATGTGTCACACTATAAGGAAGATGCAACTTCACAGTTTTATTACAAGAAGAATGAAAGAGGTGCTCTTAAAGGCTGCTTGTAGACTCATCCCCCAGCTCAGAGGTGAAAGGGCATCGGGGGAAAAAAAAAAAATCAGTGCATCTTTTCGCAATACCAATAACAGCAATACTGAGAAGATGGAGCTGTAACATCGGCAGAGGACCTATATAAACACAGGGGATCGTGCCGTGCAGAAGCCATTAGCAACTTTCAGTAGAGTCAAGCAGCAACTCAAGTCTGGTACTTTTTGTAAGCTCTGCTACATCACTGAAGCATCTTAGGTTTCGGATTTAAAACTAAAGAAAACCCTAACTCAAGCCCTATCAATGGCACTGCCATTCGTGTCCTAAAAAACATTCAATTTTAAAGCTGGAACACAAGACATTTGAGGCAGAGCCTTCGCCAAAACATTATGCAGAACTAGAGGATATTCTCCATTTCTTTGGTAGAGAAGTGCTGAGTATAAAGAGCAGAAGAATAAACCTGTTTTTAAACTAGTATATTAACCTCAATGACAAGACTAGAAAGGCTCTTCCGTGCCAACTTCATACAAAAACAAAACCAAACCAAAACCCAACCCACTAAGCAGTAGCTTCCCCCGCCCCCCCCCCTTAAAACATGATATGTACAGATACAGACTGACACAGGTACATTTCTTTCTAACCCATTTCATAAACCTACCTGAAACAGAGTTCAAGAAAAGACTAGGCAGATTGCAGCTGGCTAAATCCAAACAAGGCTTGCCGAAAGTTCTCAAACCCAGTGAAACCACACAAAGGCATGTCAAGAAATTAGCAAGTAGTCTCAAAAAGCTGTAAACACTACAGTCTAACCTGCATTATTTTCTGCCACACATGTAAGTCAGCACTGGACATGCTATGCACCTGCACGTACAAGATCACTTAAAAATGGTGCTTGCACCCACAAAAAAAAATCTTTCATAAGAACACTGCCTTAAAAGGCACCAGACCCAACAGTTTTTTGAACAACAAAGGCGATATACTACTGGCATTTTGACAGTAAAGACAAACTGGAAGGTGTAAGTCACTATTTCTTACCTGAAAACAGTCTTTTCCTACAGGAGGCACAAGAAGTCAAGAAAAACCTGTAAGCAAGCAAGGGAGAAAAGTTTGAAGATGATAAGGAATAAATAATAATAATGAAAAAAAGAATGGACGTGTTACAAACACTTCACAAGACTTCTCAATGTGATGTGCCACTATGTGCAAGGTATCTGCAATTATTCTTAAAAAGAAAAAACAACAATAAAACCACCTACATCTACACAATTAAGCAATCATCAAGAATGCAGTTTAAATACTGAGGCAAGCACTTACAGGGCTCAACAGTAAGTCCTCCCCCCATGCACATTCTTTAGCTCAGCTCACATCTGCACAGGACAGTGCCATATGGGCAGCAAGAGAAGACAAGTGGCAGCAGTGCAGCAACAGTGTCAGCTTCTGTCAAGGTTTGACAAATTACAACCACAGACAATACTAAGCTGCCAGCAACGCAGATATAAATAAAAGATGCAGTGACAGAGAATTCAACATCCCCTACAATGAAATTAGGGATTGCTCCCTCCTTCCCTGGCCAAGAGGGAGAATTTAGGTCAATATCATGGCTTAGCTTAGACAGGAACTATAAGAGCAAGAAAAAGAGCTTCAGAGAACTTATCCAATTAAAGGTAAGAATTAATTACATGCTTCTTACATTTCAATCAAGGCAGCACTGTTATGAGCAACTACTATTCTAGCCTTATTCCCAACTTGACCTTAATTAGTTACTCTGGATTACAGGCAAGCAGATTTTACTCTCAGACTGCTCAAGTACAATATTATTTCCATTCAGGACACACCAACAAAGTTATCAGCAGAATGTAAACTGAACTCTCCCACAAGCTGGCTTCGATCAAACAATCAGTATTTATCCAAACCACCTTCAATTCCTGAACTACTGAAAGTCACACACAAAAAAAAAATTATACTGCAAATGATCTTTGCTACAAGTCTTCTCGCTGAGCTTTTTTTGGAAACTGGTCCTTGCTCGTAGTAGAAAATTAAACAAGTCCACGTCCAAAGCATTTCTCTTGTACAGATGCTCAGTTACAAGCTTCTGTACAGAAACCTACATAAGATTAGTTCAAGTTATTAGCATTGTTTTTAACAAGTTACATTTCATTTGCCTATACAATACCAAATTCTGTACACTGCAAGAATAAGTTCATTTCAACCAGTTTGGACTCCTGTACGCTCAAATATCCCTCCTTGTCTATATTCAAGTGTTTATGCTAGAAGCAAAGCATGGGATCACAGAACCGTTTGCGATACTAGCAGGATATTTAACAAGCAGTAGAGATGGAGCCGTTCCCCAAAACTGTACTGAGAACCTCCTTGATCAACCCAGTGCTGCTATAGCTACGGTTTGCATGCGTGTCCCAAGCCAATCGCTACGACAACCCGTAAGGAAGCCACCTGGAACCTAGGTCTGTCGGGAAAAAATACGGCGCCTCCCGATTCTATGTATCGAACGCACAGGACGCGAAGCGGCTTTCGGCTTCGCGCAGGGAGCGATCTTCATCTCGCTTCCCCCAAGACGCTTGAGGGAGACGGGCAGCAGCAGAGCGCAGACGCGCTCCGAAGCCGCCGGTACCGCCCGCGGGCGCCGGCCCCACACGAGGCTTCGCCCCGCTTCGTCCCCGGGGCCGGGCGCGGAGCAGCCGCGGACGCCCCCCGCACAGCCCCACCGGGGCCGGCCGGGAGCGGCCCCGCGCCGCTTCCTGACGCCGCCGGGGCCGGGCTCCGCCGCCGGCCCCTCCCCGGCCGCGCACCTCCCGCCGCAGCCCCCGCCGGGACCCGGCCCCGCCGCTCCCCCGCCCGCGCCGCGGGGCCCGTTCGCCGCCTCTCCCGGGCCCCGCGCCCTGCGGCCACCGCGGCGCCGCCCGCCCGGCCCCGGCCCCGGCCCCGGCGCCGCCGCAAGGTCACTCGGCCGCCCCCGCCGGCCGGGCCCCGCGGCGCCGGCGCTCGGCGCGCTCCTACTCACCTGCCCGCGCCGGGCCGCGCGGCTCCGCGGGCCGCCGGGCGCGGGCGGAGGCGAGGCGAGAGGGAGCGGGGGGGCGGGGGCGCGGCCCAGGCCCCCCGGCCCCGGCGAGGCGGAAGCGGCGCCCGCTCGGCGCCCCCGGCCCGGCCCGGCCCGGCCCTTTGTGCGCGGGGCCGCGTGCCAGCCGCGCCGCGCCCGGCCTCCCTCCCCTCGCCTCGCCTCGCCACGCCGCGGGCCCGCAGCGCGGGGCGGGCGGGAGGCGCGGGCCCGGCCCGCCCGGGCGCCGCCGCGCTCTTACCGAGGGCTCTGCACGGGACAAAGGGTGAGAGCGGAGCGAAACCGCCCCCGGGCCCCGCTGCGCGCCGAGCCCAGCGCCACCGACCGCGCAGCGCCACAAAATGGCCGCCTCGCTGCGGCGCCGCCACCCGCCGCCGGAGGGGGCGGGCCTGGGCCGGGCTCCTCCCGGTCGCTGCGGAGGCGCGCAGCGCGCTCCCCGCGCGGCACCCGCGGCACCGGGTCACGGGTCCCGGCCCCTCCGGATCGGCGCCGGCGCCTCGCGGCCGGGGCGCTGCGGGCGAGGGGCGAGAGGGCGCCGGCAGCGCCGTGCGGGGCTGCGCGGGGCGCTGCGGGACGGCCCCGGCCCTGCCCCGGCCCTGCCGGCGAGCGGCCTCCCGACGGGCGCTCCCCCCGGTGTGGGGCGCTGCAAGAGCTCCGTAAAAGGGTGAAATAAACCAAAAAAAAAAAACCCTCGTGCCCGCTGCCCAAGGGGCCGTGTCCGTCTCCTCTGTGGCCCCCGGGTAGGAGCCCAGGCAGCTCTCCCTGCTCCGGGCTCGTCCTCGCGCCTCCCAGCGCTCTAACCGGGGCCCGGCCCCGTGCTGTTGGCCCGCCCGGTGACCCCGAACCACGGTGTGAGGAGCTGGGGGTCGGCCTCTTCTCACAGATAACTAGTGATAGGACCAGAGGGAATGGCCTCAAGTTGCACCAGGGGAGGTTCAGGTTGGAAATGAGGAGATATTTCTGCTCAGAAAGAGCAGTCAGGCATTGGGACGGGTTGCCCAGGGAGGTGGTGGCGTCACCGTCCCTCCAGGGGTTTTTAAGGAAAGGTTGGACATGGTGCTTAGTGAGTCATGTCCCTGAAGATAAGAGAAAATGTTTTTATAAATACATTGACACAAAAAGGAGGACTAAGGAGAATCTCCATCCTTTACTGGATGTGGGGGGAAACTTAGTGACAAGAGATGAGGAAAAGGCTGAGGTGCTTAATGCCTTCTTTGCTTCAGTCTTTACCAGCAAGACTAGTTGTTATCTGGATACCCAGTACTCTGAGCTGGTGGAAGGGGATGGGGAGCAAGATGTGGCCCTCACGGGCCAGGCCTCGCCGCCGCCGGCCGGGGGGAATTGCTGCACCCCTCATCCAGCTGGCTTCCCGTCCGTGCGGACCGAGCTGCGTGCCCTTCTGAAGGCATGGCGCAGTGCAGAGGAAAATTGAAACGCTTCTTCTGAGTTTTATGATAACTTAAAGCCAAAAACCAAGCTGGTACAGAACAGCCAAAATCTTTGCAGGTTGAAGTTCTTAACTTCAAATATTGCAGCATTTGTCACTGGGGGTGATAAACTCTCCTGGTTCAGGTGGTTAGCTTGAGATAATCCACCATTTTCTGGCCAGAGGCCACAGACAAGTGAATGATTGTCACCTGTCAGGTTTGAGGGACGAAAGGGGAGCTGTTGTGGCCAAGGTGCCTGCAGGGCACGTGCTGCAGGTAGTGCCAGCCTGGGAGGAGGGAAGGCAGGGAGCCAGCGCAGCCTGCCTCCGCCCGGACCTATTAAAGACACTCAGAACAGAACAGAAGTGACTTGGAAATGGTTATTTAAAGAAGTAAAGCTGTATCATTTCACATCATTACAAGTTTAACGTATAATCACTTCTATTTCAAATGATCATTTCATGGAGAAAAGCTGAAACAATTTTCGGTCAGTAAGGAGTTGCTTTTTTTTTTTTCCCCAGTTTGCAGAGTACTCGTCTACCCTGCCTCCCCGCGTGTGTCAGCAGTGTGTGCAGCCGCGTGCAACGAGGTAAGTGGGCAACCCATAGCTCCAAGTCTAAGCACTTTTCTCTCATCTTCCTCCTGCCAAATAACCACAGAAACTGCTGACGCTGCACAAACCCAATGACATCAGCCTCACCCCAGTGCCATGAACAGCACTGGACCCAACAAGCACAAAGGCTGGTGCAAAGCACCTTCTGTGTTAATGTTTCTCTGATGTTCTTGTATGTTAATGTTTCTCACAGCTTGTGAGCTGTGTGCTGTGAATTTGTGGAAGCAGGATGACTTGGTATTTTTAAATACCATAACAGGAAAAAAAAAAAAGTGGCAGAAAATGTAGTTATCAGTTTGGATTTTTTTTAACCTGGGAATCTCACATGTGGTTTTAACATTGCAGGTTTCTAGAGGCAAGAAAAAAAGAATGCAGAATGAATTAAAATAAAAAGCAGCTAAACAAAATCACTCCAAAGTTTTGAGGAAAAGAGATTTCCTTTTTTTGTTTTTATACTTTCACTAAAATGTAATTGTAGTGTTTATGGTTTTGTTTCATTTTGTTTTGAGAGCACTATATTTTATTAAAGAGTTTTCAACACTTAAAAACACAG
The DNA here is from genome assembly GCF_964034855.1 of Anser brachyrhynchus. Classification (NCBI taxonomy): domain Eukaryota; kingdom Metazoa; phylum Chordata; class Aves; order Anseriformes; family Anatidae; genus Anser; species Anser brachyrhynchus. Next base: position 15,328,533 of record NC_137734.1, on the reverse strand, counting down.
AGCCTTAGAACATCTGTCATGAGAAAGCAGGTGTCAGAAACCATTTCCTTCCCTACAGAAATGGGTCTTTCTAGATCCCGTTGTTTATGAGTTGGAGGAAATAATGTCTTATTCTCCCTTTATCTCCCTCCTGCCCCCTTCTCCCCCCCAAGAGCAAACTACTTTTGGCAACCTATGGAAGTGTATATACCAATTTGTGATGTCTTTTTCCTTGTGGATAGTCCAAGCTTCAGATTCAGTGTCTGATGTCAGTGTTCATGGTTGACATTTATTGTAAAACCTCCAACATTAGATATACCTGCCTGTTTTCACAGACTGCAGAGCAACAGCCTTTCCTGGAGAACACAGTCTCCCCCTGCGTTGACATCCACAGCAAAGAGCAGTGCTGTGCCTGCCTCCAGCTTGTCCCTGCCTAGTGTAAACAGAAGAGGAGAGTGACTACGGTACTCACCTGTCTGGGACAGGTCCCAGCCCCCCTCAGGAGTTCAGCTGTATCAGTTGGGATCCAGTGTCTCACACATCAGAGAAACCAATGAATGCAACTGTGGGCAAACTGGGCTTTGCAGGCCAGGGAGGGTTTGTCTGTCCACTCTGGAAAGCGATGCTCTTCTCACCTGCAAAGTCCCTACTGCATTCAACACGAGAGGTGCCTGAACCTTGTGAGTCACTGTCAGGGAGCAGCAGGAGTGGGGTGCTGTGCTGGGACAGGCGAGCCGGAGCGGGGGTGGCAACAGGACATGAAGGCAGTGCCCTACCCAACACTGTGCAGTCCAGTGGTAAAAGGGGAGCAGAACAGATCCAGTGACAGTGATAAGAGTCCAGCATGCAAGCCCATAGTGATGAGGCAGGAAAGTCAAGGGAGAAAGTCAGTCCATGTGTTGGGGTCAGGGAAATCCACGGCCAGGCACAGGAGTAGCTGACCTGGCTCAGGCAGAGACCAAGGGTGATGCTTTGTGATTAGGTGACATTCCCAAAGAAGAAGGAGGAAGTTCCCAGTGAGGTGTTTTCCTTTTCCACCTCTTTCTCTTCAAGGCCAGCTCTACAACTGTGCTCTCATCAAGCTGGCCTTGAGCACAGGCGGCCGAACTGCTGAGGGGTGTGCTCCAGGCCCTGGCACTTCTCTTGCCTGTCGGCGAGCCGAGCTTGCTGACCAGTTTCCCCATATCTCAACAGAGAAAATCAGGCATGTGGCAAGGGCAACGCATCCAGCCAGCCTCCTGCCTCCACTTCAGCACAAGAGGATCCGCGATCAGAAAGCGCCTCTTGCATTGACTATAAAAGGAGGCTGAACCAGCTGCAAAGCAATGCCATCTGTGAGGCCAGCCTCTGCATTTGGTTGGAGAAATCCCCCGCAGAAGACTCCCTCTTCCTCCCTGACCAGCCACCCAAGGGGCCGGTGTGGCAGATGCAAAGGGTGTCTCTGCGCCCGTGGAAGTTTATCTTCGCCTGCACAAGGGCCCGGCCAGCGAGAGGCAGGGGAGCCTGCAGCCGCGTGCCGTGCAGCCCACGCGGGGTCACTGCAGCCCGCACTTCAGCAGCGCCACGGCGCTGGGAGGCCGCACGCTCCCCGCCTGCCTGAGCACGGAGCAGCTCAGCTGCCAGCAGAGGTGGCGTGCTGAGGCTGCCCCAAGCGTGGGCTTTGCAGAGCTGGGTGGGGATTAGACGAGGGCCAGCACGGCTCAGGGGAGTTTACAGCCATAGACCGTGCCCTCAACACCAAAGATCAGTCCGAGGATGAGCTTTGTGTCCAGCCCTGCTCACAGTGGCTCATGTCGGAACATTTTTGGAGGCCCCCCCCAGGTCTGGCTGACCTCTGGGCGAGGCCCCGAGGCACACATAGGGGTGGGGGATCACTCACCAAGTCAGTGCCTCTGCTGCACAGCAGCACTCCATGCCTGGGCAGTTTACAGCTTAGGCCATTTTCTCACCCCTTCTCTATTGGCCAGAGCAACCAGAGAGGCTGGGAACTGGCTGTGTATCTCCACGTAGGATGTCTGCCCTCAGCTTGGGCAGGGCCAGCACAGCCCCGTCCGTGGAGCAGAGTGGCAGAGACGTGCAGGCACATCAAGGCACCTAGACACCCCCATGCTGGGAGTAGGGGGAGGCTGTAGCCCCTTCCATCTCCTCATCCTCTTTGGGGTCATCTGCCTTCAAGCAATAGAGGCCCTCCCTATAGCCCCTTTTGTGGCTCCTGGAGCCATAGAGTCTGCCTGAGAGTGAGGAGGTAGCGCACACTGCAGGACAGCCAAGCCCAGTATCTGGGTCCTGTTTACAGCTGCAACACCTTCGTCTTCCCCAGCAGGAACCAAGGCTGGGTCATTTCAGGGGAGGTTGTACCACATGCCGGAACAGTCTAATAGCTCAGTGGCCTCAAAAGAGAGGGCCCCCACTCCTCCTCTGTCCCCTTGCTCTCCACATTCCCCCTGCAGCCCGTGTGGTCACCGCTGTTGCTTGTGATCTGAATGAAGCACCAGAGCTGGCAGAAGGTGGGATGGAGGAAATGGGGCTGTGAGTGGAGATGAGCTGACATAGGCCATTAGTTCTTCTTTGGGGAAGCAGCATCTTGTGGGAACAACCTTTGTCTTGCGCTTCTAAATGGCTTCGTGGCCTTGGGCCTGGAATCCTGCCAGTTCCCAAGCCTGGCAGCTGAGGTCCCAGTCCCTTGTGTTTCTCTTTCTGACCAGCAGTTTGGCCCGGCAGCCCAGCACTGGGCTCCAGCTCACACCTGCGCTCTGTGAGAAGCCAAACAGCACATGGCAGCTGCTGGCTAAACCCAAGGGCTGGTGGCCAAGGAGACACCTCTTCTCCAATAACAGCAGGTGAAGCAGGCACTAGGATACCAAGAAACCTCAATTTGAAACTCTGATGAGCATGTGAACACCTGAGCCCTCCTGCCCTCCTCCCTGGGGACCCTCAACACCAGCAACCAGATCTTTGGGCTCTCTCTGCTTGCATTTTCGCAGAGACTTCATATTCAACCTTCTGTTTTCACATCTCCATATTCCTCCTCCAGACAGCAGTGATGAAGGCAATCCGCCAAGGAAGGGACTCAAGCTCCCTTTACCATATCAGCAAACACCAAACACTTCAGACAAAGTGGAATGGCTTTGATGGTGAGGAGGAGGAAGCTCTGGGTGGAGGCTGCAGCAGGAGGAGCCCCTGGAAGCTGTAGGTTCCAACCTTCCTGGACTGGGCAGAGCCTTGAAATGGTGCCCCCTTCTTTGAAAGGAAAACTGACTGATAAGCAACTCAATGCTACAATATGTCCCAAAAGTTTTCCCTCATGGCCACCTGGAAGCATTCAACTCCAGCAGCTCTATACAGGGTCCATCCCTCCTCAAGGATGGAAACTAGATGGTTCCTCAACCACCTGCACCTGCACCTGGTTCTCTCCACCATTAAGTGCGGGTGACAAATGTTACAGGACAACAGGAGCTCTAAAAGCAGCAACACTTACCAAGCAAATCACCTTTATCCATTTTATCCTTGATGATTGTCCCACAGACGATCTCTGGGTGTGCCAGAGCCTGAGCGCTGCTCCGCAGAGCCCCAGCTAAGTGCCGGCTCCACTAGCCAGTTCTGCTGAATTTGCTACTGGTTTGCCATGCCCACATCAAACCCATGCTGGGGCAGCATCAGGCCAGGGACCCTCCCATCTGTGCCCCTCTGCTATGCTGCAGGGCTCCTGATGCAGGCTTCCCTGTTCCTCTGTGTCTCGCCACAGGGATGATTTAGTGCAAAGCTTAACATGAAGGTTAGGCTAAAAACTGGTCTCCCACTGCCTGGGATTTTGGGGGATGAGACATAACTCCTGGGCACCTCACATTTACAAGGGGAGGAGAGACTGCAAAAAGCTTCTCTACCAAGAGGGGTGGTGGGTGAGCAGCATGGGTGGCCCTGTGGGCACCACATCCTGTAACACTGGGGTGCCAAAGTGGGTCCCCACCCCGCCACTCCAGCTCATCCTTCGGAGTGGTCCCAAAGCCACCCATTGTGCTCCAGCAGCTGCCCAGCCTCCTGAGGCACTGGGGTGCAGTGCAGAGCTCAGACCTGAGGGCAGGTTGCTGGGAGCTGGCAGAATTGCTTTTACCATTTCCATGAGCAGATCCACAGCACATGATGGAGGAAACATCAAAAAACTAATCCCAGGCCCTGTGCAAAGGCTATGCCTAAAACAGCCAGAAATTCACCACCACCACCCAGAGCACGCAGCACTGCAAGGGTGCAGACCCCTTGGGACACATTACCCTTCCACAACCGGTGGCAGGTCTAGGACAAGCTGCATGTGCTGCCTCTCCACAGGGTGCGGAGGACAGGTGAGCCGTGTCCCAAGCCACTGTCGCACACAGGGTCTCACTGCGCTGCAGGTGGGAGCTGAGAACCAGCCACAAGGTTGTAATGAGCCCGGCTGGCACTCAATTTTTTAGGTGGTGCAGGCAACAAGACGGGCCAAGGCGACTGCAGGAGTGAGCCCAAGCCTCCAAGCCCGAGCTGAAGCCCTTGGTTTGTGGGCTTTATTGATTTGGCCAAGTCAGCTCATTCCACAGAAAAGCATTGGGGAACACCTAAATGTTAGGCTGCCAACCTCCACCTAGGAAAGGGCTGTTTGAGGTTAACACACTATTGCTCTTCCTTCTGCTGTTGTTGCTGCCTGTCCTGAGAGCTACAGGTCCACTCCTTGTCTGTCCTGACAGCACAGCTGGTGAGAAGACCACAACTTGGCCATCGCAGGTGATTGCGTACTGCTGGGGTGACCGGAGCAGCCCTTACTTGCTTTGCTCTAAGTGCACCGCCTTTTCCCAGTGCCACCAGGATACGATCAGCTCCAGAGCATCAGCAGCACTGGTGAGACCCAGGCCAGTAACTTGTCACCACCCGACTGAAGTGGCAAAGGTAGCACTTGTGCTGCAGCTCCACCGCAGGATGTGACCGGTGTGAGTCTGGAGCACCGACACAGATGGCTCCTAGCTCCTTCTTGGGGTGGGGAGGAAAGATCCAGAAACTCCTCCAATCTGTACATAAAAATGCCCCAGCTGGGTCAGCCCTGCAGCCTGTCTAACCACATCTCCAGCAAGAGAACAGACTATGCAGAGGAAGCAGGTGCCTGCGACACCCGCAGCTGCTGGATTAGGGATATTAGCAGTACATCCCTGTCTTATCCTCTGACTACCGTTTGTGGAGCTATAGCCCATAAACTTGCCTAATTCCCTTCTGACCCTGAAGGGCTGCAGAAGGTAACTGCTCCCGTATAAAATATTCTCCTTTATCTGCTTCCCCGTGATCTCTTCCCAGTTTCACTGAGTGCCCCACAGCTCCCTGAGATTTACAAACAACAGAAATAGCCCACAGCTTGCTTTCCAAGTGCTGATGTCATGCTGGTTCCCAAATATTATTCATGAACACTGACATCCAGGCTGAAACCTGCAGCTCCAGGCAGGCACAATCACGCATCAGATTCACAAAAAGAACCAGGGACAACTATGGAGATTGTATTTATTATTATAACAGAAGAGAGGCTGCTTTACTGATCTGTATTTACAAATCTGTTGGCAAAGAAAGTAATATCCAGTGTAATTTATTAGCCTATTTTACAGCCCTTGCAAGAAGCATTCATTTGTCATAGCAGCAAATGCCTATGGTTTGATTGCCTGCTACAGCTAAGTGCAAGGAATAACATGGATCACCAGTCTGGTGGCTGGCTGCAGACACGTGCATCTGCAGCCCAAAGAAGGGGGCAAGCACGTGGCTGCTCCAGCCCTCATGGGGCCAGGATGTGGCACCCTGAACCTGTTCAACGGTTCAAATTTTGGCAAAACATGGCAAAGCTGGTAACCGCCTGCCTGTCTCTGTGTTTCTGTGAATGTGGCCCCAAATCTGAAGCACGAGGTGCTCAGCGCTTTGGAAGGCCAAACAGCTGAACTCCTTGGAAGCACTCGGACAGGATGAGTGTGTGAAGCAGATCCTTGCACATTTTTTGGCATGTTTGACAGAGCTAATCCTGACAAAGGAGCAAGGTTTCCTGGACCACAGAAACATCTGGTATAACAAGGGGGACCACGACTCTCGGCTCATTTGGGCACTAAATGGATTTGCACTGTGGAGCTCTCTGAGCAAAGTTGTGCCCTGGAAACCCCACTCACAGAGACAGATTCAAACAGACTCAGGGCACCCCCTGCACACGGCACGTTGTGTCCATGCCTTTGGTTCAGATTCAGACATCAGCTTGAAACCTCGCTCCTTGGCTCCCCACTTGGCTCCTGCAATCCAAAGAGGGCGATGCCAGGTCCCCACTTGAAAGGGAGGGGGTGCAGAAATGCAAATGCAACCTTGGATGCTACCAGTAGACTTAGCATTGCATGAATGATCCCAGCATGCAGCTTTTTGCTGCAGATCTGCCTCCAGCACAGAAAACACTTCAAATGAAAAGAATAATGCCAGGATGCCACAGAATTAGAGATTGCTGCTTGCTAAGGAACATGCAACAGTATCTGGAGGCTGCAGGGAAATCTATGTGCTGCCCCTTGCTGTGCCTCACTTCTTGGTGGCACATGGAGAGCTGCGGGGGTTTAAAAGCAAAAGAGAGGACACTGAGCTGCCAGCCTGACAGTACCCTAGGAAGGCTCCACTGCACCTCAGCTGTTTGGACCTGCCTCTTCCGTTCCCTTCCTATACCCTCTGCAGATCCAGTGAGAATTCGGTGGGAAAAGCACGGGTGCCACAGCTGACTCCAGGCAAGAGGCAATGCTGCTGCCCTGCCTGGAAGGGCACACCTCAGCACAGGAGCACTTCTTCCCACTGGTGGTCTTCCCTGTTTTCTTTGGACCAGGGCTGAACCAGAGGGTGGGCAGAGCTGTCTGTGAAGGACCTGGTGCCAGGAAAAGGGGGTGCTGGAGCCGCAGAGGCTGCTCTGAGCACCACTGGCACATTCTCAGCTGTTCTTCAGGAAAACTGGTGTCAGCTCATGTGGCACGTGCAACAAGGGCCTGGCAGAAAGGAGCTACGAGGCTGGGTGGGGTTACCCCTCGAGGACACGGCCCACATTAGGAGGATGCCAACAAGGCTGTTGCATCTGTAGGTGGCCAGGTGCGCAGCCTTCCTCTTGTCCCCAGGCCCCATGGCGTGGGTGGTGCTGGTATAGCTCCACGCAGGGCTGGTCCCACAGGCTGACCACACTGCTGTGCAGCTCTGAAACTGCCTAAAGGAGAGGGCGAGGTGGATGCTGTGCTGAGCTGGCCTGCCCGAGCTCCCAGGCACAGGATGGCTGGCTGGCTGGCCACCCAGCAGCAGAGGCTCAGACAACTCTCCCTGGGCTGCAATATGCCTCCACTCATCAGGGCAGTCCCAGGAATCCCTCTGACTCAGCCAACCCCCTGCACCTTCACATCCATCTACCAACAGCACCACGGGGTACCAGAACCACCCTCATGCCTCCAACCAACGGCCTGCAGAGGTAAACCAGGCGGGCTCCATAGCAGTGGAGTTATCCCCTCTGAGGCAGTTATATCCCCCAGGACCAGCTTGTGCCACAATACAGGAGCGATGTCCTCCTACCTGAAGCCAACTCTTCCTCCGGAAGGGAGATGGAGAATCTCACTGCCTCGGGCAGCTGTCTCATGGATGTCACAGCCCTTTCAAAATGCAGCCAGTTCTGTGGCTCCAAGGAGGAAGCCTTCCCCCCCTCTGACACACACTGGCCTGGCATGTCCAAGGACTTCCAGGTCCTGCTGCTGAAATGTCCAAGCCTTTCAAGAATGTCTAGTCCTTGTCCTTGAAGGGACATGTTGGGAGACGTTCAGGGGCTAACCTGGGGTGTGAAAGCAGCAAGGACAACAGAAGAAATCTAAGCAGAGAGGAGAAGACTTCAGGCACCCAATGACTCCCCAGGGCAATGTCCTGGACCCCAGGGCAAGTGCCTCAAACCAGCCCTTTGATGAAGCTGGTGTCCAAGTGCACTATCAGCATGCGAAGAAAGGACATTTCCTTGCGTGTGTTCTCAAAGATAATGCGAGGGTCGTCAGACTGACAGCGCAGGCAGTTAGGGGCCATCACCATGGCCAGGTTGTTCACGTCCATCTTCGTTCTGCCCACATTTGATGGCTGAGCAAAGATCTGCAGGTAATAAGGAAAAGTTGAGCTGTAGCAGTAGAAAAGGGCAAGAGACTCCAAACGTGGCCTAAGAAGAGATGCAAGGACAGCAGAGATGTGGCCTCCTTGAAGGACAGTGCCCCAACAGCCACGCATTCACAGGGCAAGACCACCATGCTCTGACTTGGCTGATGGTATGGGAGTCTCAGCAGACAGGGGACACCTTGCAGATCTCAACCTGTTCCTTTGGGACCAGCCCCACGCTCCACAAGATCGAGAATATAGTTTATTGCTCCAACAAGGGACAAGCCCAGCAAACCTCCCTCCATTAATCCCACCTTAAATACAAATGAGAGATCCTAAACGCCAGCTGATGGCGCACTACAGATGGCCCGCCAGTTGTGCCCCCCCTTGTGCTCCATGCTCCTGGCTGGCATCACAGGCAAGGATGGCTGGGGCTGCCTACCTGCAGAAAGTGTATGAGGTAACACAGCACCAGTCTGTTGAGCTCCGGCAAAAGATGTACCACAGCCACGGCAGCGTCAGGGTTCTCGTAGTTACTGATACACTCTTTGTAGAACTGCTGGGGGATCACAGGCTCCTCCAGCTCCCGATACCACAGCTTGAGGAGAGAGGCTGGGCAGAAAGCAGAGTGCATGAGAACAGCTCTGGTTACCTCCCCACCATGTTCAGAGACAAACTTGACAGAGACTGAATGCCTCAGGAACCAGAGGACAGAGGAAGGATTCTGCAGTTGTCCCGTTTCACCTTAGAGGGCAAGTCAGAGTTGCTGGAAACAAGAGTGCTGCTCCTGAACGATTCCCAGCTGCCCTGCAGGCTGCTGGGCTCATACAGCCTCGCTCCGACGGACCCTCCACCACCCCCGGTGCTTTCCCATGGACAGCATTTGGAAAAGCAGCAGAAAGGCACAGAATAAAAAGCCAGTTGGTGAAGACAGCTTGCAGAGTACAGCACTGCGTAAGTGTCCCCAAACAGCAGCATGCATCCTGGGCTGCTCCTGCACCTTCCCCGCTGCACTGTACCATGGCTAAGGCTGCACCGGGCACACATGCAGCATTCCCCTACCTGGGATGTTGGGGTCACTGAGGCCACTTGGGATTCTCCACTGATCCACCTGCAACTTCAACGCATTGACTTCGTCTATGTCACCAGGTATCCTGCAAACAGAAGCACAGCAAGGATGCTTCAGAGAGAGCACAGTACTTGGCAATGTGCCCAGCGTGGCAGCATGTCAGCAAACGGTGGCTCCAAAACTGCTTCTGAGACCCTGGGGAGAAGGAAGCACACAGCAGCAGTAGCTACAGAAGCAGTTCATCAGAAAGAATGGCTTGTCTGCTTTTAGACACAGCTTTAAGATGGGTGTGGAAGAAACACGTCTCCTTCCCACTAACTCAGACATCCACTGTCATTTTGTCCTCAGAAGCAATTATTTCCTGTAACTGAGCCTTCCCGCAGCACATTCAGGCCAGACAAAAGAAGCACCTCTGGCTAAATAAGCCAAGATATTAGAAACTACTGCAGGGCAAAGTTGAGTCTTCTGCTAGCTACCTTAAATTACATTTAATAACTGAAAAACTAATTAAAGTCTTAAAGCAAACAACAATGACAAAAAAAACAACCAAACCAACCCCTGAACCCCTGTGTTCATCACACAGATTCTCTGTCTCCCTTGAATCCTCACATGTTCACCCAGGAGCAAAATACCCCGAGTCTTGTGCATCACCAAGGCTGAAGTGTTGCATGTGATGAGCTTTTATCCGACAGATTCTGTCATCCTTTATAATTGCTTTCAGTCACTGGAGAGAGTTCTGGTTGGCACCGGTCTGCCTTTCAGCATGGTATGTTCAGGGAGATCCCATGTGTGATAATTGTCTGTAACTTCTCCTCCAGTGTTAATTACCCATTGAAAGCAGGAGAAAAGCAGCAAACCTACAAACAGGGCACTGTAGTAAGGTCACTGCAAGCTACTCTTAGAAAAGCTCCCTCCTCTACAGCCTGCCTTCTGCAAGGGACACTGCAAGTCACAGCAGTACAGTGCTGTGCTTTAGTCCCTGTTTGGTGCCAGCCACTCCCAGTTAAATTCAGCTTTCCACCCACTGGGCCATCCCTGCACTTCTCGGCAGCAGCATCCCCCCACCACTGAAACAAGCAGGACACACAGGCTTCCTCCAGAAGAGGTGTGGGAAACTCACACACCACAGCTGTAGCTGCAGGCTCCACCAGGAACCCAAAAGCTTGGCCCTTCCCTGTACTGGCAACTACTGTTTAAGTTGTGTTAAAGGTTGGACGTGGTGCTTAGGGACACGGTTTAGCGGGTGACAGCAGTGGTAGGGGGATGGTTGAACCAGATGATTGATCTTGAAGGTCTTTCCCAACCTTAATAATTCTATGATAGAAGCTCAGTGCTGTGCCTGGGTATGTGCAGTCACAAGTGCAGATCACAGCTGCAGTGTCCCCTCTGTGCTAATGCATGCAAATGGACTGATGCTACTTACACAGATGATTCCTGAACCTGGAAAAGTTGTTTGTTTTTTCTTGTGATCTGTGACAGGGTGCTATTCTCAGGGAAGGGGAATCACGTGGAGGTCAATCTTGATTTCTCAGCTTTAAGGGCTGATAGTGTGGGTGGATCAAAAGCAACACAGAGTCGCAGAAGCTCACCTGAAAATCCCTTCTGTCTGTTCTCCTCCCAGTGCCAGGACCTGCTGCGACAGCTGCGTCTGCACCCACGGCAGCTTGTGACCCGGATACATGTCCTGCTGCCGCAGCATAATTTCCTCCAGAGAACTGCCAAAGAGTGACGGTGTCACGATGGCATTTCTGGCGTGCGTTATCTCTTCTACTGTTGGTTTACGGAGGCCCTGGGGACAGAGGAGAGCTCAGTGCAGCTGTGGGCTGAGAGGGCTGCTCGTGTGCGTGCCACCTCGATGTCCCCCTGGGAGCCTCTTGCAGGCGCAAAGCTCTGGCTCTGCGCGTGCCAAAATCAGGAGGGTTCAACTCACTCATCTCAAAAGGAGCACAGAAGCTGCTGCCTGCTGGCAGGAGGCAGCTTTGGAGAGTTTGGGGTGTTTTTGCAGGGATTTGCACGCGGTAACAACTCCAGCAGCACTGGGTCTGAGGCAGCTCAGTTGCGCTGGTGTGGCAGAGGAAGGCGCAGGGCCCAGCCTGTCCCTGGGCCGTGGCGAGGCCGGCAGAGGGCATGTGTACACCAGCCCTGGCACCAGGCAAACGCTTGGCCACAGGACAGCTGAAAAACAGCCCTGGGAAAAGAGAATCCCAGGCACGTTCAAGCCCAGGGCCTGGCTTTAGATCAGGGAAAGCTTCACCCTAAGAGCTGCTAAAGCTCTCTGAGAAGCAGGCACCAAGGGAGCATCCAGGACACGTTTCTTCTGGCGGATGCTTTGGAAGAGGCTTTTAAGATTGCCTGGCGAGTGAAAGCACAGAGCACAGGATGGGATGAGCGCTTCTCCCGTGGGCTCTGCTGACCCCTCGGCGGGCAGCAGCAGGCAGGGGCTGTGGTGGTGTGTGATGCATGCCTGGACGTTTCCTGCTCTGCCCCCACAGGGACGCCCTGGAGCCGTCACCCCTCCCGAGGTATTTCAGCTATTCGCTTACTGTACATGGAGTCCAGATGGCAGGGAGGCCCCGGAGGGATTTGCAGAAATAAAAGACAACCGGATCTGGCTCAGAGACTTAGGATGGACAGGTTGGGGCTGCATGCCAGCATTCACAGCTCCATGCAGAGGAAAGGGAGGAGGGGGATTTCCAGATAACGCACGGCACAGAGGTTCCCCTCTGTACCAGGCATCTCCACTGCATGACTTTGGAAATGGGCAACTCTACAGTAAGCCAGCTGCAAGACCAGGCCCAGGCAAGCTCTCAGTGCACAAATCCATTGATGGGCATCCCTTGCACAGACAGCTCCTACTGCCCTGGAGACAGGTGACCATCAGCTTTGTCGTCCATGTCCCCAAAGCAAGCACTCAGCTCTGCGGCCAGCAGCACGGCAGGCACTGCTCTCAAGCAGGAGCACAGCAGGAGCCAGGCAGCAGCCTTGTCCCACACATCCACAGGGAGAGGAACCGTGACCAAGCCTCCTCCACTCTCTGTATCTCCATTTTCCATCACTGAATCAGCAGTGGCCTCCAAGCACCACGGGACGGATTTCTCTGGGACCTGGAAAGCAGAGTGCCATGCAGGCAGCCTGAGCCCCCAGCACTGGGGCAGCAACTCACCTTTTTGCCTCCGGTGACGGCTACTTTCTGGAGTTTGCGGTAGCAGTATTTGGCATACGTGCTGATGGGCAGACCTGGCAGGAAGGATAACAAGACGTCAGCCCACAGCACTGTGCACCCGCCATGCCGCAGGTCAGGACCAGCGCAGCACTTCACACTGGTACAAACGTCCACCCCCATTTTGCACAGCCTGTTCTGCAGGCAGGGCAGAGGCTGCCGAAACCTCACGTGGAGCATGCCGATGCATTGTGGCCCCGGAGAAAGGCAGTGTCAGTGCGAGTTGTTGCTTGGGCTTGGAGGGATTTGACTTCTGACTCAAGGCTGGCACTCTGCACCTCCCACCCCTGCTTGTGCAGATCACAGCCCTGCACACACACAGTCTGACCCCGTCCTGACTCAGTGCTCGGCGTTCACAGCCCGGGCACGCATGTGAGCATGAGTCCTCGTTCCCTGCTGCAGAGCCAGAGTTGTGGGACTCACACACAGGACTGGGTATTTAAATACTGCTCGATCTCAACCAAAGAGCATGCAGAGGCAGTCTCTTGCCAGGAAAGATTTCAAGTGCTTTAAACAAATTGTTTATGATTCAAGAACTGGGATAGAGAGAGAGGCAGCAACGTGCCAGGGCCGGAGAGCACCGAGCCTAAATTAATGACTGCAAGGGGAGGCACAGAAAAGCGGAGACCATCTTCCCAAAGCCCTGCAGGAAGCTTCCTCACTTTCCTGGCAGCAACCTCCTCCAGCACTGCCTTTTAACATAAAGCTCACGCGTGCTCTGTGATGCATGGCAAACCTGACACACCAGAGCCCAGGAGTTTCGCTGCGAGAGCTGCAGCCCTCTGCAAGAACGGCTGCTCTTGTTGTGCTTGGTTCAGTGAACTTTGAGGGTGAGTGGAGCCAGGATTCACAGAGCTAATCCCCCCATGACACCAAGGGAAATATTTGCACTGACAGAGCACTGATTGCTGGGAGAGTTTTTCCAAAACCGTTGGCCTTTTGTTCTTTTTCAAATCAAACCCAAATTGCTTGCTGAAAGCAGTGAATAGATCTGCCCTATTTGATTCCTTGCCAGGCTCAAAGCTTGCAGCAGAGTTCAAAATACTTGTGGCTTTTCAGATCTACATTCTGGTCAGATGGCGCTTATTTCAGATCAGCCTTTCAAGCGCTCTGTAGCTTAGGTAAGCTGGTCAGGATCCTGGAGTTCCTCAAATCCTCTCAATGTAGAGAGAAGACAAGCTCTCCCCAAGCAAAATGACAAGTCACGAAGGGGAGAGCTGTGCTTTCCTCCAGAAAAGCTGCGCTTTTCTCTTCTCAGCCAGCAGACAAACCACAGCCCTTGGCTCCCCTAGATGAAACAAGCACACCCTGCCTCAATGAATCTGGTCGACTTTAACGTCTGGAGTGCAGCCTCCCTGTTACACTGGAGAAATGCCAAAGGAGGTACAACAGCATCCCACAGGCAAAAAGGAAAGTCAATTTTAAGAATTTCTCTGGGGAATATCTAAAGCAAAATACTCTCTGTATGCAAAAAGCCTGCTAATTCCAGACATGATTTATACTGGGAATGTCTAAGAATTAAAGAAAACAAACACAGTGAACTGCTTTGTGATGTTTCAGTATGTTGGGTTACTGCTTCTGTTGTTAAAATGTACAGACCCAAAGTGAAAGGTCCTCCAGTTTACGGAGGAGTGAATGGGAAGAAGACTGCACTGTGTCTATGTAACTGAACAATTACACTGGAGGCAGCGCCTTCAAAACTAATGATAGGAAACACTTTTTCACAATGTAATTAGACCATGAAACCCACGATCGCCCTAAGACTTCAACAAGGTTTGCAACGAACTGGTTACTTCAGAGAGCCTGCTCTGCTGACATGTGGGCAGCACCAGGGCGTGTTTGGGTGAAGCCTGTTTTCCCAGAAAACACCCTGGGAGAGGCCTAAACCCTACATCCTGTGCTGTGTGCGGCGAGGCACCCTGCTCCCAGTGATGCTCAAGCTACGGCCTCTGACCCAAGGGGGGCTCTGGGGCCATGCACTGACCAACGGAGTTTCGAGCAAATAAACTGAAAACTAAACTCGCCCCCTGCACAAGGGGCTGGACCTGCTACTGCCTACAGAGCTGCACGGCCAAAAAAGCAGACGGAGCCTTGAGGCACAGGGTGACGGGTTTGCTGCTGCCACTGGCACAGAACGAATGGCAGCTCCACCGGGGAGCCGCACCCCGCAGGAGCAGCACGCGTTCCTGTGATGCGCCCGAGGTCGGCCCCGCTGCGAGCGCTGCTGGCTCCCAGGGCACCTGCGGGGTGTGGAGGAGACCCAGAAAGGCCCACAAGCTAGTGGGGAGCTGGAGAGGAAAGAAAGGCAAGGGAGATGAGTGGGATTCGGCCTTAGCCACTGCTTTTTGCAGCCATTGGCCCAACTTGACCATCTGGCAGCTCTCAAAACGTCCAGCTAGGGCCCTGCCCGCAGCACAAATCGCAGTCGGCTGTCCCCAGCAGGGCGGCCAGGTACTGCCTCCCCTCCCCGGCTGAGCCCCGTGGTGCAGGGACAAGAAGCTTTAGCCTGCACGGACCAGGACAGGCTAACACAAGGTAACTGCACTTCTCTGAGCACATGATGAGTCTGTAAAATCCAAGCTGATCTGTTATTTCCTGTGGTACCACAGTAGCCCCAGGAGCTCAGGAACAGAAGACTCCTCACAACCCACACAGTGAAAAACAGTTTGCAAAGGAAAATATTTTTCCATGTGCTGGCCTAAAAACACATGCAAAGAGCTTCCTGAAGAGCCTCTCCTTTTATAACAAGTTAAAATCCAGGCAATGCACATGCGGGAGCATACCTTCTGGAACAGACTCGAACGCCTTCCTGCCAAAAAATGTCTTAAAAATGCAGCAAACAATGTGGATTCAGAACCCAGCCACGGGACACATATTTTAGCACAGCAGAAGCTGTTGTCTCAATATTTCTGTGCTCTACCACTGCGCCTCACAGACCTCAACCTGGCCCGAAGCCCTTGGTGCAGGCAGGCTCCAGCCTGCAGGGTAGGAGCCTCCCAGGCCTTGAGCTGGTGCTGTGCTCCTGGTTTGGATCTAAACAAGCAGTTCCATCCACAACAGTGCCTTAGCCCATCCTCCCCCTTCCTTACACCACCAGCATGTTCCTCTGCATCCTGGTAATGCTGCTCCATCACCATTCCCTACATGTGAACTGCCAGGCTTCATCAGCCCAAAGGCCCACGTGAGTCTGCAGCCTGCATCAACTGCCAGGAAAAAGAGAAACAGACACAGGATGCACGAAAAATGAGTATTCCCCTGCTAAGATCTCCTGCTAACAGCATGTGGGAGATACCCTGCGGCAGCGGTGCACCTGGACCATTAACCATTAACTGACAGACCTCCCTTCTTTGAATTTGTCCCATTTCTTCTTAAAACCTGTTTGCATGACACCCTGCTTTGCAGACTCGTATAACTTCATTTTGTGCTTCCAGACAGAGCACTCCTAAACCTGTTGCCCGACAACAAAGCTGGGTGGCTTCCAATCCTTCTGCTGTGACAAACAATGAGAAATTTTCTTCCCCCTGGGGACCCCAGTGCCAGGGCACGTGGAAAGGGCGCAGGCACGACCACGGCTGAGCATTGTTTTGCTCTCTGCCCCTTTTCTAAAAGCTCCCCATTTTCTGTTGGGTTTCTGGCTGCTTCCCAGCACAGTTTTCTGAAATCCATATACAGGCTGCAAAATGTCTTTTCCCACTTGAAAGAGCCTCCCCCCGCACGTGCAGTTAAGGACATCTCCCCCATATACAACACTTTGCTTTTGCTGACCCAATTTCCTCTGCTGCTTGGTCATTTAGTTACCCTTTTGAGGTCCCTCTGCACCTTTAGTCTTTACAGCCCTGCATAATTCTGTACCAACACCAAGCTGTCAGCTCGTTATTTTCCTCCTTATACAGACTCAGACCAAAGCCCAGCATACATTCCTGAAGGATCAGCAGACAATCCTTCCTGTGAAAGCAGATCATTTATTTCTTCTTGTTATTCCTCTGATTTTCAATGGGTTAGTGATCCATGAAAGGATCTTGCACCACCTTCATACTTCATTTACTCACAGAAAATTATACTGGAAGATGAAGATTGCAGAGGTGAGCGTGGGAAACTTAAAAATATTTTTTGGGTGCTTGTCAGATGATAAATGTCTGCTCACCCTAGTGTTTGCTTACAAGCCTCTGCACTGAAGGATATAGTGGGGTAATCACTGCTTTAACTCAATTTTTCACTGGAAGACATACATGTCTACATATATACTATTAAAGTCTATTTGAAGATAGTATATTTAATTTCCGTTTGGATTTCTCTGTAAAATAGATGCATACAGATGCAGTAGCAGGAAAGTATCTCACAGCTATTAATGAACTCCTTGAAACAACCCTGCAACTTCAGCGAACTGCATCACACCCACACGACACAAGGAAGGCAGAAAGGCCCGGTGGAGCAGCTGTAGGTACCCTGAGGAAAAACCTGGCCCTTTCAGCCAGCAGCAGATAGCACCCGGCACATTCCTGCAGGATCGCACTTACTTCAGCTGCAGCTCCCCTGGACTCTTGGAGTCAGACTCCAGAAAAAATCCTCGTCGCTATTAGTCACTTGTGAAACAGCTGGTTCGAGGGACTCACCAGCCCTCTCTCCCTGCTGCTCTGTGCCTCCCCTTGCTGCACCTTGCACCCTTTGCAGCAAGCTGGCAGGAGCCCTACAGGCAAGCTCAGTTATTCCAAAGCCCCGTTTCGTTCCCAGAGTGGGTCTTTCCTGCGCAATGAAGTGGGCAGGGTCCCGTGAAGGGAGCAGCATGTAGCCTGTCATCAGATACCCAACTAAGCCACAAACGCATTTCTGACTTTCAAGTGCTTCTTTCTGGAAACTTAATAAAAGCTCTCCTGGTGTTCTTTTGAACACAATGTCATATATATATATATACATATACGTATATATATATAAGTAAAAACTATATCTTCCTAAACCCAACTCCAGCACACACAACACAGACAGGGAATCACACAGTAGAACTGCTCAGCCCACAGGCTCAGCCCACACAGGCTGAGCACACCCTGCGCAGAGCAAATCAGGGAGCTGTCCCACAAAGATATCAAAATCCCTCTAATACAAGCAAGATGACTTTTCAAAGACTCAGAATAGGCTGAGCTCTTCAGGGCCTGAAAAGGAGAGGAAAAAGACATGTTCCTACAATATATGTATTCCTCCATGTGATTTCTGGTCTCTGCACTTAATCCCGCAGGAGACAGGCTAGATAGAGAGCAAAGGACAGAAGCTCACAGCAGGGGCTGTGACCAAGGAGCCTCCTCAGCCACTTGCTACACCTGCAGGTGCCACTGAGCAGCAGTGACTCAGGGCAATCACCGCAGGAGCGCAGCTGCGATTTCCACGTTTCATGCACCTGCATGCTGGAGTGAGCCAGGGCTCAACGACGCAGGAAGCTGGACTCCAGCTCTCCACGATGAAAGACACCAAGGCTATGAGATAAACTGCTGCCTGACAGGAATTCACAGGCTTGACTCAAGTTTCCTAGAAACAATATAAAAACTTGAATAGACTTTTGTCCAGGAATATTTTAGGCCAGAAAAAGTACTATCTGTCCTCCTTCAGCCAGCAGTAAAAACTGGAGTAATGCTAATGCTTTTATAAAAAAAAAAATGCTATTTGGGCCCTGGACCACAAGACCAATGGGCCTGGCCAGCCCAGGAAACATGGACAAGGGGAAGCCAGTACTCGAAAGAGAAAGGCGGAGCTCTTTGCCAGATGTTGATGTCCTCCCTGAAGATCCTCAGGTTGGGTGGTGGCTTTCAAAGTCCATAGCTACAATTGAAGACAGGTTCTTTTCACAGCGCTGGCTCACACAGCTTTTAACACTGTCATGTACTATACAAAATTCTGCGGCTTGCACAGACTGGTTGAATTACTGCCCCAGGTCTGCATCCAAGTTAAGGTCCCTTTTTCTCAAATCACCTGTCAGTGAAAGGGTTCCCACCTACCACCACACTGCTACTGGGGCCCCGTGCACTGCCAGCTGCCACCCACACTGCTCCCAACCCATGCTCTGGCCAAACCCCTCACACTGGGCACCTGCAGTGAAGTTTCCTGGATGTAAGTCTATGCGCTTAAAGAAATGGTCTGATTTTCAGCAGAGCTCAGCAACCCAGCCTGTCTGAGGTTAATGCAGTACCCTCTCTTGGCTCCCTGCATACTGTGCCCCCTTTTACCTTCCTCTTCCATGTTTTGTTTCCTCTTTTTCCTGGATTTTGAGTTCTTCTTGTTTTTCAGATCCACAAGCTCCTTGATGCGCTGGGCAACTGAAAATTCAAAGCACCATTAAGTGAGCATCGAAGGGGACCAAATGCTCCCTGTCCTCCTCCCCTCCAGTGTGGTGGAAAGAGCTTCTGGATTAATAACGTGGAATGATAAAACACCAAAGCCCAGCATTGCACACAGACAGGAATGAAACCAGCCAGCCTAGCTCCAGCAAGGGAAGGTCTACTTGAGGTCCTGTACCACAGCCAGCTCCAAACACAACGTGTGAGGGGCCCAGGACATCATTCAACTTCTCTGAATAGCTGAATAGTTAAGGAGGGGCTCCAGGCAGCAAACTTAGGCCTAAATAAACTTATTGCCCAAATACCAGCAGAAGGAATAACCCACTCAAATAGTTCAGATTACTCCTCCTTGCTGCCTGGATCCTGGTGCCAGCAGGGTGACATTACAATCCTGGGACAAGTGTAGCTGGAGGGAAAGGATTTGGGGGACAATCCTCATGAAAACCCTAACCAATACTGCACATCCAGTGAGACCAGAAGGCAAGGGTTTGCATTGCACCACTGCTGCCCCCACGACCCAGATGTGCATGTTCTCTTTAATAGCTTTATCGATGATCTGGATGAGGGGACCGAGCGCATCCTCAGTAAGTTTGCAGACGACACCAAGTTAGGTGCGTGTGTCGATGTGCTCAAGGGAAGGAAGGCTCTGCAGGAGGATCTGGATAGGCTGGACCGATGGGCTGAGGCCAACTGCATGAAGTTCAACAAGGCCAAGTGCTGGGTCCTGCGCCTGGGGCACAACAACCCCAAGCAGCGCTACAGGCTGGGAGATGAGTGGTTGGAAAGCTGCCTGGCAGAGAAGGACCTGGGAGTATTGGTTGATAGTCAGCTGAATATGAGCCAGCAATGTGCTCAGGTGGCCAAGAAGGCCAACGGCATCCTGGCTTGTATAAGAAGCAGTGTGGCCAGCAGGTCTAGGGAAGTGATTGTCCCCCTGTACTCGGCTCTGGTGAGGCCGCACCTCGAGTACTGTGTTCAGTTTTGGGCCCCTCGCTACAAGAAGGACATGGAGGTGCTCGAGAGAGTCCAGAGAAGGGCAACGAAGCTGGTGAGGGGTCTGGAGAACAAGTCTTAGGAGGAGCGGCTGAGGGAGCTGGGGTTGTTCAGCCTGGAGAAGAGGAGGCTCAGGGGCGACCTTATCGCTCCCTACAGGTACCTTAAAGGAGGCAGTAGCGAGGTGGGGGTTGGTCTGTTCTCCCACGTGCCTGGTGACAGGACGAGGGGGAATGGGCTAAAGTTGCACCAGGGGAGGTTTAGGTTGGATATTAGGAAGAGCTTCTTTACTGAAAGGGTTGTTAGGCATTGGAATGGGCTGCCCAGGGAAGTGGTTGAGTCACCATCCCTGGAGGTCTTTAAAAGACATTTAGGTGTAGAGCTTAGTGATATGGTTTAGTGGAGGACTTGTTAGTGTTAGGTCAGAGGTTGGACTAGGTGATCTTGGAGGTCTCTTCCAACCTAAACGATTCTGTGATTCTGTGATAATTTCTGCACCTACTCTGAGGATTTGTGGGAGGCTTCAACTTCTGTTTGAAGCCTCAGGGGCACATAGGCATTCTGGTTTCTTGCTTGAGACTGGACAAGCCACAACAAGCACTGCTAAAATAGTCACAAATCAGCCAATAAATACCCTCCAGGTAGGAACTTGGCTTTTCTCTTTTTTTTTTTTTTTTTTTGAACAGAATAGTATAACAATTTAAAATTGGAGCAATAACTGGATATATGGGTTAGGTAGGAACACCTGCCTTTCCAGGTAATGCTGGGCTGGTACCCAAGATTTCTAAAAGGCAGATAAATGGCATCTATTCATAAGCAAGCCATTATTCTTCAGGGTCCCTGACTACTTGCCATGCTGAGGCCCATTTATAACATTAACAATGGCTCCCTAAAATGGTCTGTACTAACATAAAACTTTTTTTTTCCTTCTTCAAAGAACTTCAAAGATGTCAATCACATCTTCAGAAACCCAAGTTAACTCTGCCCATGGCAGGGGCTGAAGTGGCTCTTTTCAGCGCTGATATTGCCATGATGCTCATTAAGATGAGCACAGTCTAGGGCTGGCATCTTTTTGCCAGGCACAAGTGAGAATTGTAGGGGGAAGATGAGCTGGTGGCTGCTTCATCCTGCTAAGGAAGGATGGACTCGTGCAGTGCATGGTGCTGTCAGGGACGAAACCACAGCGCTGGCTGGTGACTACCTGTTTGTTGTTTATTATTTAAATAAGCCCCTGAATAAATGGCAAAACCCGCCAGAGTGCTGCTGGGGACGGAATGTTTTGCATGAAGCACTTACTGTTTTCATCGCTGTCAAGGTGGCGATAGATATAACCTTCCAGGTAAGACTGGAATTTGGGTGATGGGGAGAAAAAGGCCAGACTGATGGCCATCAGTTCCCAGCCCCATGCCAGGCTTCGGTAGCATGTATTATCTGTTGTCTGACGGATCAGTTGTATGTAGAGCTCATCCCGTAAACCTTGCATGCTCCAGCACTTGGTGACCGTGACCAAAGCCACGTGATTGCGGTCCATGCGTGTCTGGCGATCTCCCATGTAGCTCTGCACCAGTTTGAACATCTCACATGCCTCTTTTTTGATGGCACGGTTGCTAGTGATGAGCATCGGTTTTTTGATAGAGCTGCCATTCCATGACAGCATGTTGGAGATGGAGATCCTTCGGCGGAAGATGCCCTGAGTGTGCATGTTCAGGTTTTTAGAAGCCCAGTCTGCCATGCTGCTCTGGGAGATGGGCTTCCGTAGAGTATTGTAAGGGAAATGATATCCTGTGCAGCCACCGGGCTGGCTGCTGCTCTCCTGCTTGGGGTCCACCTCTATTGTCCCAGGCTGCAAAGGAGAACAGATGTGTTAAAAGCAGCTTAGCTGACTCCTTATCCTGACAGGAAAATTAATAACAGTGAGACATGAGGCTACCAGCAACTGCAAAACAGTGAATCTGTACAAAACAAGGGGTTTTGCAGAGTATGTTGCTGACAACTGCAGTTCTGCAAGAGCCTGGCTGGCACAGTCACACACTTGACACTGTCCCCAAGGGAACCTCTGGGACGTGGGATAACAGGGCTGATTGTCCAAGTTGTTCCAGGGCACCTGGAGACAGCCCAGGCAGGAGCTGGGCTGACTCCTGAAGGAGCCACGCAGCAATGTGGCCACACCAAGGCGCCAAGTGTCTCCCTGCTCACCTCCCGGTTTCCCTGGAGCCAGGGGAGCCCAAGAGGAGGGTGGGGAACACCAGGAGGTGGCAGAGACGAGGCAGCCAGGCACTCCTACCTTCTTGCCTCCACCCTTCGTGGCTGCTACAGTCCCATAGCTGCTTCCTGCCTTTAATGTTTTTCCAAATTCTAGTAAGAAAAGACAAAACGAAATCATTGTGGCTAACTGCCGTCAGGAGCTTCTGAGCTTTGGCAGCCTGTGCCTGCAGAGCCTCCGTATCCAGGCATTCAAAACGTACATGTCAGGTCCACCAGGACCTTCCTAATGGAAATACTGGCCAGGCACACAAACTGGGTAGGAAAAGCTAAGACAGATGCACTGCGGAGCACGAGCACAGCTACTTTGATGGCAAGACTGATGTCCAGGTAGGATAATCCTACAAACCAAAGAGGTATTTTGGGAGGAAAGAATGACAATTCTTTTCAGGCAACAAGTCTGACGTAGTCACAACCCTGGGACGAACACCCTCACATCCACTGCTGCATCGAGCTCTGCAAAAGCAACTGCTGAGGCTACCACTGAGATCTGAAGGCCTGATGGGGATTCATGGGTCTGGGTGTCCCAGGACACTGGGCAAGGACCAGGTGTACCCGACTACACCTACAGCAACAGCTGGATGGGTGCCCAGGGGCTGCCATCTACACCGTGCTCAATTACAAGCTCAAATCACACAATTTCAGGTGTGTTTGAGTTTGTGAAGTGAGAGAGTTGGGATACCCGCATAAGCCAGCTTCTCCCACCACTGGGGCTGGCTCTTACTGTATCCTACAGAAGCAGCACGACCTCCTGATGAACATGCCCAGCCCCGCAGCGTCCCCGGGGAAGATCCAGGCTGCGGATATAGACCTGGCACTCCTGCAAGTGCCACTGCACAGGACTCAGGGACACCTCTGCAACGGATCCCTACAATGTTTTCCTATCCAAGAGAGGCACAACTTCTCCAAATTAAATTAGAATTGTTCAAAAGTACTGTTTTTGTTTTTCTCTTCCTCAGAGGAGCACAGACAGCTGCTCCCCACACACACTCTCTACCAACCAACCTTATCTGCTCCAGGTACAAGCCCACTGATCACAAGGCTACAGACACCAGCAGCAGGGACAAAGGCCTTCTTTCCTCCCAGACTCCGTGGGCAGTTTTTACATGCAGCACTTGTCCGTTCTTCTTCCCCAGCCATCTCTAAGGATAACTAGATAATTAGAGCTTTGGTATCACTGATCCCAAGAAAATTATGGGTAATAACTACTTGTGAGGAAAAGACACTCATTTTGCTTGCCTCAAATTCTCTATTTTGGATGGAAGTGGCAGCCTGGGACATGTACTGAACTCCAGCACCCTACAAGTTGTTATAAGAAACAGACTTTTTTGTTAGACTTGAAAATCCCACATACGGCAACTAAGTGCTGAACAGCCCACATTTCACTCTGTGTTCTCCAAGGAGATCTCAGCAAGAAGGAAAAAGCCAAACAAGATAATCTTGACGTTTTTGGTTTCTAAAGGAAAACAAAAATCCTGTAAGCTTTTTTCACGGCAAACCAAAACGAAATAGAACATATGTTTTCCTGTCATTGAAGATCACCTTTAACTTGCATGCCACTCTGGATTCCAGACCTGGCCCACAGTCAACCCCAAAATACACGTTACTTCTTAAACTTTCAGAGCAAGTCAGTGTTCTCCTTTTTGGTAAGGAGGAACTGCTGAACTCATGACAGAGGCTTGTGTGGTCCAACCCTTCCCTATCTTACACCAGACATGTACCTACATGTGGATGACAGTATCAGCACACATCACACTCCATCTCTTACTGCCAGCCTGTGGCACCATCACTTCTGCTTTTCTGCTTCATTCTGCTTCTTTTTTATCCCTTGAGTTACCCCTCCATCTCCTCGCCATCTCCGAAGCCACTCAGTGTGCTGTCTAAAAGTCACTGCCTGCAGTTCTCCCTGCCATCTGCATCCTCAGTCCACCTTCCGTGCCCAGGGCTGCTTTTCCTCCTACCACTCTATTTACTCCTTCAGCATGTCGTTTCTGAGGACCCACCTCCTCATGCTCTCCAGAGGTTCAAGCAGGCTCGTGCTTCTCTCCTCTTCACTCTCTAGAGTTTATCTCTAAAATCTGCTCACTCAGCTACTCAGCTATTACAGTTGTGCTGACAACACACATCCACCTCTGCTCAGCCTGTCCTAAAACTTCTGCCCACCTTCCTGAGATAATTAATTTCCTCTTCTCCCAATTCTCATCCCCACCACAAAGGTCCAGTGTAGGATATTGCTAGTGACTCAATCTCGGTGCTGCCATTTTCAAGGTAGGCAGCAAATGTATCTCAGAGCATTTCTGAATACAGATTGTTTAGGGACTCATCTTTACCACATCATCCATCTCCTCACATCTTCCACTTTATTCTCCTTCTTTGTCCTACCCACATATGAAGTATTCTTCATTTTCAAGGTTATTTACAGTCTATGCCCAACCCATCTCTTGTGCATAATCAAGACATCAAGTCTCAGCTCTGCCCTGTCCCTGTGATGAGGTGTAACACATCCTGAAGACGGGATAGCAGCCTTCCAGCAAGTCTAAAGAGGCTGTGAAATGAAACCACTGAACTACTATCTGTAACACAAGTCATGTGTAAGCTCAAAGTACCCTGTGCCTGAGAAACGGAAAACGGAGGAAAAGTGACTTCAGTTTTAAAAAGGTTTTCAGGTGAAACCCAGGCACTACCAACCAGAAATGATAATAAAGAGAATGCACACTGAAATCTGATACAGCAGGGACGTGTCAGCCTGGCTTTTAGAGAACAGTTACACCTCACACATCTACTGGAGCAATTCAGAATGGTCAGGGAGCTTTGCTAAGTTTCTTCATGAAAGGTCAGGGACTGATAAATAGGAGAAAAGTGAGAACAAAGGGTTGAAATAACTAGTCACTTCCCATGCTGGATTGTTGTTATCAGCTGCATCCTACAGAAGAGATGCGGAGACCTGGGCTGTGCAGCAGTGGTGAAATAACTGGAAAAGTAAGCAAAAAGACAAAACCTGCACGAGGTATAATATTATTTATTATAAGCTAAATCTGAACTAAAACCATACAGCATGAAGTTCCTCCAAATCCAAACAGGAGAAAAGATGGCAAACTAAATCCTGCACAAGTGCAGGATTTAGTAGAGAAAGGTAAGGTAGAAGTAAGAGTAAGGTAGGGAAAAAACGGATTCATTGTGCTTTCACGCTTACTAAAATAGGTATTTTCACCAAGAATATGCTGGGGTCATCATCAACAGCTTTCTGAATATTTCAATTCAATGCTCAGTGGGGATCAGAAGGGAGAACAGAATATAAGGTACTATTAGAATAACGGCAGCGAACAAGAGAAGATGCTGCCATGTTACCATACAAATCCTGACACCTGTATCCTGTTCCCCACTGGTTCCGAACATCCCAGCTCAAAGAGGACATGGGAGGGCTACCAAAGGATAAACAAGCACCACTAAAATGACCAGACAGCAGATTTACAATGACCACATGAATGCCTTTTAACAGCAGGTGTAACTCTACCACAACTCTCTGCCATGAGGTGCTGTGGGGACTCAAAGTGAGGAGGCTCCAAAAGGCAGCCAGACCAAGCCATGGCAGAAAAGCTCACCAGGGATTACTAAACCCACACAGTTTCAGATGCAAGCTCTGGCTTGGCTCTGTGCTGTGGCATGCTGGCAGGACACGCCAGGAGAAGCAGAGCTGCCACCTCGCTATGCTTTTTTCCCCCTCATTTTTTTCTGACCACCCTGGGCATGTTGGACACCTGACCTGACCCATCTGCATCCTTCTGAGCTCTTATGTCCTGGCATCCATCTTCACACTCTTAGAGAAAGGGTATTTTGCTCTGTTTGGACAGAGCTTAAGCACAAGACAAATAACTTGCCACAATACACAGCAGTGCTGAGGGCTTGCTGGACAGGCATACAATGCCCTCGCCCATCCTCATGCTCCTCTCACACCACTGGGGTCTCCACCTATGGAGCTCTGAAGTTCCGTAAGCCATTGCTGTTCTGCAGGCACACCATTCTGCGCACAGCACATCCGCTAAATCCACCCATGAGAGGCCCAGGCTCAGCATCACACAGTCCAGCGCAGACACATGAATTAACCCGATGCAAGTTGGGAGGTACCTGGGAAGAACGACGCATAGCACCTGATGAAGACAAACTCGTCTGGCTGGTCACGTTCTTTTCTAAAGAATCTATTTTCTCAAAAGTCCTCTTCTGCCTCACTGTGTCCTGCGGAGCAGCCACGTCATTGGGAAAGCTGCCCCTGCTCTCCATGCCCTGTCTGTACAGAGACCTATTACTAGCCGAGATGTCATCCCTTGAGCTCCGGTTGATGCATTTTTTCAAGTGGTCTGAATGGAACCTGACTTTGCTGCTCTCTGCTGGGATGCCACCCTCCAGACTTTCAGCATCAAGGCTGGCTTTGCTTCCCCGGCAAGCTGCTGACCTGCCCACCACAGCACGCATCTCAGCAATCAGCTTATCATTCAAAGCCGTGAGCTCACTGCTGCTGCCCACAGAGCCAGGTCTTCCCTGACCTGTCCCATGCCTCCTTCCTTTCCTTTTTCTCAAACTTGGAGAAGGGCCAGTCGAGTAACCAGAGTCCTGATGGCTTATACCAGTTTGGTACTCTTGAGTTTGCAAGCTGCTCTGTCGACTGTGGTGGGCTTCTATGCTCTTGAGGACATTGGCTTCCAAGATCCTCCAAGACTGCTTGAAGCTGTCCTTTGAAGCAAGCTGACCAGGCAGTTTAGTAGAAGCATCAGCTGTTGCAGCAGCAGAGTGGGAGAGTTTGGAAGACTGATCAATGTTGACCATGTGTTTTATGTATTCTCTGCCAGCCGGGCTGTATTCAGTGGAAGAAGGATTTCTTGCATGCTTCTTTGCACCTTGCTGCTGTTGTACACTTGGATGCTGTAATAGTTTGGTTGGTTGCAGCTGCTTCTTTAAGCTATTGCTCGGTGACCTTGGCGGCGACATCCCACTCATACTCATGCTTTCAGTGTCCATATCTACTGGTGGCTCATCGTAAATGGGAGACTCTAAAGATGGCTCATCATATATAGGTGCAGGGGAGGCATACTTGGGGGATGCAGGCTGGGGAGTTCCTGTCTGGCTCCTTGGAGGTGTTGGAGAAGTTGGACCATTCATCAGCACAAGGCAAAACCCACCATTCTCTGTCTTTTTGATCTGCATAGACTGCTTGGCTTCTCCTGCAGGCATTTGCTTTGCGGCTCCAGGGCTCTGGGACATAGACTGAGGCTGAGCATATATGGCTGGTTTTGGAAGAGATTTTTGGCTGTTGGCCTCTGGAGCACTCTGCAACTGAAGGGAACTGCTTGAAGAGCCTTGTGTCTGCTTTAAACTGTTCACTTTGACCAACATGGCTGCTTTCGTTCCTGGCACAGGCTGCCAGTGGGTAGGAGTGTCCCTAAAGGAAAAAAAGACACAAATATAGAGTTATTTAAGAATTATGCTAACTTATCCCTATGTCTATGTTAACTTAATCCCCTATGTCTGCCCAAATACCAGACTGTTAGTCTCAAAGCACCTGGAGATTCTGCTCCTCATTGTTTTTTTCGTGGAGATCCCCCTTCCTGAAACAGAAACACATCGTTGCTATGCACATGAGAACTTTGAGTTACCAACAGCAGAACAACCATATGAAATAAGTTCGTCCTACTACGAGCTGTCTGGTGTCAGCAGCACCAAGACAGGACACAACCTCCTCTTCCCAAGTCTCATCAGACGGCACGACCAGCTGAAGACCAGCAAGCTGTTCTGAACTACTCAAGTAGTGAGCTGAAAAATAATCCCAAGCGTCTGTCTTTGGACTGTCAAATTACAACAGCAGTCCTTCCAGAGGAGAGATTTTCTAAATCTATGTTACAGCAAAACCTATGAGGTATGCAGGAGGTACAAAGGGCTGGATGTCCTCAGCTCCTGGGATGTGGTAGATCTGTACAGAGCATGCTTTCAGTCCGGTACAGATGCCCTCCAATCTGGTTCCCTTGGCCAAACTTATTGGCTCCACTCAGCTCTCACGGCTTTGAAATCCTTTTCTGCTAGGGGTATTCCCTGCCTCGTGACGGTGCTCAGCATCCACCACAACCCAGCATACTCACTGCAACCTCCCAGTCCCACAGGCGCATTCTGCAGCATAATAACGACCCCCCCAGGCAGCATCTACACTCAGTCTTCATTTGTGGGCTCTGAGGAAAAGGGAAAGAAAAGGCTGTTGAACCAGCCTGAGATTTCAGGTCTTTAAAAGCCACCACTGTCCCCAGGAAAAGTCCCCTTGAATCTGGCCCGGTTTCTTGCACTCTCTATCCACTACCATCTTGCACTTGCATCCACTATCAGGCACCACCAGGTAAGACGCAAGGGTGCACTGCGTGTCCCTGGCTGTAACAGAAGGTGCTCCCATGACATCTTCAAAGCCATTTTTTCCTATTTGAGCCTTGCCACTTGCTCCCACCCCTGTGGCCTCCGTGCAGGTGGAGAGACCCGCCACCCCTGCATGTCCAGGGCTGCCTCTCGGCCACTCGGAGATGCCAGTGCCCGCCTGCGCCATCCTCCTCAAGCCCCGTGGGGCTTATCATGACATCCCTACCCTCTGCTGCTCTGCACCTGCCCTCCAGAGACCTTCCTCTGCTGGGTCCCGGCCCTCACTCAGCACAGTTTCTCAGACATGCAGGGACCAGGCAGGGTAACAGTAGGAGGGGGCCAGCATTCACGGGGGTGGCTTTCGTGGGTCCCTGCAGCCTAACATGCATCCCTGCCTGGGGACTGCATGCACCAGACCTCGCCTGAGCACTTTCATCCTGCACATGGCCAAGCACGGGCGCTGCTGAAAACCCAGCTGTTCCTAGAAGAGCTCCTGAACCAACCTGAAGAACCAGAGCAGCAACATTTGGTATGCTTTTAAATGAGCGTTTTTGACACCCACCCCTCTGCTTGGCTGCACCAGCAGCTGGTTTCACGGCAGGGAGGTGAGACTGGCAAGGAGCCACGTTAAGGACAAGCACAACAGATCTGTTCCTTGGCTGGAGGGCTGCCATGGAGCAGCCACGGGGACGATTTTAGCTCAACACCACAGGCAAAGAGCAAACCTGTAGGGCTGAGATGTTCACCAGGAGGTTGGTAAGTGATCGATGTGACTCAGCTGTCTGCTCTCTGCCAGCCCAAAGCAGCATTCATGTCTGGATCAGCACCACCCCTCTGCGGGGTCCCGCTTGCTCTCCCCAGGACGGTGGCAAGGAGCCCTGACCACCACGGATGGTCTCCTTGGGTGCTGCAGGGCTGCGACGCCGTTTGAAGGGCCCTGCTCTGTCACATTTCTCCGCAACATGTGTGAAAAAGATCGAAGCCCATGACTTGGTCCTGCAGGCCCTTGGAATAGCAACGAGGGACCTGACTGGGAAAAACGCAGGTGCTGCGCTCCCTTGGGAGGAAGGGCTCCCTGCGTGAGACCCGACCCAGATGGCAGCTCTTTGCTGCCCTGCGTCCTTCCCAGGGCCTGAGAGCAGCCATTCCACCCCTCACCTGGTCCTCCCTTCAGAGAGGAATTTGCACATAAAACTCAATTTCACAACATTCTGTGATTGCTTTGTCTGCTGTTAAACTATTTTTCACATTCGAAACAAAAGGAGATGGGTTGCCTCAGAGAGCTACACCTGGATACAATGGCCTGGAGAAGAACCCCCTGCACAGCCGCTTTCTCTGTCTTTGTCATTTCTTTGAGTGTTGAAACCTACGAAACCTCCGGAGTCGGCATAGCCCAGCATTAATCTGCCACTTCCACTTCCGCCAGCTAAAAAGGGATGACTTACCAGGCCCTTTTGTGCTACGGCTGAGCAGCGTGGCTGGGCAGGGAGGGCTGGGACGCTGCCCAGCCTCAGAGGTGGGAGGTGAGCATAGCCACTGTACTGCCGCTGCTCCCCAGCCTGCTGCGGCCACCATTTGGGCGTTAGAAGCGGATCAGATCCCCGAGCATTTGCCCGTGCTCCCCAGCAGCATCCCCAGGGTGTCCCTGCGGGAACAGCAGAGCCGTGCTGCTCCAGCCAGGCCGTGGCTACCGTGCCCAGTAGCTTTGTAAGTGAAGGTGATGGAATCATAGAATCACGGAATCACAGAATCATAAAGGTTGGAAGAGACCTTCAAGATCATCTGGTCCAACCATCACCCTGCTACCAATGATGGAGAAGTGAAGTCCCTGAACACTTACTGTATCCGAGGGTGCCGGCCTGGTCTCAAACACGGCATGCCATCTCCAGCCTCTTTGCCAGCTGGACGTCAGCGGTAAGAGGCACCACCGTGGAAAGAACAAGGCTTTTCTAAAAAGGCCGTTTCCACAATCATGAACAAGCTCTTGGTTCTGCATCCCGCTTTCCTCAACCCCATCCCTGGCTGCTTAAAAGACCAAGCAGAGGGGAACTGGGACTTCTTGACTTCACAGCATGGAGAAAGGTTCAGCCTCCTTCTGAGCAGTAAAAACCCTGACAGAAAGTGGAGCCAGCAGTGGAGAAACGTTCTAGCACAGCCTCTCAGCTGTGCTCTTAAGCCACCAGCAGGAGAGACCCAGCTGAGTCCCCTGAGACGCTTCTTTCGAGGAATGCTTTCAAGTAGCTCCAATATAAACACCACAGCCCAGCACTGGCTTTCCCAGCCCGCACCCAACTCCAGCAGCTCTCGCCAGGCTCCAGTTACTGCTTCTGGACTCCCCATTGTTTGCTCTTCCCTCTCAGCGGCCTGCAGAAAAGGCCCCCACACCTCAGCTCTGCCCTTTCCAGCAGTCATTTTCCTGGTGCTTTCATCGAGGCAAATAAACGGGGCTGTCTGTATTTCAGCAGCATGGCCGCTACCGCCTGGGGTGTCCACGCTGGACATGGGGGTGGAGACCACCACGGGCTGCAGAGGCGAGCCACCCAAATCTGGGTCTGCAGCACCCAAGAAGAGCTCTGTGGGCATGTGTGAAGCCCTGCGTGTGGGTCCTGCCCCACAGCCAGCGTCATAAATGTGGAAGGAAACAAGCCTGTATTAGTGTTTCTTGTCCAATTACGAAGAACTTAATATTGGCATTACACCAGGACCCTTACTTTGGCATTGTTTACAGGAGCTGTAAGCCCCTGAGAAGGTAGAGCAGAGTCGAGAAGAGGCTGAGGTACCTTCACAGGCTCCATTCACCTCTGTGTCACACGTCCCCTCTGACGCTCCTTCCAGCACACCCTGCTGGCATGGTAAGACCAAACCGTGCCTTTCCCCACTGCCTACAAAAGCCCCTTCTCTGTCCCAGCCCACAATGCTGAGCTGCGGCAAGGGCGGGCTATGGGGGGACGGCAGCACAACCCCATCTGCAGCCCACGCAGCAGGGACCCGTGCCTGCCCTGTCCTGGGGGAACGGGACATTCCTAGGGACAGTGCTTTTCCACCCAGAGGACTTTGAGATGCAGCGTTATTGCAAGGGGGAACCCTGGGAACCCCCTCCAAAGAAAGTGGTGCTGGGAGAACCAAAGGAGGAGAACAGAGCTGGTCCACCGGCACAGCAAGGCTGGGAAAGGCAGAGCCCACCCGCAGCCCTGAGCTGCGAAGTGCACGATCACTGCAGAGCCGCACGGGGGCAAGGCCGTCCTCGGCTGGCCCCACCACCCTGTCCCCAGCCCCAGCCCTCTCACCCGAGGTCCACAGAGCTCCAGCGCATGGCAGGGGGCTCACAGGATACTTCCAGGACACCGCCTTCAGCCCCAAGTCAGTCTCATGTTCCTCAAGGAACCCATCCAGCATTTCCAGAGCTCGAATAACGGAGACAGCTAATAAAGGCGGACTGGGAGCCGAGACACCAACCCAACCGCCCTCCTGTTGCTCCGGGATGGGGTTCCTGGGCTCACACCGACTCCCTCCAGGATCTCCCAACAAATTCAGTTTCCCAGGAGCAGCTGCTTCGCCAGCAGCACCCGTTTCCAGACATGAGGAGCCATTTTCCCACACCAGCAGCAGCAAGTGAAAGCAGCTGCCATTTCCACAGGGAGGTCAGCCTCCCAGTGCTGGCTGTGCAGCAAAGGGCCGGTCTCCAGAGAGGCTGCTCCGAGCTTGTGTGATCGAGAGAGCAGAAAAAGCAGCAGCGAGCAGCGGGGCAGCGAGGGAGAGGATGCGATCAGCACGTAGGAGGGCACGAGTGCAGCATGCTTGAGGATGTCAAGAGCAGCACCCAAATCTAGCAGTGCTGATAGAAGGCACAAGAGAGGAAGGGTGGGACACAACAGGCTGCTAAAAGAATAAGAAAAAAATCAACTGCAAAGTATTGGTGAAAAAAGGACTAAATTCCTTCCCCTGGCTCCCTGTAGCATGTGCTAGCAGGCGGCCACTCCTGGGGATCACTCTGATCTCCTCTGTCCTCTCCATCTATCGTGAGACAACGAGCATAAAGGGAAGAAAAACAAATTGTCCGTGCTGCTGATAGAGACAAAAATGAAACAGTTTCAGGTGCAGGTACCTATAAAGATGTCAAATGCTACCGACAGCACTCAAGCCTTCTGTTGATACAGCTGTAACCCTGCCGAGGGAAGAAAGGACATGCTTATGTTTGTCTTTGGAGAAAAATGCAGACAAAAGGGCTGAGAAGCTGTTGCTGTTACTAGACCAGACACCCTAGCAAGGGTATTACATCCCACCCGGGAACCCTTGCTTTGGGCTCAGCTCCTCACTCACCATTTTATGAGCTAGAAAAAGGCAATAAATCTCTCCTAGAGTGTCAGACTTGGGTAGAGCAAGTGTTCTCTGCACCAAAACCAGACATGCTAACAACTGCTCACAAATGGCTGAGAGTGTATGTGATGGATGTGTTAGGTCCCAGAAGTGGCTTAGTGACACACACACCTTCCCCAGCGCCTGCCCTTCAGCATTTTGTCACAGGCTGAAGATGCCCCGAGGTTGCTGATACAGCTTGGGATCAGGCAGGGAGGTCAGGGGACCCTTCGGGGATGCTAAGCCCACTCATCCATGACCACAGGGTGCGACTGAAGGGAACTGGGTGTTGGGAGCTACCACGGTTCAGCCCAAGGCGTCCCTCACTGTACCATCTTCTCCTGACCACGCTGGGATTACCCTCTGGCCAGATCTGAAACTCAGACAGGCTGCTCACAGGGCAGGAGGCACTGGAGGTGTCACAGGCACCAGCAAAGCTCCAGGCTTCTTCTGGTGCATCACCAGATTCTAAGTGAACGTGTAGGAACCTTACATGGGGCAGTGAGCAGGTGATAAACCTCAGCTTACAGCTCTCTAGAGCAGACATTTTCCAGAATCGCCATCCTACAAGGTTTTTTCATCTCTCCCCACCAGCACCATGCACACAGTGATGTGACCTTGATCCCAAAAGCGAGGTGTAAAAGACACCTAGCGTGCTGTATTCACCCTCTCCAAATGCTGCAGGAGGGAAACAGGAACGGAGAACTGTCAGGGGTGGCAGGAGCACCACACTTGCCTGAGCGCTACTCTAGCCCTGGGGTGAATCACTTCTCCTTAGTGTGACTCAGCAGCACTCACTGCACAGCCTCCCTGGCCATTTGCACCCTGTCCTCTGTGGCAGGATGATGCCCGGACAGGGCATGGAGGAGGCAGGGCAGCCACAGGCAGCAAGGGGCACGGACCAGGGAGGGGATGCTTTTATGCAGCTCAAGTTGGCAAAGTTTCAATATGAAAACAGTTCAATTGTTAGACTGGTTTGAGTGCAAGAAAATCTCTCAGCCAAACAAAATAGCATCCCGTTATTGTTCTTTGCTTGCAAGGTAGATGCAAGAAAGTGGCTGTGCTCTGTCCCCTGCAGCCCTCCTCCGCCCTGGCTGAGCTGCGGGGAGGGAAAGAGCTAGAGCAGCCAGGCTCACCCATGCCCTTGCAGGGCAGCTTGGCCACCCCAGCAAACCATGCCATGTGCCCACCACCAGTGTCCAACAGAGCTTTCATCGACGCAGCGAGCAGCCCTGCCCTTCCCGTCTCTTTCTGCTGAGCGCAAAGGGGTCCGTGGCAATCACCTTTTGATCTGTGTTTGTATGGCGTCCTACACAAATGAGGATGCTCAAGTGGTACTGCAGTGGTGAAAGGCGACAGCTTTACCTGGGGCAGGATGAGGACAGCACGTGGCAGTGACCACGGGCCTAGCAGCGCCTCGCCCCAGCACTGCACCCACCTGGGCTTGTGCAGCTTTCCCAGCCCCATGTGTCGGTGCCTGCCCAGGGACAGAAGCCACCCAGTAAATATAAACCAAAACTCTCTCTACCTGCCCGTGTCCAGCCTCTTCTCGGCGGCGCAGTCCCCTTTGGCCCTCTCCATTTCCTGCAGCAGGGCTACAGGGACCGGGGTGCTCCTGCTGTCGCTGCCGCTGCTGCCCCGGTGCTGCCGGCCCTGGCAGTCAGGCTGAGAGCGCTTCATGGCCTGGAGCTGTGCCAGGGGCACAATGTCGCAGCCCTGAGGCCGGTGCCACACCGTCTGCCGCGTGATGGCATTGTAGTAGTAGAAGCGGTTGTTGTTGTGATCAAAGAGCTCCCACCACTGCTTCTGGTCCGACTGGCGCACCTTCAGGTTGGGGGGCGGCTCCCAGCCGCATTCACCGGTGGCCAGGTTGACATACATCCGCTCCTGGGAGCGGGGCTCGATGATCTCCACCCAGTCCGAGCTGCGGGGGAATAAGAGCTGCGTTAGTGCAGGACAGGGGCGCGGGGGGTGTCCAGGAGCCTTGCCCCCTCCCTAACCCAGGACAAGCAGTGCAGGGACAGGGAGCATCACCCACTGATGCACTGGTAAATAAACCAAGCACTGGTGCAACCATAGGAGCCCAAGTGATAAACATTGGGTAAAAAATGTAAGTGTGTCACAGGGGCAGTCCTAAAACCCATTCACTCAGTTCCCTGCTTGCTCCCACCCTGGTACTGCCCCTGGCCCCAGGCATGGGGCTGAGAGAGCCTGGCAGGGTCAGACCAAGCCCTCCAACCCACCCTGAAGAGCTGCCCCAGGTGGTAGCGAGGCAAGCAGCATAAGCAGCGCTCGCCCCTATGTGCAACCCTTCCTCCTCCCCAGCGCCTGCCTCTGTAGGGCAGACCAGCACACTGGCTTTGTGGTGATGGACGTGCTGGGCTGCGTGGTCCTGATACACGCCGGCAGTGGTGCCATTGGGTACAACAGGGACATGTAAGGGTGGACGAGCAGGCAGCGAAGTGAAATGTCAGCGATATTAACTCCGATACCATTCACATCCTGTGAACACTCTGCTGGCTCTACAAAACCCACCCTGGCAGAACTGGCAGCTCCCCCTCGCTCCATCCTCCCCTCGGGTTTACCAAGAGCAGCCCCAGGGACCGTCCCTGTGGAGAAGAAGGGCCCCGCCAGGCTCCCCGCTCCAGCGGTGGCTGGGAAGGCCCCAGGCCTCCATCAGTGGCGGCCCCACCAGCCCCTGGCACAGGCAGGCCCGGCCCCTGTGCCGCACCATGGCAGCTGGGCGGCCAGGGATGCCGCTGCTCCGCCACTCTTCAAGGCTGCCAAATCAACAGGCACAAAGGCAGTTTAACCCCAAATAAACCCTTGGAGCAGGCCAGGAGCATGCCTGCCGGCTGGTCCCACCTGCAAATCCAGAAAACATCTGTTTCTTTGTCAGAACTAGACGTGTTCCCATTTGATTTAAGGTATACCAGCCCCTCGTGCCATGGCTCAGGGGTGGGAAGCACAGAGTGAGCCTGGTTATTTCTAACCAACCGTCACACCAACCTAGAGGCACAGAAGGAACAAAGCAGTAAGTCACTGCTCTTATCGAGGACACTGTGAACTGCAAAGGGGCGTCATCCATAAAAATGACATAAAAGAGGAAAACAATGGCAGCAGAAGAGCCTAGCAGTGCTGGGAGGAGACTTCCCAGGATACAGCAGCAAGGAAGTCCAGATAGGATAAGGAACTGGAAAAGTGGGTCTGATGGACAGCCAGAGGAGCCTGGAGGGGTACAAACGGAGCGGTGACCTCTGAGAGCACCAGAAACCCTCACACGGTGGCAGAGATCACCTGGAAAATGGGCACGACCAGAGGTGGACTAAAAGGGGACTCAGACCCACGCTTCCGGGCACTTCTGGTGGGGAGAGCTGCGGCCGGCGCTGGGAGCTGAGGCTTTGCCCCATGGCACAGCACGCTGCCCGTGTGAGGCTGGAAGAGGAAAGCAGGCACGGTGTGCCACCACACACCACAGCCACACAGGAACACTTGCTCAGGCAGAGGGGTGAGAGAAGGGAGGATGTTACCCAGTGTTTACTTGGCAGAACAAAAAACACCCCTCAAGCTGAGCGATCAAACTGTAACATTCGAGAGCACGACGGTTTTGATTTGTTTTGCCAGCAACCGGAGCAGCAAAGATCTGAGACACCGACCAGCTCTACCAGCGCTGGTGCTTCTTGGGAGAGAGGAGAGGTCAGCTATTTTATGTTAAGTGCAAGCTATTGAAAATAACGAATTCTTCTCATGGCACTTGGCCATGACTGAGTGTGTGTTGCTAACTATAGTCTTCCGTTTTAACAAGCCCACATTTATCTTTGCGTGCAAAGACATGTTAGTGGACGCCTTGGGTTGGTGACCTCTTTGCTCCCCTTAAATTTGAGTCTGAGGATTACCAAGCTGGAGTTTAACAAGGCAAAAATCCACACGGAACACATTGGAAATAACAGAAAGTTTGGTACAATCACATTCACATGTAAAGAAAGAGAAGGAAAAGCAAGGAGCACATTCCTGGAGCAGGGCCAGCACCGGGCTGCCACACACAAGTCTGGAACATAACATCAGGAACTCTGGAAAGACGTGATAAACACAGGATTGGAGAGAGATAAGGCCGTAACTTGGACATAAAAAATGAATTCAAACAGCCCTTAACAGGGTTAAAGAAGCAGTTTCCTGGGAACAGTTTGAATAACGCCTTTTCCCTGTCCTCCCCGTGCTGAGCCCTGGACAAAGGGGCAGCTTTGGACCCCGCGTGCCCCACTCCCAGCTCCCCATTGCCACCGCACACAGCGCCACCGCCGTCACAGCAGCAGGAATACTGCGGTGGTTTCAGTCCATCTCCCTTTTGTTGGGACTGAGTGTCTCTGGCTGCAGGATACCCGCAGACCCAGCTTGCAGACCCAGATGAAGCCCGCACCCCAGGGCATCGCACGGAACTGGAGCACCAGCCCCCTCGCCAGTGAGCGAACCTGAGCAGAGAGGAACTTCGACAAAATCCCCACTTGCTTCCAAAAGCAAAAACACATTTCCCAGTGTACATCCTCCTTTATTGTCTGAGGGGTTTCAGAAGCTTCCTTTCTCTAAGTCAGTACACAAACACTTTCCAGGCCTCCTAGCTTGCAAATAGACCGCAGCTCCAGACACCGCTGATCTTCTGGGGGTCCTTGGGGCTGCCATGGGGTCCAAGGTCCCCAGGCGCTGTGCTGGTGCTGGGGGAAGTGCCCTGCCAGCCGTGCAGACGCCAGGCATGCAAAGAGCAGGAGGAAGCATTTTGTGTGCAACGATAGCACTGCACGTGGGCAAACAGGTTTGTGTTCACCCGAAGGCCCAGCCAGCCCCTCGCAGACTTTGTTTTTCTGAGGCACTGTATAAACAGAACAGGTAAAAGGCCAAGGTGCGGCTCTGTCCTGCCAGCCTCTGGGACAGGTGTGATTTATATTTGCAAACTTTGCTCTTTCAGAAACTAAGAGCTAAACTTGGGTCCCTCCTGGCTGCCGCGGGGACCCTGGCTGGCAAAGCCAAGAAATTAGATAATAAATAACAACCATAATAATAATAAAGGATATTTCAGCCTGAAAGAGCACAGCATGGCTCCTGTTCCCCAGCCCACATGGCTGCATTGCATACGGGACTGTAGGTGCACAACGTGCATTAACATGCTCCATGCCTGTCCTGAAGCCTGGATGCTGGACACCGCACCTGCGCAGGGAAGCGGCCCCCTGCCCTGGGCAAGTAACTTAGCTTTACCCAACCACAAGCTACAGGAGCAGCACAGCAGGCGTTAGCCCTGGGCATCCCGCTCGTGCCTGTCCGTCTGTCCTGCAGTTAACAGGACACAGCTCCCTGCTCCAGGAACAGGCGTGGCAAGGCTCTACGCACTGGCTCGGGGTGTAGCCGTGGGACTGATTCATGCAGGGACGAGAAGCCGCTCCGAGCATGTGAAATGAGCAGCTAGGAGCAACACAAACCCATGAGACAGCACTGGGCATCCTGCTTCCTGCTAACATCTCCTGGTGAGGTCTCCTCGTAATGACTAAGACACTAGTGTGAGTCTAGGAAAGAATAAAAGTGTTTCAAGTAAACAGAAGGGACCAGAAATGGAAGTGAGCAAACACAGGAGGGGAAAAATAGTCTGAATGAATACACAGGAAGCCCCAAGAAACTAAACAGCCACTCATCTGCAGGGCAACTGATTTTCTTGCCACCATTACCCAAGCAACGCTTAGTCCTCTGCTTGAAGCCTTCCCTCTGTCTGCTTCCTCCACATGCTGCTCAGCACAAACTCATTTACCCACTGGTGACAGGAGAGACCCAGGGGAAGCCATGAGAACACCTTGCTTCAAGGCACTTCAAGCCGAGAGGACATTCCTCTGCATGGTGGCAAGGAGAGGTCTCATGTCTTGATCTTCCACTTCACCTCCACGTTTTGCTATTTCTGGTCCTTTTTGCCCCAAGCTGGGATCATTCTCCACCTCCCTTCTTTGGAGCAGTACCCAGTCCTTCTTGGCCAACAGTGACTCTGCATTGAGTAGGCTTTTGAAGATGGATGGCCTCAACAGGAGCCTCCAGCATGCTCAAAGATGGTCCCACAACAAAGAAAAACACCTGGAAAATTAAGCTCTTCCTCCAGGAAGCAGGAGTCTGAGCACAGCCAGCGTAAAGTCATGTAGTTAATCCCACACAAGTTCATTCCTCAGAATGATGGCTGCACTCACGGGACATGGGACTCCTCTCCTGGTCAGCAGCTGACTGAAGAACTCCAGAGGACGTGGGCCACCGCGATCCTTACGGGCACGAAGGGAAGCGTGGGCACGACCCTGCACCCTGCCGGTAAGAGGTGCTGCTACCGGCCGCGGCCCAGTGCGGGTGCCGGGCCCAGCCCTTGTGCAAAGAACTGCAGCTCCAAGCCAGGGCTGCTGAAGTCCCTGCGAAGCTGGAGGTGGTGAAAAAACCCTAGGACCAGGCAGATGAGAAGTGTGTGGCACGGCGTGACCCCACCATCCCACGCCGGGATGCCAGCCAGAGCCCACGGGGGCAGGAAGGTGGCGCGTGGCACCTAGGGCGGCTCCCTGCAGCTGGGGCTCGATGTGCCTCGCAGCTCTGGTGGCAGCATCAGAAGCCATTTGTCCACAGGAGCCAGGGAGCTCAGATCACCTCAGCTTGCTGCTGGCGCGGCATGCGACGAGGACCCAGGAGAAGGTGCAAAGTGGTGCCTGCAACCCCCAAGGGAGTCCCCAGAAGCTGCCTGCAGGTGCCATGCTGCGGGCACCAGGCTGAAGAGCAGCCGGCCTCAGCACGGCGCTTCCAGCGGCAGCACCACCGTGCCCTCCCCTTGCCTTCTGCAATGGGTGAAGCCACCTGGAGCACCCGAGCATGCTGCCGGGCAGACTCTGCTTCGAAAAACCTCGCTCGCTGCAGGGAAGTGCAACCCCTGGGCGATTCCAAGTCGCTCAGATCTACACGCTGAAGCCAGGACAAGGCTGTAAAACTCATCTGCACCCTGGAGCTGCAGAGAGCCTCCAAGGTCCCTAACGACAGCACCTCACCGCAATGCTCCACCAGCTGACTCGGTCAATTTATTCTTTACTCACAGCCAAGCCAAGAAAAGCTGTAATTTAAGTCTTACGGAAAAAAAAAATAAAAAACAACACCCAAAGCAACCCTGTCCCTCGCCTCCCTCATATATAATCTCTGAACCTATTCTGAATACACACACATCTTTCTAACAGGAATTATAGAAGGACTAAAATAAATATAATGTCAGCCTGTTCCTAAAAGACTCTCCTGCTTCCGAAAATAAGCATTTTGCAAACAAACCAACCTCTGCTTAGCAGGAGAC
The DNA here is from genome assembly GCF_964034855.1 of Anser brachyrhynchus. NCBI lineage: Eukaryota > Metazoa > Chordata > Aves > Anseriformes > Anatidae > Anser > Anser brachyrhynchus. The sequence goes on along the minus strand of NC_137734.1, from coordinate 15,288,472 downwards.
ACACCAGACTGTAAAAATAGCGCACAAATGGCTGCAATTGCTCAAAGCCTGAGCACGCATGCTCAGCTCACGCATGAGCAGAACGTCCTTCTGCAAGCAGAATCCAGCACGCCAGAGCCACTGTCACACCAGCGGCACATTACAGAGGGGAGAAAAGAGCACGGCACCCTGATGCGGGTGGGCTAGAGGTTACAGAGAGCCTGTTTGGCCAGGAAAAGGTCCTAGCACACAAAGCAGCTCTTTACTTTGGAGATGGTAATTGAAAAGAAAAAGAAGCCCCAAGCCTTCTGCTGGGTGGCATCTTCAAAGATGGAGATGCAGATGAGAAACTTGTCAGTCTCTTGCTTGCTCAGACCCCGCCGCTTCTTACACCAGCCCCGGTCCCAGCTCACCCCATGACCACGTGGGTGTTCCCCGATTTCCCTCCCGCCCTCACACCAGCACTGCAGGCTCCCACCTGGCTGCTGCCCAAGCCGTGATCTCCTGAGGGCAGTGGGGCAGCTCATCACAGGGGAGCCAAGATCTCCTGGGCTCCCTACAAGCAGACAGGGGGACAGAAGTGAATCATCCCCAGGGGACAGCAGACCCCATGCCGAGTCACTCTGCAAGGACAGACAAGCAAATCCATCCTGACCAGGGACCAGCAGCAGCTGCTGCAGCCTGGGCAGAGGGTAGAAGACAATGTCAAAAAGCATCCAGTGTCAAAAAAGGACAGGCGCTGCTGCCCTCTGCTCTTACAGGGTCTCCAGGCTGGCCGGGGTCAACGGGCCCGGGTGGGCACCAGTCCTGGGTGTCTGCGATAGCTGGTCCAGGGGGAACAAAGTCCCTTGCAGAGCCCAAACCCCTACAGAGCAGTGAACTAGGTTTTGGGGCTACAGGACCTGCCCTACTGACCTGTCTTGGCCCTCGAGCTACCAGGGCGTCCTCTGCATCTCTCCCACTACCATGATGGGAGTTTTCATTTTGCACTTCAGATCACAGACAAAATCCCCCATTGCTAAATGGCCTCCAAAAGCTCTGCTCTGCCCCAGACACTGCGGCACCTCCTAAGCCCAGCAAGGGCTGCAGCAGAGACGTTTTTCCTTTTAAGGGCTGAGTATTTGAGAACGAGTTTCAGAAAAATGTACTGGCACTTTTCATCCCCTCTCTCTCCATCCAAAACGTGCCGCATGGCTCCGTGGCTCCATCCAAACCCCGACTGCTGGAGGGGAGGAAGCTGCAGGGGACGCCGGCTGCCAGCCGGTCCCTGCCCAGTGGATGTGGGTGCCACGACCTGGTGCAGCTTGGTGCTGTCCTCCCACCCACTGCATCACACACAGGCCAAGCCCAGGACACATGGCCAGGCCTGCCGATGGCCTTGGAGCAGCACCGGCTACCGTGCTTTGGTGGTGACCGCATCCTCATCCAGGCAAACCTGCCACCAGACTCCATCATCCCCCCCAAATGGGATTTACACAGGGAAACACCTCCTGGCTGCTGCCCGCCTTGTTCAGCCCGAGCTCAGCCCCAGCTTCAGGAAGGATGCTTCGGTACAGGCGCATTCGCCACAGGCTGGGCTTGGTGAGCGTAAATGCGACCATCCTGCCGGTGTGTGGGCTCACCGAGGGCAGCAGCGGGCACACGCACAAGGCACAGCCCTGCAGCCATCACCTCTCCAGTACTGGGCATGCAAACCTCCGCAGCAAGGTACCCACGTCACACACCCGCCCTTCTCCTTGTGCTTTTGTGGGTGACACCAAGCTAGGACGGATGCTTCCAGACGGAGCAGTCAGGCCTTCCCCACTTCGATAAGCACTGGCACTTCGTTACACAGGGTCTGCTTGGAGCACCCAGGAGCCTGCCAGTCTGGATGCGCCTCACCCGATGGCGATGACTGAACTGCCCCCATCCATCGAAGGGACAGACATGCAGCGAGAGGCAGGGATGGAGCAGGGACCCGCAGGAGGAGGCGCCTCCTGCACTCCACCTTAACCCCCAGACACGGGGCGGCCGCTTCAGACCAGGGTCAACTACTCAAAAGCTGACCACGCTTTGTTTACGGGGGTAGATCAGCCCGAGCAGGGCCACATTTCCTAACATTTCCCAACCCCACTGAGCACGGCAGGGACTGGGGCACGGCGCTGCAACTGCCAACAGGCTGAAGGGCAACAGCCCTGGCGGAACAGCCGGCGCTGAGCACTCTCCCTGTGCCAGACCCAGTAGTGTCGCACATGATATTTCTGCTATCTCAAGGACATGGGAGCACTTGCTGCCCTCTCTGTCACTTCAGGAATTACTGACAGAAGTCCCGATTAAGCTAGCTTGTTGTCCAGCTGCTTCAGGACTGAGATTGACTCTTTACGGTCCCCTGTATCACCGTTGCCCATTCCAGGGATCCCTCCCAGCCTTGCCATGAAGACAGGGATCCCACAGCTGCTGCCCTGGCCACGGGTGCAGGCAAAAGCAGCTCCATGATGCAATTTTCCATATAGAAGGAGAAAAAAGGAACAGTTTTTGCACCATCTTCGCTCCAGGGAAGAGAGAGCATACAGCAGCCGCGGCCGAGCCAAGCAAACAGCCACATGTCAGTGGCTCATTTGTGCCAGGTCCAGCAGCGCTTGTGAGCTACACATGGGAACACACCGCAGCAAAGTGAAAATGCTGCCCAAGGTTGCTGGATGCCATAGGTCAGTAGAGACTGGGAAAGACAGAGAGGGTTAAAAAAGAAACCCATGAAAACAGAAAATGGAAAACCCTCAGCAGGTAACTTGGGACCAAGCAGACGCCTAAATAGAGTGGGCAGTGATGAAGGCTGAAAGGGCCCCTTGAGACACCTTCCTAAAATAATTCTGCCAGCCCATAAAACACCCACCGCAGCTCCGGCTCTGCTAAAGAAGGTGCAGAGGTCTAATTACAAGGTGGGGCACCTGCAAGTCACGGCCACGCACAGCCAGCCCTGTTACGAGGGCGCCTAGCTGTTTACTCCGTACGAACAGCCGGATCGCAGACCATCTTTCCATATGGCTGTCAAGCGGCAGTTTGCAAAGCTACATATCTGAAGTAGCAACATTCCTAAACGCACGGCATTAGTAAAATAATAGCCCTCTGTCTCTCTTCATTTAAAGGGCTGCCAGGCCTTTATTAGCTGAAACACAGAGCCCCTTGAAAACCCATGCAAAACACTGACGCCGTATGCAAGGGACCGGGTTACTTCTCAGCTGGCAGAGCCCACGAGACACTGGTGGCTAAAAGCATAAAACAAAGATAACAGTGTTTCATCGCCACTTTTTTAGGCCATTTCATTCTTCGGCAAATCTCTCCAGCTGCAGCTGTCTCTGCCGACTCTGCTGAAAAAACTAAGCAGGAACAAATGGAGAGGAGCTTTTGAAAGGCTTGGCTGTCCCAGCTTGTTAAGCGTGACTCACGTTAACCACTGCAGTGCCGGGACGGCAGAGGAATTTGGCAGCAAGTCAAAGGCAACAGGAAATGCAGAGCCTGCAAATGAATAACTCTCCTCTGCTCCCATAGCCATGAGGAAACTCATCCCTGAAGTACTCCATGTGGAGGAGCTGCTTCAGCGTCAGCATCGTTTTCCCCAGGCCAAGCACACTAATTTCCTCTGGCAAGGGAAGAAAAGTGGTAAATAAATAGCCAAAATCTCAGCCACACAGTTCATAAACCCTTCATAAAACAATAAGCAGAAAACCTCTTTCCATGAGAAATTGATTTCAATACAATTGTTTTGCCTACAGAAAGTGCTGCAAGGGAAGTGCATCAGTCAGGACAGAGCAGAGATGCTGGCAATGAAGGCAACCTCCAAAAAAGCTCACCTACTGATGAGTGAATTGGTAGCTGGGGATGAAAAATCCAGCTTGTGCTTGATTTTTTTGCATTGTTTTTAAATTCTGACGTAATAAACCATGAAAAAAAAAAAAGAAATTTCCTCTAAAAGGAAAGGCATGTAGAAATGTTGCCCTGAATGTGGTCTCTTTTCCTGATCATCTCCAAAATGTTATGCACTGGGTAGCAGTCACATCCCATGAGCTGTGCTTCAGCTTCTGCTGTGCGCTACACATCTGTGCTAGTAAGACTAGCATTGGCTATATTAACATCTTTGAACTTCAAATAAACAAAAATGCTACTTAGGTATAGTGCTGGTACTTTGTCACTGACAAGATCAGGCTTGATTTAATGAGAAACAAAGACTGCATAACTCAACCTTGCCGCAAAACACATTCACAGCCTTTTTAAAAACTGAACATCTCCGCAATCTCACGTGTCTGAACAAAGTATGATTAGTGTTTGAGCTCAAACCCTGCATTTGCTCTCACCCTGCTGCAGAAACAAAGGTGGGATTAATCTTCCTGAGAGTCAGCAAGAAGCCAGAGAACCAGCCCCATGTGTCAGTCCTCAGCCCAAAAGGCGCGCAGATGTTTCTTGTGGATGTCCAGAAAAAATATCTGGGCTGCGCAGGCTGGAACCTCCCAGCCTGAGCTCCCGCATCACGCGCTGCCTCGACGGGGAAGCGCAGAGCCCCGCAGCACCTCCAGCAGGCCCTCCTGGGAAAAAGGTACAACAGCAGGGGAGGAAACAAAATAAAAAAGTAGTTGCTTCCTGCACACAAGACTGAATTATTTCTTGCATTCGACCAACCTTTTGCACAGCGATGCTCATTTCTTCGTCTTCTCCAGGAGGGCTGGTAAAATAAAAAGATCCCACATTTTCCCTGATGCTAAGCACTTTTCTCTCAGTTTTAACAGCAGGCTGTCAATCCGGCAGGCTGGGGATGTCACTGTTTGGGGAAGGGTGGACATCAAAGGCACTGACGTCAGAAGAAACTGCAGGACCTGAGAGCTCCGGAAAGCAGGGGAAACTGGAGTGCTGAGCGCTCCCCTTGGCTCTGCAGCCTGTGAGGAAAGGGGGCAAGGAGACTTTCGCAGCCACAGCCAAACTCCTGCTCTTGCAGGGTGAAGAGGCTGGGCCAGTGAAACATCTTGTTCCTCTGCAGGGCTGAAAAGGGACAGCTGCACTGCAAGCCCACGTGTGCGCGGGCAGAACCAGAGCCGGCAGCAGGCTCATGACTCTGTCCATGCTCGCCATGGCTGTCCCGGCACGATAGAAGCCCCCAGAACAAGCAGAGGGCCAAGTCCCACCTCTGCCGCAGCTCCTTAATCAGGTGCCGAGGGGCCCCGGTGGCTCTGCCACACTTCCAGCTCCAGGAGATGCCGGCAGGTAACCCATGCAGCTGGGAAGAGGCGGGTGTGCACGTGGCGACTTTGAACCAAGTTAAACTCAGAACTGCTGAACCACCACTTGGGATACACGGTGCGGTTTATCTCGCTTAAATGGCTGGAGATCGGGAAAGAAATCGTGCGGACCAGAGCCTGGCCCAGATGGCGTTTAATTGGCCACAGGTTCTCCCCTGAACTAAGTCAGCCTGAAATAAACACTTAAGCTTCTGTGCATAGCTGGAAGAGTAAATACAAGTCATCTATTTGTCCTGGTTTGAAAAAAAAAAAAAAAAAAAAAAGAGAAAAAAAAATCCGACTGGGCTTTCTTATAAATAGCACAATAGGCACAGTCCAGCTCGGCTCAGGAGGTAGCTGCAAAGCTGGCAGCACTATACAGGATCTCCACAACAACAACAAAAACAAAAAACAGCAGGAAATCCCCAGTGTCAGTTCTCCCCACAATTGATTTAAAATGAGCTTATCCCTCACACTTGGTACATGAGGAAGAAGAAACTTCCTGGCTATGAGGGGGGAAAATACAGTTATTAATAGCATCACAATGAGCAAGTATCAGAAGTCATGTTGCAGCCCTGGAAGATCTTGGCTGGATCTTGAAAATATCTGTTGCCATGGCAGTAACTGCTATACATGGTAACTGAACGGCAGTGTGAGAACAATTTACTTTTTGATTTGGTGCCCAAAACAAGTTCCTTTTGTTTTCTCTCACCAAAAAAAAAAAAACAACAAGCATTTATTAGCTTGTGCTCAGTCCAAAACTGGGCTTTTCACTTTCAGCAGTGTTAAGAAAAGCAGCAGAAAAGGGGCAAATTCAGCAAACTGCCACAAGAAGTGCCAAAGGCAGCGGTGCTCCCTCCGTCCTCCTCCTACCGCACAGCCCAAGGACTGGGGCACATTCAACACCTCTTTGCATCCTGCCCACCTCAGCAGGCCCCATTTGCCTCCGGTACAAAGCATTGGCCACAGACAGAAAAATTAAGGATGAAAAAGCACGGGGGTTGTTCCTGCTCCCAGCAGCTTGGGGCAAGGACTTTTCTGAGACAGGATTGCCTGGCACACGCTTAACCTTCCCAGGACAGCAAGCGGCAGCTGTGCCGTGACTTCGTTGCTGTGTTCTCTGCTCTTCACAACGCCCTATTTCCTTCCTCCAGCGCTACCGAGCCAACGCTTTCACAGCGCCGCCCGTTACCCGGATCTCGCACCTGAACAGCGTGATCTCTTGCCTCGTTTGCTGAGAGCCCATCGCCGTGCACGTGAGCCACGGCACGCTCTCCCCGCCCGTCACTCCTGTCCCGTTACAGGTAATGAACCAACACCGAGCAGCGGAGATCCCAGCTGGGCTCCACGAGCAACTTCCCTCCATTGTCAAACCTGACATCCTACTCCTGATCTCTGCAACCTCTTTTAACCATTAATTCATCCACACGTTCCCTGAGGGACATTTCTTGGAGATTCTGAGGGTAGGATCTCGCTGAAACCTTTTGGAAAGTCTCACCAAACCGTTCCACTGGATCACCCTCACTGTGTGCTCACGAATGCCTTCCAAGAGCTGATGAATTCACAGGGCTGGAATTCTGGTATACAAAAGCCAAGCTGACTCTTCCCCAGCATATCATATCTACGTTCCTACTCGATGTTGTTTCCTGGAACCATTCAAGAATGTAAGAAACGTGCCCTGGGTGAGACCAGCTATCCATCCATCCTGCCTACAACCAGGATAGCAGCAGAGCACACCAACCCAGTCTCACCCTCTCTCCATTTCCTTCTTTGTCCCCCCAGAATCCACACGTGTATTACGGATGCTAAGGGTGCCTCCCTGGCTGATCTCTTCAGCATCTGGTTCAGACCTGGTGCCCTTAAGCTCACCCAAATCCTTTTTGAACTTGCTGATGCCTTTTTCCTCCACAGCCTCCTGGGACAATGAATTCAGAAACCAATCTCTCCTGTAAGTTTCATCAAGCACCTCTGGTTCCGGTGCTGCAAGGCTTGGTAGATAGAAATCCAGCGTAATCATTGCCTTCATGATTTTGCATACCTTGACCATCAGAGGCCCCTCACCTTCTCCTATTCAAACCCAGGAGCCCCTCTTTCCATAAGGCAGCACTCTGTCCTTCAGTCATTTCAGTCGTCTTCCCCTGCGGGCTCTCCAGCGCCACTGCACGCAGCCCCCAAGATACGTACGGGTGCACCGAGGCTTTACAGAGGGTCAGAGCGACGCCACGGCTTTGTTACCATCTCCCTTGCGGATGGAGACCAACACTCATCGGCTTTGCTGATGATCGCAGAGAAGTGCCCAGGGTGGCTCCGCGAGGCTCTCCGAGCAAAACCCACCCGTTCCAGGTTCGGCATCATGCAGGCCCAGCACACGCCACTTTGCCTCACAGTTACCCCCCGTTTGGCTACACTGAAGTTCATCTGCCACAGATTTCTCCGCACAGTTAGTTCCACAAGGTCCTTCTGCGTTTCCCCACCTTTGGTGAGGTACTCAACCAAGCTGAAGGAATTTAGGGCCCTCTGCAAACCTGGGGGTTTCACTGCAGCCCTCCATACCCAAGGTCACACTAATGAGATGAAAACCAGCCCCAGTCCCTAGGGCTCTCTGTCGGCTCTCACCCATGCTGAAGAACGACCATTAAGCCCCATCCTTTGCATCCTGTGCTTTAACCAAGCCTGGGCCCATCGTAGAACCTTTCTTCCATATCAGTTTAGATTCTTACAAACTTTTGGCGTGTAACAGTGTCAAAGACTGTTTGAAAACCCAAATACATAAAATGTCTTTGGGTACTGGTCCTGACTGGTCCTGTGACCCAGGCTCCAGCAGGTCCATCAGGCAGGGCTTGCCTTTACAGGAGCCCTGCTAACCCTGTTCCAACAGGCTGCACTCAGCCGTGCCTTCAGTGCCTTGTTCTTTAGCACAGGCACCCAGGCACAGTGCTCTGGGGTCCCCGGGATCCCCTGCAGCCCTCCTCTCGCAGTCACCTGGGCAGATGTTGAGCCACCTGATGTCCACCTCCCAGATTTCCCCAAGGCCCACTCCTTTCAAGAACTGCCATCAAATATGCCAGCATCAATTTCTGCAATACCAAGGGCACTTAATCAACAGCATACGCACAAAAGCATCCCAACAATTTTACATTTAAGATCCCACAGCACTTGAGTGAATGATAACTATTCCTTACAGTTTCTTATCAGTTCCTCTGTTTGCTTTAGAGCTATTTCTATTGACATTCAAGATGAGACAACTTCTCAGACAGCTCTTCTACAGCGAGTTTCTAGTTTGCAAAGCTGCAAAACTACAAAGCTCCTCCACAGGAGTCAAGATCACCAAAAGGTTTAGATTTCTGCAATGGGTTTATCTTCTGTGCCTCCCGTGATCTGCTGCTGTGATCCCTCCAAAAGGTTTCTGATGCATTTGAACAAATGTGAATCACTAAGTTTCTTCTTTAGAAGTCATATTTTGGCCTGCCTTATTTTGTCTTTACATGTAATATGCTGGAAAAGACACCTTCCTTTTTATCTTCTAGATTGACCAACATCCTTCTCACTCCATCAGCCTTCCTTCCCCTGCCAATTTACTTTTATTTTCTGTCTTTCTGTCAAAGGAAAAAAAAGTGTTTGACCTTTTCTCAGTGGAGGTATCCATTTCTTCTGAGCTGCCAATGTCATCACCAAATAACTTCCATACCACCTCCGCTCCTATCAGCTTCTCCTTAGCTGAGGGACAGCCACACAAGGCAAGCAAATATCAGGGCTCTTAAAAGGCTGAAACAACAGGAAGCCCCTTTTTAGCAGACTCAGGGGTAAATGCCAGCTCTGAGGTAGGGCAGACACAAGTCTCATTAATTTTACTAATGCTGCCCATCACATCCACAGGCTTGGAGTCATGCTGACTGTTCCTGGACACGTATGTACCGAGTTTTCAACAGTACCTGCCCGTCCCCAGCTTCCAGATGCCCAAACCGAGTCTTAAAGCTGGGCCGTGCCACGGAGCAGCCCCAGCCCTACCCTTCCCTTGTTCCTGGCATCGCTGCGCACACAGAGCCGCAGCCGAGGCCCGCGGGGTTCCTGCCAGGGCCCTGTGGGAGATAAGCGGCCAGCCCGGCCGCCAGCAGACTGCAGAGCAGGTTTAGGCAGCAACGGGTTTGAATTTAAGAGTCACCGATCAATTTCTGCACCTACCAATTTATTTATTCTTTGCGTAAGAATAAATAAGCGGGGGTCTGCATTTCCCAGCTGCTCGCTGCTCCTCTTGGCGCCTCCTGTCACAGTTCAGCAGGCGCAGAGTCGTGGGGGGGAAGCCCAGTGCTGGCTGCCCCAGCAAAGGCCTCAGCCCACCTGCCGCAATGCTCGTGAACCCACGCGCTGTCCGTCCCACAGACACAAAGAAATGTCTACTGCTGCAAACAGCAGAGGTTTGAGTTAAATGCATGCCCTCCCCTGGCCCCTCCAAGGGGACGGCTGCCATTTCTGGGGCCCAGGTTCTGCTCTGAGCAAGCGCCAGCAGCGCTGAAGCAAGGGAAGGACGCAGCGGCACAGCCAGCGCCGCTAGCTGTGGGGGGTATTTTATTTCAGCACCAGAGTACAAGATGTACGTGGTGTCAGGCGATGCGCTCAGATAGGAAACTGTGCTTTCCCCCAGAGCACTTCCAGAGCAGGAGGAAACCCAGAACCACAACAGCTCAGCACACTGCCAAAGTCTTCCAGGGCAGGCAGGGACGAGCGCTTCCAACACCGAATACGACCCACTTTCACGTTCTGAGTTGAACCCCAGGCTCTTGCACTGCACTATTTGACAGTCACCAAGCTCTCAACCGTTTTTAGTCTTCACATTATGTTTCGGAGAAAGAAAAAGCCTCCCACTGGCCCTGCAGCAAGCTCACCCTGCACCAGCCACAGAGGGTTACCAAAAGCTCCTGCCATTGCAAATTCTTCTCCTCCCCCATACGAACAGCTCACACAGCCGAGAAGAAGCTTTTCCTTATCCAAACAGAGACAAAAGCTAGTGATTTCATCCCTCCAAGACCAAATAAAGTTCAAGCACACAAGCACAGCAGGGAGAACATCACCAGTTCGCAAACTCAGCCATTGCAGGCAGTGTTGACGGACTGCACTGCACCCCAAGAGGCTGCTCATGGCGGGCCCGGGTTGGAGATATGGGAGCCAGAGAGACCAAAGCCACATCTCCCCCTTTGCTGCACTCCTCCAGCCCTGCTCCCTTCAGCAACAACAGCAACCCCAAGAAGAGACCCTGCCGAAGGTAGCTTTGCCTCACAGCAGCGCTGTTCCAGCAGTTTGGGCATCCGAGGCCAAAGTCCCCACACGGTACCCAAAGTCACCTCTGTCGCACAAAGCTGGCCTGATGGACCACAGGAGAGGGAACTGGACGATCGCGTCATGACACACGCAGAGAAGAGCTCTCAGCTCTGGCTTCAACAGCAACCCCATCTTTAACCCCATCTCCCCCCACTGCTCCCCCATGCTCCTTCCTCACCATGCGTCCCCAGCACAAGGACGCCAGTGCTCCCCAAACCCTGCACCGAGCTAACTTAGCTTGCGAACTAAGGAAACAGCCGTTTTCCCTTTGCTTTAGCAAACTCAGTCATTTTGGTGAAGGGGCCCAGGGCCTGAACGAATGAGCACTGCAGCACATTGCTTCAGCCCCAGAACATCACTTTTTTTCTTTTCTTATTGCCATCCCAAAAGAGACTTCGGGTTTGTAGAAGGCTTCAGTCTCCAGAACCTCAAACCCAGGTTTTAGACTTATTTTAAGTTACAGCTTTAGCGAATTCAGGAAAACCAACTGTGTGAAAACTAAATTCTACCTTTTTATCAGTGGCAAGAGTTTCCAAGGCGAAATCCCAACCCTCTGCCGCTCGGACTCCACCGCAGGTGGAGGCCAGCCGAGCGCTGACCCAAGCATGGAGCTGCCGCCCACCCCCAGTGCCACGTCCTTCACGCTTCTTCTCCAAACCACGACTAGTCACATCACAGCAAGATGATCCGTTGCGTTAGGACAGTACAAAACGCTACGAGAACATGCCACCACATCATGACATACTCAGCATCTGCCCTTAGGCATGCATCAAGCACTTCTCACGCCGGACATGCACCCCGCTAACCCAGACTCACCCCAGGCTCTGCACCCTCGCATCCCTTTGCTTCACTTACTGTTGACTCATCACCAAGAATTCACAGAACACTTGGAGCTTCTCTGTTCGCCATAGCTTAGAGCAATGGAGAGCCTATTAAAAAAAATAAATCCCAAACCTAGTTATGGTAGCTAGGGAGCAAAGAACTAGATGGCGTGGCTGATGCTGGATATTTGTAGCTATCAAAAGACAACCCAATAACCATGGTATCTACCAGGAGGAAGCGGCTGTTGGACCTGAGGAGGACCAAATATGTCATTTACAGTTTTATGACAAACTGAACGTATGGAAACTAAAAGCTGGAAGCTGTATTGCTGTTTAAACACATGTAAGAGATACTCAGGGCCTAGATCACAGCACGCCACCTCCTGCTGTTGAGACCCAGACGTGCTTGCTGCCCATCTGGGATCACCCCTGCACTCATCACCTCCCACACCGCCCCGAAAACAGCGGGGGACAGACGCGGGGGATGTAAGGCTGCACATATAGATTGGGGTGGGGAGAAGGGGGAGCAGAAACTGGGACAGGGGCGGGTGGTTGCAGCCAGCAAACCGGGGCCAGGAGCATTTGGCTGCACAGCCCCAAAAGCTGCAGCTGCCACCAGCACCCGGTCTGCCCGCAGCCTCTGGCAGCACGTGGGCACAAGGAGGGCACTTTCCAGGCAGCACCACGCATCAGCCCCCGGCTCTGCCTTCAATTGTTTTGCCAGCAACCTCCTATAGCAACTTCTTTGGCTTCATTTCGTTACCGAATGTATTTCACGACAACCCATCCTTCTCTTGAAGGGAGCCCTGGCTGCTGCTACCCATGAGAAGCCACATGCAACGCCTGGTAATGCCTGATTCAAAAAAAAAAAAAAAAAAAAAAAGGTGGATTTGTTGAGCTCGTCCCCTGTGCAGACTGCATTGGGCTTCTCCTCGTATCACTGGTGATGGAAAGTAAGTCATTTTTCAGTGGGGTGGGCAAACAAACAAACACACACACACAGAGAAACAAAACCAAACAGAAAAAAACAGACCTACAGAAAAAGAAGTTATCCTTGCTACAGTGCAATTGGCCCCAGACCAACAACTCATAATCTCCAAGACAACACAAAATCTCACTACACTGAATCTTTTCTGCTCCTGTAATGGGTTTCCAGCCAGAAAGCAGCAACCTTGTTTGCCCAGGTAGGAAACAGCCCCATCTGCCAAAACAAAGTGCCTTATGGCAGCGTCCCACATCTGCCAAGTTACACAAAAGGAGTCCAGCACAGGTTTGAGTTCCCCCCGGCTCCCCCCTTGGTTTGTTTAATCTTGGTAGATCATAAACCCTGTGGCTAAGCAAAAGGTTGGCGTAGAGGGGCCCAGGACCGCTCGGCTCCAGGCTGGAACAGCACGTACGGGGAGCACGGGTGCTCGCTGTGGTCGTTGATTCATCTCACATCAGGGCACTTTCCTTCAAGGAAGGCGAAGTACAGCAAGAGCTTGGCTCAGGGATCCTCTGTGTAGAATCAGCCTCCTATTTGCCTCCAATGCCTGACAAAGATGCCAGTGAGCTATTTTATTTAGACCTCTATTTTAGAAATTCTCCAGAGCTCCATAGCACAAAGTCCACAGTAAAATTTCATATAAGGCTTAATTCCATACATTTAATTCAAGACCTTAAGTCCAACAAGAAGAAAGCGCCTGAAAAAAAAATATCTTACAATTCCCAACGCTTCATTTATTCCAGCATTTCTCCCCTGCCAACCCTCAGGATTTTTCAGGCATTTTCCAAAGTTGAGCACGTCAAGGTCTAAGATCGTCCAATGCCAGTCCCTTCTCCCGGCCGGCTGCCAGACAAGCCCAACTCCTCGCGTGGCCACGCCAGCTGCACCAGCACCCTGTGCAGGACTGCCCCGTCCTGACCACCTCCGTGCCTCGTCACAAACAAGGGAGCTGGATCTTCAGCATCGTCATCAAAAGCTTCCCAAACCTCTTTTGGTTCTGTGTATTGCATAAGCAAAAAAAAAAGCCAGCTGACAAGACACAATGAAAAAGGCTAGGGAGAGTACCTGGGAGACTGTTACCAGCTACACTGGAATCTGCCGGTCAATATTCAACTGGAAAAATAAAACTCTCTTATTCCTTACATCAGTAACCTCAAGCACTTCGAACAGTAATTAGGATGAGAGAACATATCCCAAATAATGGTATTTTCTTCCATTTTCCCATGAGGGAAAGACCAATTGCAGGAAAAACACCAAGCAAAAAAAAAAAATTCTCTTGACCTACAATCTCTAGCTCCAGACGTAGGAGCCTGACGGACCTCATGCCTGCTGTTTAAGTTAACTTTTGGAGAGGCGGGGAAGTATTAACTGTTTTAAGAAGTTGCACAAAGCAGAAGACTACCCTTCCCATTAAATGTGTACAAAATATATACATATATTAAACAGACAGCTTGCTTCAGCAGACATTCATGACTGAGCTACTAAAAACTACAGGAAATTGCATGGCCATTAAAGCCATTTTTCCTACAAGCGAACCGCCTTTCTGCTCACCTGGACAAAGAGAGGAATTAACATCCAATATGTAAATCATGACAGCAAAGCTCAGAAACTCTCTAGGTATCCAGCTAAAGCCAGATCCCAAGGTCTGCTCTGGAATTTATTTTTATTACAAACAAGAGGTACTTCACTAACTATGCAAACTGCCTGGAGGGCTTTTTAAAGAAACACGCACGTATGCATGTCACAGCAAGTCACAAATAATTGCGCTCTACCTGGAAAGGACTGATGGAACCTAAATGGAACATTTCAAATTCTGACGTATTTATTTGATGAAAGCTTGCTAGCATCTCCTCCTACTTGCATCATCCACCATGGAAGCCATTTGGGTAGTACAACAGGAATGGAAGCACTAGGAAAGGAGACCACAGAGAAGGAGGAAATGCTGCTTCTTTCCTTTGAACTTCTGATTAGTTTCCATCAGAAGAATCTGGTGTGTCTGAAGATGCTTCCCGAAGACCAGGCTTCATCTGCGTAGTCACACATGAGCTACAGGCACAGATCCACCTCTGGAGCTAGCTCCGAGGCTGCTGCTAAGAACAGCTTTAAAAGCATACAGCAGTCTCGGTGGATAAGACAACCACCTTGTCCTGCGCAGCTTATCACCTCTTCCACCTCCTCAGGCTGCCAGCAGCGCTACTGTAGTAAAAACACACTCCTGGTTGCACTTGGAGCCAGCCAGTCTTTCCCCCCTAAACCATCTCATCCCAGGTAAATCGCATCAGCACTCTCACCAACCGCTCCTGCAGCACGTTGAGTGGGGCCGAGGGCAGGCTGCTGATAACCTCCCACACCTGCGCTTATCTCCACGGGTGTCTGACCTCTGAGAAGCAAACAGAGACCTTTAAAAACCTGGCTCATTTCATGCTAAATGAGACACCATAGTGCTCAGCCAGGAATAGGCTCATCCAGCAGATGAGAGTGGGATAAGCATCAGGGAGTCAAAGCTTCTCCCGCAGTCACAGCTCGCTACAGAGAAGACATTTATTTATCCATGGCCTTATTTAAGACAGTTTAAACCAGGGTAAAGCAGAAGAGGGAGCGTGGACCCAGTCGGAGGATGTGCACAGGAACCTGTGCTGAGCACCAGCAGGAGGTTCAGACGCACCATCAAAACCAGAAGAGCCCATTACCGCAAAGCCACAACTGAGCGCAGACACAGGGAGTCAGCCAGCAGCTCCGGGGCAGGCTGATGAACTGCGGACGCTTTCACTCACTCATAAATTAAAGCTCCGGGGGAAGGGGGGGGTGGAAACGGATCACACAGAAACCAGTCTAGTATTCACAGACTTATTAAAACCCTGAGTGAATCTGAATTAACTATCTGCAACAAACTCATTACTCAGGATACTAAGATTCAACAACAAACTGAAGTCTTATTTTCAGTGCCGCTGTAATCAGAACATAAAGCACAGGAATCCTTTTTATTTTGCATTACTCAGATTAAAAGGGCAGCCAGACCAGCAGGCTTCCCACTAAACCAGTGCACCCAGTACCGCCCAAAAATAACCCCTCTCCCCACCTCACAGGCAAGTCTTCAGTAATCCCCAGCACCCCTGGCACGGGCTGCAGCATCTCCCTCCGCTCGCTTCCCAAGGCTGTTTAATTCAAACAGCCGAAAACATGCTAATAAAATGACAACTCCAAACTGAAAAGCTTGCTTATCCATAAATGAAACAGCACCCAAGCAGCATTCTTACTAACACATTTACCTATCAAATACATATATGATGAATCCTTTTGTGACTTCAAAGGAACGGTTCATGAATATGAATATTTATTAAACTGCTCTGGTGGGGGGGGGGGGGGAAGCCTCGTGGGTCAAAGAGCCAGAATCCTAAAGCAGTTTATGCTTCCTTATCTTTAATTACAGAAGCAATTCCATTAGAGCTGATTCAAATCTTACAGTCCTTCCCACAGTCCCTCAATGGTGCTATTAGCTCCTTCGCCATGGCTCTATAGGGGGAAAAACCTGCTCCCCAGTGCACAAAACTTTACCAGTTTGCCATAGCCCTATAAAGCTGAACGCAGAGGAACATCGGGACAGATTAAAAGATTAAAAGATTAAAAGGCAAGAGTACACTGAAATTTGCATGATTTTCTTACCCACTCAGCTGTTCACCACAGGAATCTCAGTCTCTTCTTTTCACCTTCGCACCAGAGCACAGAGTTACATTTTTCTGGTGATCAGGTAAACGAGATGAATGGGATGCATTCACTTCCCATTTCCCTGAAGTAGGGCAGCATTAAGTGAACCTGATTCTGCACTGTGGTTGGCACATTAAATGCGCAAGTCTTATGCAAGGTTTTCAGCTGCAGATCCAGTAACCGTCAGGCTGAAAGCAGCCTTTTACATCACAAGGAGGGCCATAAATTTCTCTTGGTTAAAAAATGCACCAGGCCAGCACACTTGGATTTCCCTCCAGCTTATGTGCTTCCAGCTAAGGCCGGGACATCTGTTTCAGCTAAGCAAACCTGTTGTGAATATTGAAGGCATGTGAACTATCCAACCAAAAACCTGGCTTCAAAATCTGCATTCCTATAATCCGCTGCGATCTCAGCATCGCTCCGCATAGCCTTGATCCAACCGATAGGAAAGAGCTGCCTCATCGAACTGGCAAACAACAAACTCGAAAAGCACCAAAAGGACAGCAAGAAAAGGCTGCTCACGAAAGGAAAATGCAGCACAAGAAACCTTGCGCTCTTCTGTGCTGGCTAGTGCAAGGATGCTCCCGAATCTGTGCAGCTTTGTCAGGTTTATGCCCCAAAGCGAGCAACCTGCAACTGTGATGCCCTTCGCTGTCACCAGCGCACAGACGGAAGCGGCAGCGACGAGGTGTCGCTGCTGGCGAACACAGGGCTTGGCGCTGCGCTTATCACTTTGCTCTGGATAAATTCTGCTGTCCTGCTTCCCCTCTCACAGGGACACGCACTTCCTGCCCGAGATGCTCTTTCTTGCGGACTAACTCGAGCTGCATTCCACTGGAGGGGACACGAATGAGGCAGGAACAACTTCAAACTCCAGAGAAACACAAATTCTTCCAAACACCTCACACCGTCACCAGGCCACCGGGCGAAATGCCAGCACAGCTCTCCCTTCCCTCCCCCAGACAAAGGGAATGCGAGGAGCCAGCCGAACGCTGGTGCCCCTGAGGAGAGCCGAGCTCACAGGAATGTGAAATCAGTCCGAGCTTTTCATCTAGGAAGACGAAAATTTCGGCTAAGCAGCGCAAAAGCAACTGGCATCAGCTGCTGGGAGGGCAGCGCTTCTGGCCAGCTCCGCACCTTCCTCCCCGCGGAGCAGGGGCTGGCACCGAGCGGGGACGACGGCCGGGGCACGGCCTGGCCGCCCGACCTCCAGGTGATCCCCCCGGCCAGGAGCTTTCCGGCGACGCCTCTCCGGCGAGCCAAGCGCAAGTCGCTGCCGCGCTCGGGCACCGTCTCGGAGCCGCGGGCAGTTCTGAAGAGCCGCGGAACGCGCCCGCAGCCGCCGGCCGGGCCCGAGCCGTGATCCCGGGGCCCGCCCGTCCCCGCGGAGCCAGGCGGGCGACGGCACCCGGGGCCGGCGGGATCCCGGTGCCCGGCGCCGCCCGGCCTCGCCCGCTGCTCCCGGGACCGGCCGCCCGCACCCGCCCCGTGCCTCGCCTGCCGGCCGGGGCCCGCGACTCGGCTCGGCTCGGCTCCCGGCCGGGCCGGGGTCCCGCGCGGCCCCGTCCCTCAACAGGTGGAGCCGCCGCCGCCGCACTCACCTCTCCGCCATGGCCCGCTCGGCCGCGCCACCGCCCGCCTCTGCCCGCACGGGGCAGGGCGTGAAACCCGAGCCCGCGCCCCGCCCCGCCCGGGGACGGCCCGGCCGACAGCGCCGCCGGGACCCCCGGCCGCTCCCCGGGTCCCTCTGCTGGGGGCTGCCCGACCGAGCCGGGCCGGGCCGGGCCGAGCCGGGCCGGCGGAGCGGGGCGGGGTGCGGCGGGGCGGGCGGTGCAGCGCGGGGCCGGCGGCCGCGCTGGGGCCCGCGGGCCGAGGGCAGCCCCTGGCGGCGGCTGAGGGCGCTCCGCGGCCCGGCCCGGCCCGGCCCGGCCCCGGGGCTTCCTCTGGGCAGCCGGGCCGGGCATTTGGGGGGCTTGGGGGTGGGACGGGGGCATCCCGAGGCTTGGCGGGGGCTGCGGAGGGGAGCCAGGACCCGCTCCGGCGGAGCCCCTGGGAGGTGCGCGGTGGTGGAGGCGGCGGGGCTCTGGCGCCAGGACTCCGGCCCCCAAGCGCCAGCAGCAGTTAGCGCCGGGGAGCCGGATGGTGCCGCGTCTCCCGAAATGAGCTACGGGACCCGCCGCCCCCCCCCAGCTTGTCCTTCAAAAGGAAGCTCCACAGTTAGCCAAGTCGCCTTTTCCACGAGGGGACAGAAATCCTCTGCGGGAAATGGCTAAAGCTCACAGGGCTGAGGCATGCGTTGCCCCCAGAGGGAAATTTTGCTCCCCTGGGCACCGTCCAGCAGAGGCGGCGTGAAGATTGAGAGGTCGGGAGTGCAGCCGTGCTGCATGCAGGCCTCTGTGGCCTTTGTGATGCCAGGATGCATGCAAGGATTTAACTCTTGCATTTTTCAAAGTGTTTCTTCAAACAAACACATTAGTGGGAACAACAAAAGGGGTCTGAAATAAGGATAAAGCAGCTCAAACGGTTACATCTGTTAAGATGAGGACTTTCTGTGTTTATCAGTGTCCTGAGCACAGTGCAGTCTGGATGAGGCTGTGCAGAAACACCAGGCATGTCCCCGCACCGGGGAGAGGCAGAGCCCTGCTCCAAACACCCCCGAAAGCCTTCGACGTGAGTGCTCCGAAGAAATGAGCCGTGCACTGAAGGCCAGCCCTGCTCCGTCAGCTCAGCCTTCTGTCAGCCACCCATTCGGACAATGTCACCTGGCACAGTGACACGCATTTTGGACGGGGTCCTGTGCTTACAAACGAGGAGAAACCCCCCTCAGGGGGTTCCTGAGGGAACTTCAGGCCCCTCTCACTGGGGTGTGAGACTTGGCAGATACCGGGTGGATTTTGTCTCTAGCAAAGTGAGTTTTGGGCTCTGTCACACTGCATGGCAAATTTCTGATACAGCCAGAAATGTGTCCATGCAGCTTGTTAATCACGGCATACCCCAGGCAAGTCAGCCGGCGGGGGCTCTGCACAGAGGGATCCAGCCCTCGCAGTGCTCTCTCACAGACGCCGTTTTGGCACTGCTGAATAACTTTGGAGTAACTTTATCCACAGACACTCATGCGAAGTCCCCCTGTACTTGTAAATAACAAATAGAGAGACAGTGAGATCATGGCCGCCGTGCTCATGGGCTGGACACATGTCGGGGATGGGAGAGCGGGGCCCTGCAGCAGCAAAGCCCCCAGCAGGGTGCGGTGAGGAGATGCCTGGTGGTACCACAGGACAGGAGACGGGGAGGGCTGAGTGCTGCAGGCAGCAAAACTTGGGGACCAGGGTATAAACAGGCAGAGGAGAAAAACAGGAGTTAAAGTAGGTCTGCATTGGAAATGGAAGTTTGCTGGTGTAGCTTTAAAATGTGGTTAAACTGGCAGCGTTCCTTGCGGAGATGCAGATGCTATACGCCGTTGCCAATAAAGGCTGTACCTGTCCTCTGAGGGACGCAGCAAATCTGTGAAAATGCTTACAGCAGCCTGACAGCCTCTGTTCAAGGGCTGTTGTAGATTTAGACTCAGTGTGTAAAAATGTTAACACCCTGTTTGACTTTGCTGTGCTGGCAAGAGCCCTTAGGCAGACTGCAAATAGCAGCTGGGGAGATGGGAGGTCACAAGAGCCCCAGTTTCAGGGACCCCGAAAAGGAGTTACCCCATGAAGTGCACAGGAGGTTGGCTGCAGGAGGGACCAGATAAGAATTCATTTTTTTCTGTGATGTTGTCATTTTAGTTTGCATATTTCACTATGCAATGATAATGTGTAGGCTATTTCCAACCTACCCCCCTAACGGGCTTCAGGAAGAGCATTAGTAACTCCATTACTGAGCTGCTGGGGCATTGTGGCTGAAACTTTTGGGATGTGCTTCTGCACACAGTGCTCTACGCCCTGCCATGGTCACTTGGTCCCGCTCCCCTAGCCATTTGCTGCCTCCTCACTGTGGAGCTGTGCTCTGAGACCTCCTCTCTGAGACAAGCGTCAAGCAGAGCTGTGGGAGCACAGCTTCCCATCGCTGCATGACCCAGTTGCCCGCCCCAGGGGAAGGTGGCACCAGTGTGCACAGCACCCCCAGTTCAGGTGATGGGAGAAGTCTTCTCTCTCGAGGTCAAAGCAGATTCCTGGAGGCGCTCAGGGTTGTAGGAGATAGACTGAGATGGCACCTTCAGACCAGCCCAACTCATGGGTTAGCAGGTGTTTTACACGAAGTCATGCAAATAAAGATCAAGGAAACAAATATGAAGGCAGAACCTCCCACCAGAAGATGGTCATGTACCCGCTGGCACCAAGGACACAACTCCACCACTGGTAGATGATGGCTGAGTGAAAACGGATTAACTACCATACGCTATAGCTGGGTTTGTGAGGCTGTGGCTTGCACATGCGTGCAGAGTCGTCAGACCAAGGTCATTCTCTTTGGGAGAGCCAGGTGGATGTGAACTGCATGTGTGCAGCGTATGCAGTGACTCAGGGAGGAGGACAGAGATCATGGAGGGGAGGAGCAGCTAAGGGGAAATGCCTCATTTGCAGGACCTCTGCAGTGGCTTTCTCAGAGGCTTTCGCTGTGCAGGCTTCATGGGCAGAGGAATACTTCTACCTGGTGCAATAGCATACAGAGATCCTCCTTCAGTGGGAAGGGTGGGTAACACTGTGACACATACGTGGGAGATCAAGGCAACCAGCCATGGTGCCTGCCATTAATACACCAAAGACAGCAGCAGGAGGGAAACGTGAAGTGTCTGTAACAGTCTTTGAGAGCATGGCAAAGACATCAGAGCATCTCCAAGAACAGAAGGTCATAAACCCCTGGCTCTTTTGCTAGTAATGGAACCACATTGTCTGTAAGGCGTTGGGAGAAACAGCCTTCATGAATTGTGAGGCTGTGACACTAGATCACTGCAAGATGAATTAAGAGGTGTATGACAAATGTTTCCAGGCCAAAGCATTCCCCTGCTGTCTGTTCATGGCTGAAGCATATTTCCCACAACTAGCACTGAAGAACTGCAAAAAGAGCCAGGTGCCTGAGCTCATGCTCAAATTGTTCCTTCAGATGCTGCTCCTGGGTGGAAGAAACTGTCTGGAGTCATGCACCCACCCCTCTTTTCATGAAGCTGCTCAGCTGATGAACGTGTGCACACACTGCATGTCAGGAAACTGCAGTGGGAGGACCTCACGTGAGGGGTCTTCCTCACCTGTGGGTCTGGAAGAACCGGTGACGCTAAAGGTAAGGAGAGCTTGGTATTGTTCAGCTGCTGCCCTGCCCACGTTTGCAGGGCTGGGGAGATGGGGCAGTACCCAGACAGAAGTGCCACAGCTGCAAACTGACCCAGAACGCTGTCCCAGAGGTTTGGGCCAGTGGGCACTGCCCCAGCTCTGCCTCTTCTAACAAACAAGACTGCTCAGCCCAGAACCTGTCCAGACCACTACCAGCCCCACGGTGAGTGTCTCCACGTACATCAATGGGGGGACTAGGAGCTTCAGTCAGGTGTGAAGGAGGGACTGGTGATACTGGGAGATGATGCCAAGGTTTGGGTGCCTGGGCTTATGGCCAGCACTGACCTGGTGTGGCTCCAACCTGAGATAAGCCTGCCAGGGCACCAGTGCAGGTGGGAGGCTGAGCTGAGGGATGTCTCACGAGGGGCTCCCTGCTCAGCTCAGGAGGGTCCTCAGCCTCAGCACTTGCTGGAATCAGGCTGCAGCAAAGCCTGTTCCAGCCCTGGTGCCTTGCTGTCCCTACCCACCATCTATCGTCACCTTGGGCCTGCCTCATCACTGTGGACTCAACAGCAACCACTGGTGTGACTGGTTACCACCTCAGGACCTGCTCTGCTCCTCTTGCACCGTGGGACTGCGCCATCGGGTACAGCACTGCCCTGCTGTCACCTCATCCGTCCTCTCCTACTGCTCCCCTGCACCATGAGCTCCCACTGCTGGGAGGGGGATCAGGAGCAGGAAAAAGAGCAGCCTGCTCCTGCCACAGCCCCCACAGCTTCCCAGGCTCCAGGAAGATGCAGTGCCTTGGATGCTCAAGTGCATAACCCAGGGGGTGGGTTATGCCATCTCAGCAGTGGCAGCTCTGCCTCCCATTCCCTTCACTCCCCATCCATTTCATGGTAGCTGCAGCAAGTCCCAGCTCTGTGCAGTTCTGTACAGAAGAAGCTAATACTACTAGAAACCATTCAAAGTACTTCCAAGCTACTACAAGTTCCTACACGTGGGCGATATTTCTCACAGCGGGCAGCTCTTTGTTGTTCCAGTAGACATGATAAAGTGTTAGGTTCACCAGGGGGTACAGCTTACCCACACAGAATCACAGAATGGCTGAGGTTGGAAGGGACCTCTGAAGATCATTTAGTCCAACCCCCTTACCGAGCAGGATCACCCAGAGCACATTACACAGGGTGGCATCCAGGCAGGGTTTGAGTATCTCCAGAGAAGGAGATTCCACAACCTCTCTGGGCAACCTGTCCCAGTGCTCTCTCACCCTCTCGGTAAAGAAGTGCCCCCTCATATTGAGATGGAACCTCCTGTGCTTCAGTTTGTGCCCCTTGCCTCTTGTCCTGTCACTGGGCACAACTGAAAAGAGACCGGCTCCATCCTCTCGACACCCTCCCCTCAGATATTTATATACACCTTGATGAGAGGCCTCCCCTCAGTCTTCTCTTTTCCAGGCTGAACAGGCCCAGTTCTCTCAGCCTGTCCCCATATGACATGTGCTGCAGTCCCCTAATCATCTTCGTAGCCCTCCTCTGAACTCGCTCCAGTAGTTCTATGTCCCTTTTGTAGGTAATTAGAGCATAGGTGATTGGCTCTCCATCCCCAGAGATTTTCAAGGACTGGCTACACAGAGCCATGGCTGACCTGATCTAGCATTGATGATGCTCTCACTTCAAGGTTCTGGGCTAATGACCTCCAAAGGTCCCTTCTGATCAACACATCTGCAATTCTGCAATTCTATGTCAAGGGGCTTGAGGTTCAAGCTGGACAAGCCGTTGTGGTGAATTCTGCATTGTTTCAGAGCACAGACATCTTCTGTAAAATATCTCATATCCCTTACTGAATGGGACCCTGCTGACCTCCACGTGTGAGCTGCTGGCTGAGGTTCTCTGGATTGCGCACAGTTAGATTCTTCTCCAGCAAATGGTCTTAGCATGTATGAGGCAAATAAAAAACATCCCTGTTCTTAATTAACCTTGTCTGTGTTTTGAAGCTGACTGAAGATATCAAATAGCCCAGGACCATCATTTGGAAAGAGCTAGTTGGAAATATATATGGCCATTTGTAAAAATACCTGTTTTTAAGAAGCAATCAACAGTGGTGTTTTTGTTTTGTTTTGTTTTGTTTTGTTTTAATAGTGGGCATGAAGTAAATTTATATAACAAGCCAGATGTTCTGCAATGGGGCTTTTTAAAAATCATCATGTCCCAAATTTTTCCATCCTACCATCTTTCGCTCCCTTGCAAAGTAAGCAGTCACGCTATCACGTTACTGATTGGCAATGGCAGCAGCTGGCTGTAACCCAACCTTAGCAGCATGGGACACGGAAACAGATGGAGGAGCAAATGCTCTTTGTTTCCTCTCCTGCTTTCTAAAACAGATTGTGACTAAAAACACAGAGGAGAGGTTTCTGCCATCTTTCCTGCTGCTGTGGCTCCCTGGTTGCCTGCAAAGCTGTGGACTGAGCTCTGGCAGGGGTTACAGCTCCCCACAGCATGGGAGAGCTCTGCCTTTTTAGAGGGGACTGGGAAGAGGGGAAGGACATCTGAGACAATGATTACAGGCCCCTGGAGGGGATTCATAATGACGTCGAGTGAGTTAGCTGAACTGAGCAGAGGGCTCCCTGTGCATTGAGTCCTGTTCCTCCTGCCGTTCTGTGGCTTGGTTCTGGTGTCCAGCTGAGCCTGGGTAAACCACATCAGGTCATTGAACTGGTGGTGAGCAGAGGTGAGCGGTGGTTTGCCAGGCTAGGAACCTGAACTGAATGATCAGGCCACCAATGGGACAAGTACAAGGAGGAAAGCCACACAGCAGAACTGTGAGTGAGGGGAGAGAAGAGCTGGGGAGGAAGGTGGAAGTGGGAATGCCCCTTGTGAACTGTGAGATCGACCCTGCTGTCCTCGGTAGTCCTTGTCCAGAGCTAGGCAGACATGGGAAGGGAAGTCTCAGCTCCCAAGTCACTTCCTATGAGCTGAACTCTGAAGCTGTTGGTAATGAAGGTCAGGAAGAAATCCACAGCAGAGGTGTCGCGCCTTGCTTCAAGACTCCCACGGTCTCCACCAAGGCCAGAGCATAGAGAGACCAGAGTAGGAACCTTTCTAAAAAAAGGTGTATGTCCCTGCCACCACATCAGTTACAGGTTCCCAAGGGACTTCTACTCTGTTGCTGCCCCTCACACCTCTTTGTGCCTGGTAAGAGTTCTGCTGCTTTCAGTCTGTCCCCTAAGAGTTCACCCAGCAGTCCAAGTGCACAAGCTGGGCTGTGGTGCTCTCTCCCACTCAGGAGACATCATGAACTGTAAACCGTGATGCTGTGTGCATGGCTCAGCAGCATGAGTCCCTCCACTGGCTGCCTCGGGCTGGGAGACAGCTGCTCCGGGCAGAGGACACTGACCAGAGACGAGTGGGTGAGGCTGACAGTACAAGACGGCAACGTTGGACCCAAGCAGCAATGTGAGCAGCGGTGACACAGGTGTCCCAGCACACTTTAGCTCACTGTTCCCTCTCCCACCAGGCTACACAGGCTGGTGGAGCCATCTGGGTTTGCTGTGGCTGATATTCGTGCCAGACAATGTAATATAGGTACGTGCCAAGAACTGAGCAATTTTTTTTAGCCACAAACAGAACCTGTAAATCCTAAAGCTAATCCTGCAGTCTGATGTTTTTGTTTCTTACAAGCCTTGACAAATTAATTGAATCCCCATTTCTGTGAGAAACCTGCACAGAAAGTCCCACAGTCAGAACTCCAGAGATGAGGAAAAAGGGGATTCACAAGGTCACCAGTGCAGAGGCTCTTGCTGGCCTTGTCTCCTGGGGACATCATTCAAGCTTCAGAGTTCTTGTCAGGGGAATTGCATTATAATCTGCCTACATTTTCTCAGTTTTATTCCATTATTCATGTTATTCTTCACAATCACAGACAAATTTGCTCCATTTTGTTGTTTACAGATGTCCCTCACTGATGTATCTGTAGGTTGCTATTTCTTACCATATCCTTTTGGTGAAATAATACTTTTTTTTTTTTAAAATTAAAATTAAGACCTTTTGCCCTCAGATAATGTCTTGAGTTCTGCCTGCTCACTGCCTGTTTACTAACACATATTGATAACAAAATTTCCCATACTGTGTGAGAAGTGGTTTACTGCTTTTTCTTTTATCTTTTCTCATACACTTAAGGCTTTGAGGACTACAAAGGTTCTGCTGAAGTTGACGGGAATGGCAGCAAGTTCTGTGCTCTACCTTGTATCCACAAGGAGAAATTGTTTCTAAACCAGTGGTTGCCAGTGCTGCAATGCCAAACTTCCCTGTCTGCATTTGCTGCAATGACTTTGTCAGGCACGCTTAGTTCCTCTGAGTTCCCAGGTAGGAATTGCCCAGCTTTAGGCAAACAACTTTGAAAGCTGCTCCTTGCTAGTTTTCTAAACATCTTGAATATCTACGGAGCGGATCAATTCAGCAAACAAGTTTTTGTATTTTCGTTTCTCTGCTGTGCACAAAGGCTGTGTGCTGACAACTTGAACGTATGTGTTTGTGTCCGAATATCTCCATGGCTGCCCTTTGCTGTTGTCAGAGGAAACATCTGGGCTTCCTCTGAGATACTGCTCAGAGGAACACCTGATGCACACTCCGGGTAATCCCCTGTGACAGCACATCTGTAGGAGGCCATGGTCAGCCCCAGCAGGCTGCAGCAGTCCCGAAGGGCAGCCCAGAGCCCAAGCTGTCTGGCAGTTCATGGGGATGAGACAGATGAGGGCCGAGCCCAGTGATGGAGACCAGGCTCAGACACGGCCCGGTGGTGACTGGGCACAGTGACAAGACAGAGCTGAGGTCAGGCCAGGCAGTCAGTCTGTGGAGAGACCCAGGGCTGGGCATGGACGTCGACATGGGCACAGGCTTACTCACTACAGCACAAGCTGCACATTGTCCCCAGGGGAGTGTCACTTGACAGGGGATCTCATGGGATATGTCACAGGTTCTAAAAAAACAGATTTGCTGGAGACAACAGTGCAGTACCCCCTGGACACGTGGCACTCCCAGCTTCTCCACCAGCACCAGGGCTTGGTTTTAGGTAGCTTCTAAAATCATACCAAATGGAAGTGAATTGTTCCATGTTTGAGAAATTTAAACATTGGAAGGTACTGTGATGTCTCATTCTTCCATCTATGCTTAACTGTCAGGAGTCTGCAGATTAATGTGTGTGCAATTTCTGAGGTGCATTCAAAAGAGTTTTGCCAGCAGGTCAAGGGAGGTGATCCTCCCCCTCTACTCAGCCCTGGTGAGGCCACATGTGGAGTATTGTTCCCAGTTCTGGGCTCCCCAATACCAGACGGACATAGAATTACTGGAGCGAGTTCAGAGGAGGGCTACGAAGATGATTAGGGGGCTGCAGCACATGTCATATGAGGACAGGCTAATAGAACTGGGCCTGTTCAGCCTGGAAAAGAGAAGACTGAGGGGAGACCTCTCATCAAGGTGTATATAAATATCTGAGGGGAGGGTGTCGAGAAGATGGAGCCGGTCTCTTTTCAGTTGTGCCCAGTGACAGGACAAGAGGCAAGGGGCACAAACTGAAGCACAGGAGGTTCCATCTCAATATGAGGGGGCACTTCTTTACCGGGAGGGTGAGAGAGCACTGGGACAGGTTGCCCAGAGAGGTTGTGGAGTCTCCTTCTCTGGAGATACTCAAACCCCGCCTGGATGCCATCCTGTGTAATGTGCTCTGGGTGATCCTGCTTGGTAAGGGGGTTGGACTAAGTGATCTTCAGAGGTCCCTTCCAACCCCACCCATTCTGTGATTGTGTTATTTCACATTCTTCTGCTCCTGCAGCAGCGCATGCTGGAGTCACACATGAACAAATTGCTACCTGGCTTCGGGGTGGAGAAGCTGGCAGTGGTGACCCTTCCATTCCCCAAGGAAGGTCCCTGACAACTGCTGCGGAAAGAGCAGTGAGCCCTTCCATTTACCATTTTGATAAGTTTTGCATGTGTAAAGAAATGCTGATTTTGTGACTAAGGGTTGAGGACAGCTAGCAAAAGCAAGGAATGAGGAGCCTACACCACTGAGCATTAGCTACAGCTGTGTTGTCCATAGTAGAAATCTGGAGAGCACCTGCACATTGACCAGGCAGCATCAAGCAGCTTGTATCCTGGCTCCATACACCACAGGGCCTCTTAGGGCAGATGGGGCACGTTTGGCAGAAGCACTGCCGCCTGGCTGTTTACCCTCCATGAGGTTGCACAAAGCAATCCACATCCTAGAACACATCCTATATGCTGAGGGCAGGCAGGGCTGTCCCTTTTAAACCTGGTACTAAATGGCCTTCAAGACCATGCTGTCTCCAGAGGTGCTGAGCAGCTCCTCGGGGTGCTCCAGCCACGTGGAGTTCTGGTGGCCCTGACACCTGCCTGGCTGTCCGGTGACAACCTGGAATTCACCCCAGGAGTCCTACCTGGTTTGTTTGGGGCCTCCTGAGTATCTCCTCCAGCTCCTCACTGTGTGGTTGCTCAGCAGACAGGCTGCCACTGTGTCAGCTGCCAGGTCTCTAGGTCCTGCACCAGTAAGAACATGTCATTGGTATGTGCCTGCAGGCCACCTGCGAATACAGGTGGGCATCCAAACTGTAGCAAGACAAGTTATGAACTCTCAGCCTGTGCTGAGAGGTTGCAGAGTCTCTTCGATTGCTACTGCCATGACCAGCCTTGGGGCACTCCAGCCCTCAAGAAACAGTGCTTTGTTCTTTGACCCTGGTTCCCCACATCCATTGGGCACCTCTGGGCTGCTAGAGAGCAGTGTGACTACCACACGCAGCAGAAAAGCTGCTCCTTCATGCATAGGGCTTTTGGAGTCTTGAAACAGCCGTAGCACTGACTGCATGGGTCTGGGACACACCCGAACAGAAGCCAAACTTCATCTTTGGCATGTGCTATATCCTCCTCATGTGCTTAGCTGAGGAAGAAGCCATATAGAGGAAACAGAGAAACTGGAAGAAAGAGGATGGATAGGCCAGCTTTTGGTATTCCTGATTCTGCCTGCCTTTTTGCTTCTGTAGAACCTTATTTAATCTCTTGCTTATGTTGGTAAATTTGCCTGGCAATAGTTCTGGATGCTTGCAAAGGTCTTCATGAGCAGGGCAGCCAGGAATGGGCATAACTAGTGATACCACAAGAGCTCTGATGGTTATGGGCCTTGCACCAGCTGCAAAATATCCTTGACACACAGCCAAGCCCAGTGTGACTTGCAGCTGTGCAAGGACAGGGCAGGCAGTGCTGCAGCGGTAAATCCACCTTGTCCTTTAATCTGACCTGTAGCACAATAGCACCGAAGCCCTTCCTGGCGATGAGGATGATTGCTTGACCACAAGGCTGCGGATGTATGGCGCTAACACAACAGGGAAGCTCACGCAGCTGCCACCAGAAGTAACACGAGCTGTTGTGACCTCCTGCAGTGCCTGTGTTCGTTTTGTCTTCTCCGCTGCACTGGGTCTGGCAGGGATGGAGTTAATTCTCTCCTAGCAGCCCATGTCATGCTGTGTTTTGGCTCTGCAACTAAAGCAGTGTTGATAACACCCTGATGTTTTAGCTATTGCTGAGCAGTGTTTGCACAGCATCAAGGCCGTTTCTGTTTCCTAGCCTGCAGACTCAGCAAGCAGGCAGGGGGTGGGCATACAGCTGGGAGGGGACGCAGTCAGGACAGCTGACCCACACAGCCCCTGACCATGTCATGATCAGCAGCAAAGGCTGGGAGAAAGGAGGAGGAAGGGCTTTGTGGTTATAGTGTTTGTCTTCTTGAGTACCTGTTACGCGTGCTGAGATCCTGCTTCCCAGGAAGTGGCTGGATATCCACCTGCCATGGGAAGTAGTGAATGAATTCCTTATTTTGCTTTGCTTGCCCATCTAGCTTTGCTTCACTTACTAAACTGTCTTTATCTCAGCCTATGAATTTTTCTGGCTTTTGCCCTTCTGATTCCCTCTCTCATCCTACTGCGTGGGTGGGAGTGAGCAATGGGGCTTCCGCAACACCCAGGGTCAACGCACCACATCTGCTCCGTGACGCCTTTCCACATGCTGGGGGACTTGCACGATCCTGGTCCGATGATGTGAGTGAGCCAAGCGTTGCTCTAACTTGTACGGAACCAGGCACACCTTTGTGCTCATCACCCAGTTTCTGGACCTCGGTTTTGCCACCTTCCACCCTCGCCTTCTGACCGAGGCGCAGGGTTCCGGGGGCCCCGCCGGGCCGGCCGCAGCTCCACTGGCGGCCGCCAGAGGGCGGCGCGGGCGGGAGGCGGCGCAGCGCAGGGACGGGGCGCGGCGGCAGCAACAACAAGCAGGCAGTCCCACATGGTCTAGCGGTTAGGATTCCTGGTTTTCACCCAGGCGGCCCGGGTTCGACTCCCGGTGTGGGAAGGCGCAATTGTTTTTAGTCCCTCCCTGCTCTTTTTATTTTATTTTTTTTTTTTAGATCTGCAAGGTCGGTCTCACCGCCCACAGCACGGGACAAAACGAACGACTTCCACTCCCACTCCGAACCCTCCGCAGGCTCTCACGGCAGCGTCGGTAGCACGCCGTTGTCCGTAGCAGTGTCACCGATGAGGAAACCCTTGGGACGGCGATGCCAGCACAGCCTGTCCTGCAACACCACGCACTGGAATGAGGGCAAGCCTCTCCTACGGGTCAAGCCCTGTCCCTTAACCAGGAACACTTCTGCTACGAAATATCTCTCTGAAAGCTTCCCCGTGGCTTTCTGTCAGCTCTGGAGGTGAACCAACATAGGGTCACAGCAACCATGCCCAGCACCCTGCAGAATTCGGCCACCACCTTGATAAAACACATTTTGATTTGGAATCTATGGGTTTAAGTTCTTAGCCCTTAATTGGTTTAAGTAGGTCTGTGCACTACAGAGAAAATAGATTTTCAGGAGACAAAGTTTAAAACTTTTTTGTTTCATATTCATAGGACAAAAAAAATCCACCCATTATTGCTTATCTCGTGCTGACTTCAGTAGGAAACCCATTCAATTTTATCTTTTCCATGTTGAAGAATTGGCCCAAACTTACTGCATATTATTAAACTAAGTTTAAATACAAATGAACTGTTTTGTGGGCTCTGAGACGAAACAAAACACCATTACTGAGGCAAGCAGGTTTTATTTCTCAAGGACTTTCCAAGTTAAACCACTGAGTTCGAAGGTGCTTGCAAATTGTACCCGGCAACAGCAGGGGCTTGGGCCGAGCGCTGCCACAGCAGGCCAGGTCACTGATGACTAAAGTTGCACGTGGGTCTGTAGCAGCTAAAAGGCCCTCAGACACTGGCATCCCATAGCTTCCAGAAGCTGTTCCACCAGAAGAGCCAGCCATGACAGGAACGCAGACCACCTCAACTTCCTGCCCCAAATGTGACCTAGTTTACTACAATAAACAACAAGCTTGAAACATCTGATCTTTAGCACTATCCCTGACCACCACTTACTTCATCAGAGACAAGAAGAAAGAACGTCAACAATGTAAGCACAGACGGTGCATCCTCCTGTGCTCCCAGGCTCCAACAACACCCACAGCTCAGGGGCTTCCTAAGCTGAGCACAGTTTACACATGTTGTGTGTTTGTCACCACAGATCAATTATTTTCACTTGTTGAAAAGGCAACAAACCTTCTTCCCCTGGCCTAACATCCTTAGCAACGTTCTCACTTATTACTGGGACTTTCAGCCTGAGGATTGACTGGGATCTTAAGAAAGGTGTTAGCTTTCTTTTACAGCAATCGTAAAGTTGTTTGATGTAAGATGTGGGTAGAAATTTAGACATTGATGTTAAATGGTTTACCTACACAGGATGTATCGTTTCTGGCAAACACTCTTTATATTCCACGAACTGTGCAGTGCATTAAGGACTTCATGAGTCAATGCAGCTTTTGGAGATAAAAGTCTAGAACACTGCTTGTGGTTACAAGGTGCTTAAAAATGAAAAATAACACTTTCCACAGCAAATACACCCAATCTGGACAATACATCAGCATATGGCTGCAACAATGCCAAGAAAGCCTCTGCCAACCGACAACAGACACACGTTCTGTTGATTCAGAGACTCCAAAGTGAGAGACCACCAAAGCTGCACATTGATCACTGGTCAGTTTCTTCTCTGGTGGATGGATGATGAGACTTACCAGTGCCTTACTGCCTAATATTGTCCTCTCACAGCCCGAGGTGGCCTTACAGGTGTCCTGCTTGTTTCCCCTCTCCTGGGCCCACTTTAGTTTGGCCAGTTCCCTTCTCTTCTCCCCATCTTACAAAGTTTTCCTCTTTGGTTACTTTACCTAGAAGCCCTATAAGAAAGCTTGTCAATAACCTGAATTCAAAAGGGACCACAAGGAACACTTTGGAATCCTTTCTAAAACCCAGTAGTTCAATAAGCATCCTCATGTAACTGGCATGAGCTGTTGTGCTTCTGCACAATTCACATGCAAACACAAATGAAGTTCTCAGCCTGTGGGAGGGAAAACTACACAGGCACAGTGGCGAGACTCCTACAGTAATAAAATTTTATTTCCAAATGGTGCTGGCAAAGAGAGAGGTGACACTTGACAGAAGAAAACCCAGGAGAAGTACCAGTTGCCCCAAACATACAAAAAGACAAAGGACTGTGACAGGACCCCTCTCACAGGGAGCTTAGTACTAGACCTCCCAGGAGCACCCTACAGGATTAAGGGCATGGGTGCTCCTGAACCACAGCCCCAAAAAGAATCTGGGACTCCAAGCCCACGGTAACCAGTACACGGCTTGCACACGTACTGATGAATAAAGACAGTTACATTTAACTCAAGAGGCACCTGGTACCCTCCCGACCCACCAGGTACTGCTCAGCTGCAGGGTGCCAGCGAGCCTACCCCGCTTAAAAAAAAAAAAAAAAAAAAAAAAAGCCTCTATGAAAATTGCAAGGGCTGCCAACAGCACCAACTCCAACCCTTCCAGGGCTCGGAGACTCGGCGGGGACCGCAGGGTGCCGCCCGCAGGCGCTGAGGGCGAGGGGTAAAATGGCGGCGCGGGGCTCAGCGCCCGCGGGCCACCCCAGACCTCCCGGGGGGGGCGCGGAGCTCTCGCGAGAGCCAGGGTGAGGAAAGGGACGAGCGAACCCCCCCCCTCCCCCCAAGCCCAGGCCTCGCGAGCGGTCGAGTGACGTCTTCAGTCTGCGCTGTCTCGCGAGACGCAGCGGGCGCGGGGCCCGGCCCGGCCCCTGGGTCTCGCGAGAGCCCCTGCGCCGGGCGCTGGGCGCCCCCGTGCCGCTCGCGGAGCCTACGAGCAGCGAGACGCGGCGGGCGCCATTTCAGGGAGCAGCCGCCGCGGCCGGAGCCGGGGCCCAGCCCGGGTCTGGGAACTGCCCGCCACGGTCGCGCCGCCCCTCGCCGCCTGCCGCCCCGCGGCTGGCTGAGCGGCGCCGTCCGCCTGATCCCCGGCTGCTCGGAGAGGGTTCCCGATCGCTCGGGCCCATCCCCCACCGTAAACGCAGCCAGCGCCGGAACCGGGAGCCGCCGCCGCCGGGCCCCGGACGCCCGAACGAGGACCGCATCTGCCCGCGGCGCAGGTAACTGCCGGGCCGGGGCCGGGCCTTGGCGCCGGAAGAGCCGCGGCCTAGTCGGGGGGGGTTGTTGCGGCCCGGGCCCGCGGGCGGCCGGGAGGCCCGGGCCTCTCCCGCCGCCGTGGGCGCCTCGCCCCGGCCGGGCGGCCCCGCGCCCCGCCGCCGGGGACTGCCGCCGCGGCCCCTGTCCGTGCCCGCCCTGCGCCCTCACGGAGCCGGAGCGGAGCGGGCGGCGCCCGGCCTGCCCCCGCCCCGAGCCCCGCGGCCTGGTCGTGCGGGGTTTGGCTGTTCCTACGGCCACGTAGCGGGCGGATCCGGCTGGCCCCGCCGCCGCCTTGTCCCTCCCCGAGTCCCCCCACGATGGCGCTGTGCGGAGTGACCGGCCCCGGCCCGCGCGGGGCTCCGGCCCTGCCGTCGCTGGAGCCGGCGGCGGGGAGGAGCGGAGCGGGCCCGGGGCTCCTCAGGCGCGGGGAGCGGCGCGGGGCCGCGGACAGGAGCGAACGGCCGGGGGCGGCAGGTGCCGGGTGGCGCCGGTCGAGGCTTGGACTGGGCGGCAGGGGAGCAAAGGTCTCCGGCCGGTGTCCCGCACGGAGGAGTCGTCACAGTGGGGCAGGCGTAGCTGAGAACCCGAACTTGGTTTCGTTCGGGTTTGGTGCCACAGGAAGCAGGGGGAGAATTCCGGGGTGGGAACGTGTTGAGTAGAGGGGCGTGTGTAGCAGAAAGCTGTGCTGTCAGCCGTACAGCTGAAGTTCTTTGTAACCTTTCCTGATCTTTTCCAGAAGGCTCTTTGTAAAACAAGAGTAGAGTTGTCATTTTAGCTGCGTTGATACGTAACAAGAGCTTCAAATAGGATGTAATCGCAATGTGAAATACTGACAAGATTAGTAGCAGTAAATTCCATGTCTGTTTAGGCTTTCTGTTAACCCAGAAAGATTCAAGTATAATTCATTCCTTGTTTGCTGGTTTCTTTTCTGCAGAGACATCAAGCGTATAAAGGTGTGTTGTTTTTGTTTTGGAGGAAGAGGAAAGGCGTTTTAAGAACTATTTTGAGCTCCTTCAGTGTTTAATGACAGATATTTGGAAATTATTATTTTTTTATTCATTTAAAATGCATGGACTCTTATTTGTGAGTTTTAATAGAAAACTGTGCACATCGTGATTTTTAGCTAGAATTACAAAGTCGATAGGTCTGTTACATAAACAGAGCTGATGCACTGATGAAAGTTTAGTGTAATACCAACAAAAAGTGTTTTGCATTGAGTACAGAGTATATAGATTGTGTGGGGTGAGAGCAAAGGTCTACCTAATCTGGTATCTTGTCTGTGATAGGGGCTAACAGCAAGTGGCCAAGAAAGAAAGAAGCACAGGACAATCAGAGAGAGAAGTATCACTTAGTCATCAGCTAGTTGTGTCAAGGTCACAAGGAGGGTCTTTGTTTAATGAAAGGCCTTTTCTGTAAACTTCTGTGTATGTTTTTTGTCTGTTTTGTTTTGTTTTGAAGGCTGCATGTGTTTTTTTCTTTGTTTGCAACTACAGCACTCTGGGACAGTGAGTTCCATGGCTGAATTCCTTGTGAATGAGGACCTTTGTTTTGAACCCACCCAAACGATAGTTCACTCTTATTTGGGTGAACGCAGTAATAGTCATTCCTGATTCACTTTTTTGTGCTGTTCATGATTTGGCTCTCCCTATTTTGTCCCCCACGCTCCCCCTGGTCATTCCCCTTCAGGATGAGGAATTACATCCCAGGTACAGCTGGATATGCTAGCTCAACTGCACGTATGGAAAAGTAGTTATGGGTGGGAGTGGCCATTGGTGAGGATTGTGTCTTGTAGAAACCAGGGTTTGGCCTGGTGCTCTTTGGTGCTCCTAAATCATACTGATGTACTTGTTCATACCAAATATTGGCAGAGTAGTAGTGAATTTATCCATGTGTGTATATCTATAGGATTTGAAAAGCTACGTGTAAATACACTGGTAAAAAGTGATACAGAGCTGTTAAATGTAAATGAAGGATAGCCGTACTTGTAAGTGGTGGCACTATAGCCCAAGAGGTAATAACGTGAAAATGAGGTTAGTGTGCCTTATTAGTTAAGCAACTGAGTATGAACTTCAGTGCTCTGATATTGCTAAAGGATTGTGTTTTATTCTTTGATGTACTAATGAGGGAGAGTAACTTGATCCTTAAATGTAGTACAGCTCTGGTATAACAATCTCAGTTCTGAGGTTATGGGTGAACAGTTTAAAGTATCTTGGAAATTTGGAGCCATTTCATTATATTGGGCAAGTGTCTTGCAAGCACGGTTCTTACAGCAGTACGTGTAACCAAGGTGCAGGAATTAACCCAGTTTGGGGGAAAAAAAAATACGGCACACATGGAAGAAAATCCTCAATCTTGGGTTGTCTGACTCAGATCTGGAGGCCTGGCCTTATTTAGTTTTAGAAAGGAAAAGATTGAAGCTGTCCTAGTAGGAGGTGAGAGGATGTTGAGTCTCTACTTCTCTACAGAGATCTCTGGGAGGCTCTTAATAGTGTACCCGCATAGGGAAAGAGAATCAAATGTCAATGGGATTCAGAGTGTAATAAACACAAAATGATATTAGGAAGTTGAAAAGTAGTCTGAGGTGACAGGTATTACAGGGCGTGGTGTTTTTTTTTAAACATGGAATTCCAGACTGGATGGATCTCGCGTATGCTTTTGTTAATGCTTGAATCACAGGTTTCTTCTGTGGCCTGCACTGTGCAGGAGGTCAGATTTCTTAAAGGAAATCTAAGTCTTCAGACTAGTAAGTGTGA
Organism: Anser brachyrhynchus; assembly: GCF_964034855.1. Lineage (NCBI taxonomy): Eukaryota > Metazoa > Chordata > Aves > Anseriformes > Anatidae > Anser > Anser brachyrhynchus. The sequence continues at coordinate 15,252,801 of NC_137734.1, read as the reverse complement.
TGGTAGCAAGTGCAAGGAAACTGCAAACAGGTTTGCCTGAACACTTGTTCTTTACGTGTCTCTCTTGGGTAGTCCTTTGGTCAGGCTCTAGCATGTCTTAAAATGGCCACTAGACCCATGTTTCTGCATGGTAAATTATCCTTGCTCTTTGTTTTGGAAGAAACAGGTGGAATACCTCAGGGGTTTCTACTTGCTAATTGTGTTTGATAGCATTTTCGTTGTTCACAGCTGTAATTGGTTGGTGCTTTGTGTCACATTCTTTAACATCTCACTGGGCGAGCTTCATTCCAGTTCCTGTTGGAAATGTCTTCTGAGACAATGCTGCGTGAATTTGTGCTGATGCAATGATGGCCTGTTAAGCAGAGGCTTTTGGAATATAAAGCACAAAGGTGTTTACCCTCTTAGCTGGATTTTACTTTTTCTTTCAGGTGTCCTGAAAAATGGCTGATGATATTGATATTGAAGCAATGCTTGAAGCTCCGTACAAGAAGGTGAGAAAAATGTGCCGGTGAGGTCCTGCTTACCTTAATTTAGCATTATACATGAAACTACTGCTGAACTGTAAACTAACATCCCTGGAGCCCTCATGATTTATCTTACTGGAGATGCATTACATGTAACTTGCAAGTAAATATATGCTGTTAATGTAATTATATTGTGCAGTAGTTTCACTTCAGCGTGATGAATAAATGCCCATCTATCTCTCTTTGTAGACTTGCCTAACGATATCTCACCTCTACTCCCATGAATTCACCTTTGATTCCAGTGTGAACTGTCAATCATAAGGTAGTAATTGAGTGACGTATCGCTGTACCGTGGTCCCCTAGGTTTAAAAACAAAACAAAAACCAACCAACCAAACAAAAAACAACCCAAAACCAAAAAACCCAAACAAATAAACCAAAAAAACCCACCAAGAAATCAAAAACCTCTCCTAAAATTGCCAGGTCCAGTTTGGTATAGCAACAAGGTGAATGCAGTGGTTTGGGAAAACAGCAGGGTTCCAAGAATAACCTTTTCACCAGTCCCATGGCAAGTAAATATTTGAACGGTCTGCTCAGTGCAAGAAGAGTGAGACTTGCTCTTAATGCAGAAGACTGGTGATGGTTAATCTTTTAACAGAGCAGGTGGAAATCAATTGCTGAGTGGACGAATTTACCTAAATTCTTGGATCCCTGAATAGAACATTCTTAGCAAGTAAAAGACAGTATCACAGTCTGCGGTGTCATTTAAAAAAAAAAAAAGCTCTTGTATTCTTCTGTCCTAGTTGTTCAATTAGGAAATGTCAATTTTGATGCAAATTTTTTTATTGATTAGTGTAGTGGCATCTCTTACCCAAACCAGCAGTGAATGAATACTGTCTTTTTTGTTTTTCACCAAATGGTAGTAAAGTGTTAACATCATGCATGCTTTAGCACTGGTTTCACAAGTAATGTATATAAAGTTTAAGTCATTTAGTAATTGTTCTTCTGATGTAATCATTGTGATTAAATTGTAAAGCAAGTATATAAACTATATAGCAGCTATTGTTAGCCTATTCTGCAGTGTTTCTTACAACCATCTCATGAATTTTGGATGAGCATTTGTAAGTTTTAAATGGTATATTTAGTTTATGTAATATTTAGTAGTCACATAAAATCTTGAAGAGTAATTTGTAAATTGTTATGTTGAAATTCTTGTGTCCTGGTTTAACATGGATATTTTCCATGTAAACAGGTATGGAAATAGGGAATGTTTAGGCTGGACTGGTGGATTATTGATGACTTTCTTGGGAGTCGACGTTACTAAAGCAGTGTGAATCCCTGTTTGCTTCAGGGCGAGATGTGTGACAGAGGTGGCATCAAGCTCTTACAACCCTTCAACGAAAATGAGTGAAGATCTCGGGAATGGCATCGGTCACAGGAAATCGATAGTGGCTGGCTGCTAGCATAGCCACTGGGGCTTAGGCAGAGATATAGCCTTGGTGCTGATCTGAGGGGCACGCAAACCTTAAACTTCCTCTTACATTTTATAGAAATAACTTTTAACCACTTGAGTGCTGAATTCTACAGGATAACTTAGTCTCTAAACCATGTAAGGAAGTATCTACAATTTAATATACACTTTTAAATGCTGTAAGTTTTGCATTTTATAATTGTATGACTTAAAATTAAGCAGCAAAGTGGTTAAACATGGCTACCTAAATTATCTAAATCTTTCCACATTAAACTGTAAACAAGTAATTTAGTATTAAAATTTTTGTTTTGTATTTTCTTATTCCTATTCCCATTACCCTTTGACCACTTGAAATGTTTCCGCTTCGTCCTCACGATGTTCTTCTATCAACCCTGCTTAGGATGAGAACAAATTGAGCAGTGCCAATGGCCACGAAGAACGAAGCAAGAAGTAAGTATTTTCCCATACTTTGCTTTTGGGGGAGGGAGCTGTTTTTTCTAAAAAAAAAAAAAAAAAAAAACCAAACTTTTGAATGCATGTCATTAATATCCAAGGAAATAAATTGGAATAACTTGATATTTGCGTTTACTGCAGTTGCAGAAATTATGAAATTTTCTTCTTTTACAAATATAGTTACACCCTTGTCACTGATGTCATCAAATCTGTGGAAACACTTACTGTTTTAGCATCAGATAAAAATACAGACTTGGTAGGTTCAGCATGATTCATCTCTTGTTTTTTTTTGTTTGTTTTAGCAGTGCAGTAAAGTTTGCACTTTAAAAATTATTTGGTGTGAAAATTTTAAGCAATTTAGAACAGTCCAAACCATTTAAAGATGCCATTGCTTTCTTGAAAGGTTTAGTCGCAGAATCACAGAATACTAAGGATTGGAAGGGACCTTGAAAGATCATCTAGTCCAGTCCCCTGGCAGAGCAGGAACACCTCGATCAGGTCACACAGGAATGCGTCCAGGCGGGTTTTGAAAGTCTCCAGAGAAGGAGACTCCACAACCTTCCCCCCCCCCCCCCGGCAGCCTGTTCAGTGCTCTGTCACCCTCAATGTGAAAAAGTTTTGTCTCATATTTAAGTGGAACCTCTTATGTTCCAGCTTGCACACATTGCCCCTTGTCCTATCATTGGATGTTACTGAGAAGAGCCTGGCTCCATCCTCCTGACACTCCCCCTTTACATATTTATAAGCATTAATGAAGTCACCCCTCAGTCTCCTCCAAGCTGAAGAGACCCAGCTCCCTCAGCCTCTCCCCGTAAGGGAGATGCTTCACTCCCTTAATCATCCTCGTGGCTCTGCGCAGGGCTCTCTCAAGCAGTTCCCTGTCCTTGAACTGAGGGGCCCAGAGCTGGACACAATATTCTGGATGTGGTCTCACCAGGGCAGAGAAGGGGGGGGGAGAACCTCTCTCGACCTACTGACCACAGCCCTTCTGATACACCCCGGGATGCCACCGGCCTTCTTGGCCACAAGGGCACAGTGCTGGCTCATGGTCATCCGGCTGTCCACCAGGACCCCCAGGTCCCTTTCCCCCCTGCTGCTTTCCAGCAGGGCAGACCCCAGCTTATACTGGTACCAGGGGTTGTTCTTGCGCAGATGCAGGACTCTACACTTGCCCTCGTTATATTTCATGAAGTTTTTCCCCACCCAGTTCTCTGACCTGTCCAGGTCCTGCTGGATGGCAGCACAGCCTTCTGGCGTGTCAGCCACTCCTCCCAGTTTAGTGTCATCAGCAAACTTGCTGCGTTGTTTCACACTCGTTTCCCTCCCCTCCCCTACATTCTCACTACTGTTCACATTCCCAATTGAGTATTTGAGTCCTTGATTTATTAATTTGTGTAACAGCTGTTTTAAGTGTTTTCTCTATTTCTAATCCAATTTTTTTTAAATCACACTAAAACTTTTTTAAAGAACCAGATTATAAGCACACATTCCTTAGGAATCTTTGCTGAAGTGTGCCATTCTTAACTGGTCAGTGACTTAATTCCAGGGTTGGAATACCAACATCAGACTTATGCTGTGAACATCGTTCTTGTGTCTCTGAGATACCCTGAAACTCCTTCAAAATCGGCTCCTACCAATATTTTTGTTTGGAATTTTTATCATTTCAGAATACGTATATAGCTGACATGTAAAAGCCTGCTCTTGTTTGAATGACTAGCCCCCAAATATAAACTGAGATCAGAAGAAAAATAGTGTTTCCCGAATTTCGGAACTGGTTCTCACCTGGGTTTGTAGTAGATGAGGTGAATACTAGAATGTATTTCAGCTTGTAGCCTCTCAGAGATTAAAGTGATGGCATTTGTTTTCTTTCTGCCCGCATTTTCAGCTTGGTCCTGTGCACTCTGAGTTTATTTTTAATTGAGACAGAGAGTAAATTAAGTTCAGGGGAAAAAAAAAGGTTACATCATTCTGAAACAGAAGAAAGTTCAGGTGTTTTGATACTGTTAGTCTTGCAGTCTGTTTTGTGTGTAGTTTCACCTTTCAGCTTTCCTGATAGTACCCATGTGCATGTTCAAAAATGTTGATCCTGTGGTGTACCCTTGTTTCGGTTTTGGAGTAATTACTAACTTACTGTATTGCAGTTTTGTGATGGTGTGGAGCTTTTTGTCCCAGAGTTGTGATTTTTATAATGCTGTTTTCCACTTAAATCCTGAAAAAATAAACCACACCATTTTGTAAATGCCAAACATCAACAGCTAAAAATGAACATTAATTTCAGCTTTCAGCAATAGTGATCAAGTAATACTACGTTTGTGTTAGATTCTTAATCCCTTTAGTTTCTCTACAGTTTTACTGTGTCTGTACTGTCTATCCAATTTAATTATGTTTGGAAGGCAGAACACAAATCTTCTTGAGAATCTTGGCTGTTAGGAGCCTAGCATGCAAACAAGGTTCAGCTCACAGTGGGATAGCGAATGGCTGGTTACTTCTTCCTGAAGTCTAGCTGTAATTACTAGTTATGGTGTTGGCCAATATATTGAGCTACAGATAGAGTACGTTGAGCTCCAGATGGTATTTTGGGGAACTATGATGATATGAGAGTAGATGATTGAACTTCTTCGCTCAGAGGTTGGTGAGGCACTGAAACAGGTTGCCCAGAGAATTTGTGGATGCCCCATCCCTGGGGGTGTTCACGGCCAGATTAGATGAGGCCCTGGCCAACCTGATCTAGTGGGTGGTGTCCCTGTCTATGCCACAAGGGTTGGAGCTAGATGTACTTTTAAGGTCCCTTCCAACCCAAGCCATTCTGTGATTTAAGGAGATAATGGTAAGTGGTGTGTCTTAGGAGAGAGACTACACCTCTAACACTGTCCTGTATTATATTACAGTAGGAAGTGTGGTTAAGTGACAGTGATGCAGATCATTCCAATTGTCAGGGTGGTGTCAAAAGGATTCTGAGCACTGGGTTTTGATGCTGCAATTTCTCTGTACAAAAGTAATAGAGAAACTATTAGGGTGTTGTGAAGGAGTCAGCAAGTATTGAAACACCTGAATATTTCACTTTATTATGGCCATCTTCTAGTTCTTAAAACCAAATGACCAAATCACAAAGTTTCTCTTGAGGGATAATTACTAAGACAGTTGTAATGGGGCTTCCTAGGTAGAGATTAGAGAACAAAAGCTGCTAATGATGATGGGGCTCAGTTATATGTGGGAACTGAGACATTTTTACTGTAGTAACTGAACCTAACTAGGAGTCGTAGTTTATAGATGGCAATAGAAAGTAAGAGCAAAGAACTTTCTTTTGAAGAAGAGGTGGGGGTACATGCAAAGGCTTTAGGTGTATGACTGACCACTTTAGAAAAAAGATTTTGTATGTAAACAGAAGGTATAAAAGGAGGGGGTAAAATAAGTAGCAAAAAAAAGTTTTGAATTTCAAAAGGGTTGCAGCAAATTTGAGTATTCCCAAAGCTCAGTTGGATGGTCTAAAGTGATTGCTTGATCATCTGTTTGAAGTGGGTTACACATATGTAGATATCTTAAAAGCTGGGAGATGGTAAATTTTTGCAGGCTGAGACTGAGATAGGAAAAAAAAAATCCACGGATAATCCAAATGTACTGTGCAAGAATGAAACAGTGGCTCATTGATTTTAAAATATGAGATACAATTGACTTAAAGGTATGCACCAAACCTGTAAGAGCCACAGATGTAGAAAAGCAAGTGGCTTAGCAAGGAGTGGAGTAGCAAGTAGGAATCTTAAAGCAGAAGCGAAACTCTTAGGCAGCGTGTTAAAACTGGTGGCAGACAGTATCAGAAGAAAACAGCCTTCCTTTTCCTCACTTTTTTTCTTGTTTTGTTGTACTTTGCTATAAAAATACCGAGTTATTCTTAGTTTCGTGATGGTGTATTTAAAATCTTTGAGATGACACATGAAGTACTGCATTTAGTATGCACTAGTTCTAATACACGAAATAGTTTTTCAGTGCTGTTACTCTAACTGTAAGCATGCTTTGATTACAAAAATAAATTGAACAAAAGTGCTTGAGCACTTTATCTTGCTCATGATGAATTTTAAAAGGTTTCTGATGTGTTTAACCACCTATTTAACTAAAAGATTGATACAAATACCAAGAAGTAGAAACTTTTTCATATTAATGTCTCTAGCATTCTGTTAGAGGAGCTGTAGAATGTACATAAATAATAGAACTGATGATACTGAGCTGCAGTTGTAACCAGAGTTGCTTTTTTTTTTTCTTCCCCTTCTCAGGAGAAAAAAGAGCAAGAGCCGAAGTCGAAGTCATGACAGAAAGAGGAGCCGAAGCAAGGAACGCAAGCGGAGCCGAGACCGGGAAAGAAAAAAGAGCAGAAGCCGGGAAAGGAAACGGAGCAGAAGCAAAGAACGCAGACGCAGCCGTTCTAGAAGTAGAGACCGCAGATTCAGAGGCCGCTACAGAAGTCCCTAGTAGGTTACTTATGTCAAATTGCATGTGGCTTGCCTCAGTGTACGATGTGAGAGCTTATAGTCTCTCTTTCTATATTGGTTGCTAATTGCCTCAAGAAAGGGAGTGAGAGGTTGAAGATGGTTCAGTAAATATGGAAAGAAAAAGAGGAGGACAGTGACATATCCCATTCCTCTTACTAGTTTTCCTTTTTATCTGAATGCAATATTCTTGTCAGTACTCTGGGAATGCAGACAAAAATGCTGGAGGTCTCAGGGTCTCATTTGGCACTAAGCCACCTCTATGTTGGTGTTTTCATACTGCAAATATACTGCGTCTGCAGGCTGTGCGTGGCATTTCCTGTGCTTTCATCAGTCCTGTGTACTGATCAGCCCTGCTCTGTGTTTCAGCCAGGGTATGTCTCTTTGGTGTCAGGACTTCTGGAGCTCTGGGCTTCAGCTCCAAAGATTGCAGCGATGCACAGTTAGCTTGTGTTCTGCGGCTTTTTGGCACCTGCAGAATTACAGGAGCTAGCTGGAGCGTGGCACTGTTGAGGCTTCAGACTGCCTTATAAACAGGATCCCCAGTCAAGATCTCTTGCCTTTCTTTCTGGTGGGGCCTGCCAGTCCTCTCATTTCTGATGTGGTGGTGTATGAAGGAGATTGCTGCTCTTCTGAGTTAGCTGGGAGTCACTGCCTTCTCCTGTTTGTGTTGGAAGGGTTTTCTTTGTTTTTCCTGTCATCGCTGGGTGCAAGTTCTCCACCAGGAGAAATTCAGGAGCTTCAGCATCCTTGTCTTCTGAAGTACCTTCCCTTAGGTAGAAGTTGAAAGTATGCATGTTACTACAATAACCCATGCCTATTTTGATGCGTCCAGATGTGTTGTAAAAGGAAGGTATACAATTATGAGAGGACTTTTGCATTCTTACGGTATTCCTCCGTAGCTGTACCGGGCAAATTCTCTGCTATTGAAAGGCAGTGAACAAAAAGACCAGATATTCTAGTATCCCCTAGGGGGGATGCTAGAATACTTACTGGTTTGGCAACGTTGCATTCTTTACTTCAATAACCAAGTAGAATTCAACTTCTAAATCAGCTTAGTGGAAGACAGGTATAGGGCAACTAACTACCTGCATCCCAGAGGCATTGGCAGTGACTGTTGGGTGGCCAGCAGTTAGCTGTAGTTCCTCTTCAAAAGCATCATCCATGACCTGCAACAATAGATGTGCGAAGATAACATCAAAATTCTAGGTTTTGTTCAGAAGATACAAAAGAAAAGGACCTCTTTTGGAACAAAAAAAGGCTCTGCATTGAAGTTCTCTGTAGTGGATGCTGACCTTTGGGAAGTCATTAGTTCTGGAGGTGAAGTTTCCTGCATCACGAGCCTCCTTTCTTCATCTACCTTTGGATCTACCAAAAATGATGCTTCCATGTGAGGAAAAAATCCTCTATTAGCAGTGCTATCAGATCCATGTTCGATAAGTGACAAGCATAATGCCTAATGAAATTAAAATACGACCTGCTGGATGGAGAATTCGCATCTGGAGTCTCACCTTGTGGGGCTGTTCAGACAGTTCTGAGCTGCAGCCCGTGGAGAGGGGACCACGCAGGAGCAGGTGACCTGGCAGGAGCTGCTGCCGGTGGGCAACCCGTATCTGAAGCAGTTCTTGAAGCACTGCTGCTTGTGGGAAGCCCAGGTAGGATTAGTTTGGGAAGGACAGCGTCCCGTGGGGGGGACCCCACGTTGGAGCGGCGACAGAGTGACTGAGAAGGAGTGGCAGAGACGAGGTGCTGTAGACTGACTGTAACCCCCCTTCCCCTGTTCCCCTGCACTGCTCAGGGGGAGGAGGTGGAAGAGGATGGATGGGGGGGGAAGGCGTCTCTGGTTTCTTTCCTTTGTTCTTCACTTCTCTAGCTTGTTAGTAATAGGCAATAAATCTTGCTGTCTCCCTACACTGAGTCTCTCTTGCCCATCACAGTAATTGTTGAATGATATCCCCATCCTCATCTCAACCCTTGAGCCCTTTGCATCATATTTTCTCCCCCCTCCCATTTGAGGAGGGAGAGTGAGAGAGTGGCTGTGGTGTAACTTGGCTACCCACCCGAGTAAAACCGCAAGTATTCACAGTGCTTTTTCCATGATGTTCTTTTTACTTATCTTGCTGTTTAAGGGTTTTACAGTTATAAGACTTTTTTAAAAAACAAACAAAAACACTTTAGCATGGCCATGTATTCTTGCTTAGACATCTGGCTGACGAGTCTCAGCTACTCCTAATGTACAGCAGAAGTCACTTAGACTGTACGCTTGCTATTTTGGAGCCAAGAACTTGGGCAAAGCTGCTGGGAAGATAGTCCATATACAAACACTGACTCTTGGATTTTGTTGGTCAAAGCTTACCTCGTATGAGATGCTTTAGTTGGACTCTTGGATATGAAAGATGTGAAAGCTGAATTTATACTAGTTGTTTTCTTATCTGATTATTTTCTTGGGCTATGTGGCATCATGCAGGTTTAGGAAAATATTTACCTAGCTGTGCTTTTGTTATATGTGGGGTTTAATACATTTGATTTATGAAGAAGGTAACCCCCAGACATAAAGATTAATTGCTTGTGAATCAGTGCTTCTATTATGCATGAAGCAGGAACCGGAGAACAACTGCGGAGTTCTTGAAGAGGCAGTAGGAGAAGAGAAAATTTCTGAGATCTACAGTTTTACAAGCAGATCTCTGTAGAACAATGCAAAGAAGTGCATCTGCCAGATACTGTTGAAAAAAAGATCTTCAGAAGTTCACTCAGGCCATCATACTGCCTCAGCTTCTGAGGCCTTCCTGTTCAGTCTGTTATGCCTTTACTTGCCAGGGTTTTTAATGTTTCTCCCGATCTGTCCTGTAAATCTGATACTGCTTGTTTGTCAAATGTGAAGATGGATGAGTTTTTTTCCTTTTCTCAGGAGTCATGCATTATTTGAAAACTTACTCTGTATCTTCTCAGGTTTTTTTCACTGGGTTTGAGCAAGTATGTAATAAGAAAACATTTTTTGGTGTTTGCTTAAAAGTCATGGTCTTGATTGCTAAGCATTGGTTAGTTGGTCTGCATGTTAGCATTCTGAAGATGAGGCTCCCTGTGGTTAGTCATGCTGCGTATGAATTGAAATGGACAACACGGTGTGAAGGTATAGGGGTAATTTCTTCTGATAAACCTCTAAAACCAGTGTCGATGTTTCCAGCTGCAGCTTTTGGCAGTACATATTGTAGACATTGGAGAACCTGAATAGGTGCTCCCAGCAGCCATTCATTGAATTTGAGTAGGAACTGCTGTAGTATTTTACTGAAGGCAGTTTTCAGCAGCTATTCTCATCCACCATACTACCTAGTATGTGCCTGTTTTTTTCTTTGTATTTTCTCATAACAAATAGCTTATAAACTGATTTTCCCCCCCCCCTCCCCCACCCCCCAGTGGTACACAGAGCCATGTTTTCATTCCCTTAAGTGGGTCAGCATGGTTTTGGATCTTAGCCTATGACTTCCACCTGTTCCGGTGTCATGGCATGTTTAGAATGGGCATCCTCCTTGTTGTGGGTGCTGAGCCTAACTGTCAGCATTGCTGCTCCCCTGGGTAGCAAGAAGACCTGGCTGGCTACATGGATTTAGTAAAAGACCACTTAATGTCTTCAGACCGCTGTATCTTTCAGGGTGTCTTCACATCAATTTATAGCCTCAGCAGAAAGAATCAATTCTGTGCAGATGAAAAGGCTGAAACCCCCTAGCATTTGGTCTGTGCAGTAGTGCCCCTGCCGTGCAGTCGATACACAGGAAGAATGGTAACAGGTGGTGTTCTTTGCCTTGGATCTACAAGGAGATCAAGTTCAGGGAGAACATGATAGGAGGAATCTTACTACTTGCGTCACAGTTTGTTACTCTCTGCCACGATAACTAGCAAGAGGACTGCCTCAGTGTGGAGGGAATGGTCAGATGACTCTCTGTTGTAATAGCCTCTCAGAAGCCTGGTGAACTAAAATTAAAATCAGCCAAGAGATTGAATTCCTTTTGTGGTGGCATAACTATATAAGGTTTACTGGCTTAAATGGTTCTGTGCTTTGATGTCCATTAAAAACTTTACTTAAAGGAAGCTTAATTTATATATATGTAATGCTTTGTAGCAGTTGTAGCTGAGTCAAAGACTAGTGAATTTCCAATAATCTTTCCCTTGGTGGTATCTGCAAGCAGCTACTTGGGTTTCCACTTGCATCTTAAATCTCATGAAGCTTTCAGTTTTAAGATGTTATACCTGAGCGAGTGGTTTTGCCAGCACTACTTTGCTCGAAATTGAGGCTGAGTTCCAGGCAATAAAGGCACTGCTTTGCTGTCATCAGTGGAATATGCATGTGGACAAATGTATAAATAAGATTACAGCAATAACTGTAGTTCAGAGTACTCTGCATACATAAATGCTGTCTGGCTCTGGCTTCAGTTCTTTCTTGGAATCCTGCATATCGTGAGTTTTTTTGCGATGCGTATGAACCTGAGCAGGGAGCATATTGTATGCATGGTGGTTTAGAGTGTTATGCGTAGCTTATGCATGCTATGGGCAGTGCTAATGGAAAATATTTACAAGTTCAACTGGAAGGGTGGGTGAATGCTGTTAATGTATTGCGAGTACAAGCAGGAAATCTTGAATTCAGTTACTCTGGTAAGTAATGTCTGTCTTTGCTTTTGCCGTAGTTCTGGTCCAAAATTCAACAGTGCCATCAGAGGGAAGATTGGTCTGCCTCACAGCATCAAATTAAGGTTTCTGAGTTTTCTCTATTTTTTTACTGCATCATTAATACTTTTCTTTATAGTAAGACCAGTATATTTGAAGCTTTTTGGTAATCTTGTTGTTAATTTCTTTACAGCAGACGACGATCCAGAAGCAAAAGTCCTTTCAGAAAAGACAAGAGCCCTGTTAGGTAGTTATTTTTGCATGTTTACTGTCTTTACTCACCCTTAAGTGAAGCTGGAAAAGTAATGGTGAAATAATGCATGACCACTCACTGTCTGACATACAGTCATAAGTAATGCTGGAATTACTCATTCAGAAAGCCCGTGAAAGGAAAGCATTAAAAATAGGTTGTTTTCTCCCTGTGTTATAAACTGCTGCTTCCCCTCCAATTATCAGTGTACAATTGTAAATAATGTCAATTTGCAAAACCTGTCTTGCTTTGCTTGTCATATTCCTGTATTTCCAAGCTTTTACGAGTAAATTCTAGTTAACGTTACATAGCTTTTCTGTTAAATCTTACTAATACTAAATACAGAATTAAAAAGTACTGTGAAAATGCTTTTTTTCTAATCACTGTTGATGTTATTTGTAGAGAAGCCAGGTAACTTTGAAATCCAGAAAGTGCTTATTCCTTCTTAAGCTTTTCAATTAAGGGGCTTTGATTTAGATAGCTGCTAGTAAGATTATTTGCTAAATTAATACAGTTAAATTTAATCAATCTTGCACGTTTTTTTCACTTACTAGTAAAGTCTGACTGAGATAATTTAAAATTTTCTTGTGTATTCTCAGTGTTTTTTTTAATGTAGACACATAAGTATAAAGAATTACACTACTAAAAACTCAATCCAGGATCTGGCACATTAATTCTATCCTGTACTTAAGTGCAGGTCTTTTTTTTTTTTAGTGTTGAATCTTCAACAGTTTAAAAGTGATGCATCTGACTGATTTCAGCTGATGTTCGGTATTAAAATAGAACACTGATCTCTTCTAGTGTCTGGGCTGACAGTAATTATTCACTATTCATGCTTTTTTCTGGGTTAACAAGCAAAAACTATAAAAAGGTGAGGTCTGGGGGTTCTGTTTGTATAGATGTCAGTGTTCATGCTCTGACTGAAGTGACTGGCTGTATATAACGCTACAGTTTACAAAGCCAGTAAAAAAGAAAAAATACTGCTTGTCTGAAGGTTTAGATGGCTAGTCTGTGATAATTAATCCTGTTTTCTTTGTTTTCCTGTCCTTTCATCTCATCTTTTTGACTGCATACTCCTTAGTGGTACTCTTACCTGTTCAGGAGAGTAGCAAAATGGCAGTCTCTGCTTAGGTGGGGCTTCTGAATTTAAAATACAATTTTCCAGTCACACTTAATGCTTACAGTCATGCTTTTCCAGTCATGCTTAATGTTTACACAATGTTTAGTCATATTAAAGAAATGTTATATTAGTATCAGGTTTTCAGTTCTTGTCCTTTTTTAATATCGCAGGTGGTTTTTTACCACCAGACTTCAAAATACTGATATTCCTGGATGGCTAAAAGTTTAAATGAGTTACCTTAGGTTATTTTTTAATGTACCTTTCTTCTTTTCAGAGAACCTATTGATAATCTTACCCCTGAAGAGAGGGATGCTCGAACAGTATTCTGCATGCAACTAGCTGCAAGAATTCGACCAAGAGATTTGGAAGAATTTTTCTCTACAGTAGGGAAGGTAATTATAGAGAAGTTAAAGTGATTCTGAATACTTCCTGAAGTTATCCTAGTTCAGGATTGATATTCTGCAGAATGGTAAGCGAGTGGCTTTCTGGAGATTCCTGTACAGGAAAGTAACTTATCAGGAGTTAATGATTCATCATGTTATGTGATGCAAAATACCAGGGATGCAATTCTGATTCAAACAACTTCATTTTTTCAGAACATCCGGTCTTTTGCAGATGGGCCTGTCAGTTGCAGTATAATTTTAATTTTAGTCTAACTTCTAATTTTGAAAAGTAGTATTTATTCCATCAGCTGTAAGGTTCTGGTATAAAGCATTACAGTGCTGCAGGTGTTCTATCGACACTTTTCCTGTGGCATACTACATTCAACTCTGAATCATAGCTTTTAATGCTAGCTTTCTGGGCTGTGTTTGTTAGGGTAGTTTGCTGTTCTAGATTTGCAGCATGATTACAAAGCTGTTGTCTTGGCAAGTAATTGTTTATTAATATCTCTCTGGGAGTTGGACTGTATTAGCTCTTCTCCTAGTGTAGCTCTATCTATAACATCATGTCTGTACTTGTCTTTTAGGTTCGTGATGTGCGAATGATTTCTGATAGAAATTCCAGGCGTTCAAAGGGAATCGCTTATGTAGAATTTGTTGATGTTAGTTCAGTACCTCTGGCAATAGGACTGACTGGACAGAGAGTCTTGGGTGTACCAATTATAGTACAAGCATCACAGGTAAGGACTTGATAAACCTAACTTTTTAATAGTGTTGAGTGGTCACTCTGTTATCTTGCTAGTGAAGTTAATGTTTGAAAATTTGATTATCATTGAACACTTGGAAAACTGTAACAAGAATGGTTAAATAATTTATTTATAAATGGACTTTGGGTTCCAGTAACTGACAGGCAAATTAAAGCAACTCAAACTGATAAAAGATGCATTTTGAAAATAATGATGCTAAGAAAATAGTAATAACAAAATAGTGATAGTGTTACAAAATCATAGTATATAGTATGTGTATGTGTATAAAAAAGCGAAGTGACAATTTACTAGGCACAAGCCAGAATTTTGCATGAAGTTGTCCAATTTGAAGACTTGTATTTTAAATCAGTCAGGTGAACAGTATGCAGATAATTGAAATTATTATTATTTTACATATTTTTCTTATTTTTTTCCATAGGCAGAGAAAAACAGAGCAGCAGCAATGGCAAATAATTTGCAGAAGGGCAGTGCTGGTCCTATGAGGCTCTACGTAGGATCGTTACACTTCAACATAACTGAAGATATGCTTCGAGGAATTTTTGAGCCATTTGGCAGGGTAAATTTTGACTTGGCACTGTGGTGGTGTTTATCTGAAAAACCTACATTAGTTGTAGAGCGCTCAAATGTCTTCTGGAAATAATTAACAACTGCAAAATATTAGCTTCACATTCTCAACTATTCTGTACTTATATGTCCACAAGTCTTTCGATACTGAGTGAGTATTTGAGAGCAAATGAGAACCACGATATGTGAGGTGGTCCAGTGATTTTTTGACCTGAAGGCCTTATATGATGGAAAGCTGAGAATTCAATGAGTACCTAAAATTACTTAGAATCAAGTCTTGTTCGTCGTAATTTTGTAGTAGTTTAATCAGTTTCTGAAGGTTTCTGTCTTAATTTTTGACTCACATTGTTAACCTTCGCAGTGTGTCCCTTCCTGCTCTGATGTAGTCCCCTTTCTTTACACTCCTGATCAGTGAGTCCCAGTTTATGGCATGACAATACGTTCTCTCAGAATTATGAAAGTGAGCAGATTGAATCTGAACTTTCAACTGGAGACCTCACAAATACTAGTACAGCACTGTGCTAACTAAGGCATCCTGGGTATATCATTATTAGATAAAGTAAAGGTAATATATGCAATACGCTGCTTAAATATTTTTGTCAATCCCATCCATATTTTTCGTACTCTTTAAGATACTAACAGTGCTTCATAAATATCATAACAGTAATTTTCAGATGCTTTGTTTAGATTGAGTATGTGTATCTCTTTAATTCAGTTGTGCAAAAGCCTAGAAAATTATAGCAGTTCGTTAAATTGTAATTCACATGGCTGTTCTCTTGTTTTTTCTCTCAAGGTCTGCCAGTAGGATTAATGTAGATTAGGAGGTTTACATAAAGAGCTGTGAAGGCTTTATCCTTCTCTTGATTCCACGTACTCTGGTCTTAAGCTCAGTTCTTCCTCTCATTTCTGTTTTGCTGTCTCTTTCCAACACTGTTTTCATGGCTCTAGGATGACTTACTGAATTTAAAACACACAAGTAACTGTAAACTTTTAAGAGTTACCGTGTACCAATAACTATTCAAAACAGGCATGCTTTTCTTAAACCCTCTGGTCAGTTATGCAAACTGCGTTTCTTACTTTGTCAAATGGAGTTCCTCGGCACATGAGGCGTGATTACTATATTGTTTCAGTTGTATTTCATAGAATCATAGTGGCTCGGTTTGAAAGGGACCTTAAAGATCATCTAGCTCCAACCCCCCTGCCATAGGGATGCCACCCATTAGATCAGGTTGCCCAGGACCTCATCTAACCTGGCCTTGAACACCTCCAGGGGTGGGGCATCCACAACTCCACAACCTGTTCCCGTGCCTCACCACCCTCTGAATGAAGAATTTCCTCCTAACCTCTAATCTAAATCTCCCCTCTTTTAGTTCCCCCTTGTCCTGTCATTATCCAATTGAACAGAGTCCTTCATTGTTTTTATAAGCCCCCTTTAAGTATTGAAAAGCCACAATGAGGTCACCCCGGAGCCTTCTCTTCTTCAGGCTAGACAGCCCCAGCTCTTTCAGCCTTTGTTTGTAGGAGAGGTGCTCAGGCCCCTTCATCGTCCTCATGGCCCTCCTCTGGACTGATTCTAACAGATCGATATCCTTGATGTTGTCTGTGCTCATTGCCTGCTAGAACGTCACATAAGACCAATCATCTGCCTGTAGCTGGAGTTCCTTTAAATAATAAGTTGTATATCACCTTTATGTTTGCCTGTTTCAGTTTGTGTGTCAAAGTACATGTCTAGCTGCCTCTACACTGAGTTTGATTAGAGGAATGAATGAGGAACTGATTTAAAATAAGAAAAAGTGGTTTCACATTAATATATGTATATTTGGCAGACTGTCTACAGGTTTTGTTCCAAAATGTTTGATAATAAATAGCCTTATTCTTATTTTTAGATTGAAAGCATTCAGCTGATGATGGATAGTGAAACTGGACGTTCAAAAGGATATGGATTTATTACGGTATGACTAGAATTACCAAACTTTACAGAGAACTTGAATATAACCTTTTCATGTAGCAAGAACAGCTTGGTTAAATCTCACTTAAGTCTCATCTTAGAAATTTCTTGTTGTGTGACATGCAACAGTGGTCTGCCTTTCTTTCTTTTTAACAGTTTTCTATGGGTTTTATGATTGAACAATGCACATATTTAGAATGGAATAGCAGATTTGATGGTCAGTGCCTGTAAAACAATTCCAGTTTTGCAGCTAAGGATGCTAGCAGAAACCAGATTTTTCACAGTGTTGTGAAAATGATCGAATTCAAGTTTTTATGGGGAAATCAAATTCCAGAGTCTAAAACTTTGGGTTGAAAACATCTTTCCTTTCCCCTTTGCACTCAAGATACTTAACTTTCTGAACTTAAGGTGTGTTAACTGACCTGACAGTTTGTGATGAAAGAAATGTCTCTGCCTGGGACCTTTGGCACTTGGAGACAAATAAAGCAGACCTAACTTCATAACTGATATTTGATGCTTTTAATGCTGACATAATACTTATATTTTTAATTCCCAGTGCAGGACATCTGCTAGGAGTAGTCAGTAAATGCATGGCAGTTACAAAATTATGAAAGAAGTGACTGTCCGTGGAAACTGTTGAAAGACAACTGCAGCCATGACTTTTGTTGACAGCAGTATCTAGATATTCTAGCTTCAACAATAATATGTATCTAAATATGAGAAAGTAAATACCCAACCTCATACGTGCTTGGTTAAAACTGAAAATATGGAGCGCGTCTATGGTAGCTTGTAGCTATTGTTATTTTAAATTTGTTTTTCATGTTTACGTAACTGGATCTCAAATGTAACAAAAGTGCTGCTGAGTAGTGCAGGCAATATGACTAAATTTATATTTTTCCAATCTACAGTTCTCAGACTCTGAGTGTGCCAAAAAGGCTTTGGAACAACTCAATGGATTTGAGCTGGCTGGTAGGCCAATGAAAGTTGGGCACGTAACTGAGCGCACTGATGCTTCCAGTGCTAGCTCATTTTTGGACAGTGATGAGTTGGAACGGACTGGAATTGACTTGGGAACAACTGGTCGCCTTCAGCTGATGGCAAGGCTTGCAGAAGGTATGTATAAATAAGGATAAATAAGGAATGCGTGAAAATACAGTTTTGCAGAATTTGGATTAATGCATCCCACCAAATATTCTGTATGTAACAATTTTTAAGCAATAGTAGTTTTTGAAAATAGTAAGATTTCTGATACTTAAGTTACTGCATCCATGACTGCGTAAAAAGTACTTGCTACAAGGTGTGTTCTTGTGTCCTTTTCAGGTACTGGTTTGCAGATTCCCCCAGCTGCACAGCAGGCTCTGCAGATGAGTGGATCATTGGCATTTGGAGCTGTGGCAGGTAAGAAATAATCGCCTATTTATTTTTCTAAAATATTTAATCATAATTTTGAGATGAGGTACCAAAATATATCTTCTGATCTTTTAAGATGGGAACATAGATACCGCAGCATGTTTTACAAATTGCGGAAATTCTCAAATCCATGAGCAAATAAGCAGTATATAACAGCTTTGGGTATGCTTCATTTTGCGTTATTTTTGGCAAATCTATTCTAGTTCATTTAATTCATCCCAAGCCTTCATCTCTTTCTTTACTATTCCCAGTGCTGGTGGGGACACATATGTTCTACTGCAGTGTAAATATTGACAGTTAACACTGTCAGGCTTATAATTGTAAGGGGATTGACCCTCTGCAGAGTCCCTTCTGAAAAAAACACGGCTGTACCAGGGGCAAGACGGTTAGTGGGACTTCATGGAGGAATGTTACAGTAGTTAAGATTAATAGAATCATAGAATGACTCAGGTTGGAAGAGACCTTAAAGACTATCCAGTTCCAACCCCACTGCCATGGGCAGGGATGCCACCCACTAGACCACGTTGCCCAGGGCCTTGGTCCAACCTGGTCTTAAACACCTCCAGGGATGGAGCATCCACAATCTCTCTGGGCCACCTGTTTCAGTGCCTCACCACCATCTGGGTGAAGAATTTCCTCCTAACCTCTAGTCTAAATCTCCCCTCTTAGTTTAATAACATTCCCCCTTGTCCTGTCATTGTCTGTCTGAGCAAAAAGTCGCTCTCCATCTATTTTATAAGCCTGCTTTAAGTATTGAAAAGCTGCAGTGAAGTCTCCCTGGAGCATTGTCTTCAGGCTGAACCGTCGCAGCTCTCACAGCTTTTCATTGTAGGAGAGGTGCAAGACTATATGATGTTTGTCCTAGTGAGGTGGACGCTGTACATCAGGGTATCTTTGTGTTGCTTGGGAGTTTGGCTATAGCTTGTGTGCTCTGCCAGTGGGCGTGTTGGAAGTGTTACTGAGATCTTACTGTAATCTATTTTGAGAGAGTGAGTATGAGGCTAAGGATATAGTTGCTGCTGCTGCTAGTTTATAGCTGGCCTAAATAAAATGTTCAAGAAGGCTTCAGGTAACTTCTATAGGACATTGGGAATTCAGAGCGGATTTTTTTAACTAGTATGACAACAATGGGTGGCAAATTTCATAGCAGTAGAAAAGATTAGGAATGTCACATACCTAGATGCTGGAATGTGCGAGAAATGTCAAGAAATCAACAAAGTATATATACATAGGGTTTTTTTGTCTTCCAGCAGTTTGTGACAGAAGTGATTCAGACTTAAGCTACACCTGAATCATGTTACTGAAGTTCAGGTGCAATTTTGAGAAGAGCGTACACGTGAAATTGTAGATAGCTGTGAAAAAAAACATAAGATGTACCCTGAGAAAGACTTGTGGAAGGAAAAGGAACTGGCTAATTAAAGAAATGTGGATTGAGGAAAAAGCTTATCAGAGAAGGAGATGAAGACGACATGGTGGCAAGAAAGAATAATAACTAGTACAGAAGGAGAGGAAAGGTAAACAGTAAAAGATGATCACCTTTAATGTAGGTGATCGTGTTGTGACAGCCTTACTTGAAAACAAGTGTAGTTGGTGAGAAAGGAGAGAGATGTTTCAAACAATACAAAAAAAACAGCAATCCTTTCCTCTTTCCCATATCTGAAACAAGTTAAAGAAATCCAGCCAATGGGGTGCCAAAAATACACTTAAGACATCTAAACTGCTAGAATAGCACTGAATTAGTATTAGGCAACATAACTGGAGTTATGTGGAGGAGTAAATTACAAGGCTGAAGATAAGTGTTTGAAGAATGTGCATATTTAGCAATTGTAGAAATGAAAGTGGTAGGAGTATCATTGTGTATTCGACTTGTATAGCACAAAAGGAATAATGCAGACATGTACAATTTGAGTAACTTTGGAAAAGGATAAAGCTTTTTGCTACCATAGAGTCATGAGCTATCCCCGAAGTGAGATTTGGTTATGGATTAAAGATCTCTTTACTCTTGTTAGAGAAAATTACTACCAGGAATTATGTCATTATGGGAGACTTTAACTTCCCTGATACAGATTGGAGAAGATTTGCTAGTAATAATGGTGGGGCCCAGATATTCCTGGATGTGATATCCGACAAATTTCTTCATCAAACACTCACTGACTCATGAAGAAGGGATGCTATTTTAAACTCATTTTGGTAAGTAATGAAGATGTTATGGATGAGAATAGAAATGACCATTGACTGAGTGATCATGAGCTGCTCAATCTTAAACGGAAGGATAATCAGGTCTGTAACTAAGGCTTCTGACTTCAAAAGTGATGGTTGAAGAAATAAGAAAATCAAGTCAACTGGTCTAAGAAACTTGGGGTGTAGGAACAGACAATACATAAAAAGTTTCTGCAGTTCCGCACTGCTAATGCTATATCGGATCTGTATTCTGCAGAAAGAAGAAACGGTCCTTTTAGAAATGGGCTCCACACTGAACTGGGTGATAAAGTACTTCAAAAAAAATACGGAATTAGCACAGAGTCTGTGAAGAATAGGAAAAAAGGAAAAGGACTGATAATAAAGAAAACAATGCTATCAGTTCAGGAAATAGATAAAATGAGAATTACCTACCAAGATTGAGATTAAGTTTGACTCTGTGAAAGACATGAAAGCATACATGAAGACTTACCAAATCTTGAAGAGAACAAAAAGGAGGAAGCAGGGCTGAAGTTGAATGAAAAAAATTCTCATGTATGTTACAAACAGTGTTTCAAATGAATTTTGTTCCGTTGGTTTTTAGTGGGGACACTGGTCATAACATTTGGATTTTGAGAAAGGTAAGATAAGAATATGGATTGAAAAAGAAAATAATTCACAAGGTAGAAGGAAATCTGAAAGTAAGAACTGAATGTTCTCAGTTCAGGGTAATAAGAAGACTCCCATCAAATTAGTGAGGGAATAGGTACATGAAATATAAAATCTGGTACTGTCAATAAATACTTTAAGTCCATGATACATAGCTGAAACATCTATTTATAAATCTCCTACTCTTAGAAAAAGGAAGGAGAAAATAATCTGGACAGTTGTGAGTCTTGTTACTTCACTTTGCTCCTTTAAGAATCATACTAAAGACAGGCAAACTGGAAATAAGACTAAAATATAGCATGCTTTCAGAAAAACTGTACGTGAGCACCAACAATCAGTGATTAAAAAATGGACCTGCATAGACATAGCTGTAGTAAAAATTAGTAAATGAACTTCTGATTTATATCATTTGGAAGTTTAATTAGCTTCCAAAAGAAATTACTAAAAAGTAGGTAGTACAGGAAGTGCAAATACGTAGAGGATTGAAGGAAAGAGGGCTTTTTTTTTTTAATAGAAGCTGGGAAGGTCTGAGGATGTTGTTCAAAGTTCAGGTTTTTGACTGGTCCTGTTAAATATAGCATAAAGAACAATGGCAAAACAGTAGGAATGAGGTGAGTGTAAAAATAGAGGTGCTGTTAGTATGGGATGCTTGGGGTGTTACACGTTGTTCACTTGGTGGGGATTGAAACAAATTTCAGTCATATAGCCTGGGACCTTAGTGAAAAATAGCCAAGGAGGTGGGAAATACCAAACCCCCTTAGGTTAGTCGGTGAGTGAGTGTGGCCTGTCAGTGTGCAGTGCCTTTAAAAGGGCAGCTGTGTTGCTAGAATTAGCATACCTGTGTGTCTTGAGATGTCAGGTACAAATTGGTGAATGGTTCTGGTCACAAGTGTTCAAGATGAGCTAAATAAGACTGAAATAGGGTAGTTAAAGATACATAGTTCTGTGGGAGACCTGAGAACTTGAATGTTATTCCCATTGAGAAAATTCCAGCAGGAAAAAGAGTAAAACCCTTAGAGCTGTTGCTATTGCTATTGTTTCCTGTGTAAATTCTGTGTGAAAATCAGAAACCACAAGGCTACAGAGTACTTAAAATGCTTTGTGGAACAAAACATTTTTGTACTTTTGGGAAAAAAGTCTTTATGAGAAAGATTTAGATAGTCTGTAGCAATGGAGGGAGGAGTAGGTGTTCAGGACTGGCATTTTAGCTTCTGTTGTATTGTAAATCATTTCTTAGAAAACTGGAAAATATTTAGCTGGCATTTGTTTGTTTAAAGCTAGCTGCTCTTCAAAATGAAAATGTCACTATTTTAAGACAGTGCTTTGATAGGTATTTGTGTTTCTGCTTTATCTGTACTGAGCATGTACTTCTCAGTCATGCTGAACTCACTGCTCTTTCAGATAACATTTACAGAAGCTACTCAACAAGGTACTTTGAGCTTGATTGATATATCAGCTTGAGTTTCCACGTACTGTTCAAAACTGCATGTAGGTAAAAATTATTCTGAGGGGACGTATTTCTAAATTCTGAGTGGATTTAGAAGAGGAAAGGGCAATTCTTCAGTCATGAGCAAGGAAAAGATTCAGTTGATGAAAGAGATTTGGTGGAAAGGAATGTTTCAGAGGTAGTAGATAATTAACCTATGAAACTTGGTGCCACAAGATACTGATAGCTGATCTGCTGTGCCTGGAACAGACTTGACTCTGAGCCCTAGACAGAATTTAATGAACTAGTTACCTTGTAGATTTGCCATGCTGGGTGCAGGTGGCCAGGAAGACTTGGCTGTAGAGCCCCAGGCTGGCTGACGTTTGGTGGGTTCAGCTGAAACGGTGTGAATGTATGATTGTGTCAGAGTTGCAGAGGGAGAGGTCTTTGTCCTCATCTAAATAGAGTGATTTAATAGATTTTGTTCATTTTTATTTTATTCAAGCACACTTGTTTACCAAAATAAATATAAGCAATAACTAACTTGGAAATTATTTATAGATTTGGACAGATCATGTGGATCCCTGGTTTTCTGTAGAGAACACACCATAGGACAGTCTTCCCCATTACAGGATTTCTTGCTCTGTGCAGTGGAGGATTCCTCCCTGTTAAAAGACAAAGGAGAAAAATGCTAGCTGTAACCAGCCTTCAGAGCTATCTCCTTTCATCTTATATTTTACGAGATGGTTCACAGTATGTGTTCTTATATGGAAGTCATTTGGAAGGCACTTGAAGACATGTCTTTCTCTCAGGGCTTTTGCTGCCTAATATTCCTTTAACTTTCTTCCTGTTGGTCTGCCAGTGTTCTGGAGGGAGGGGCTATAGAGAGGAAAAAAGTACATAGATTAGGTCCTCAGATATTTCCAAGTCAGCTTTTTCAAGGGGCCCATCTACTCACTGCTTTCTAAATGAGCGAATTAAGATGATGATTACCTTTAATCTTCCAACTCCTTATATTTGTGTGAATTCAAAAAAAAAAAAGTGAGGAGGCTTAAATTTTTTTTCTTGGATTCCAAAGTATTCTGTTGCTGACTTAAAGTTGCTAAGTCAAGTACTTGAGTCATATCCTTGAAAATGGCTGAAAAGCCTGCATTTTTCTGTCCCTATTACTTCAAATTGGGACAGCTACATGTTGTTATACAAGTAATTATGTTTACTTGACAAATCAAATGCTCTGAACACTTGAAAGTGTTCTAAAATTGAAAAACACCAAACTAACTTGTGTTGTTAAGACCTTTTATATGAAAAGATAACAAGTGAAATACCTCCTTTTTTCTACTTGAAATAAGATTTGATAACTGCTTTTAGAATGTTACATTTAGTTAACTATGTGCTTAAATGCTTTCCATTAAGATAGCAAACTTCTAATGCCTGTAAGAATGGCTGTATTTCTTTTCTCGTGGGAAAAAAAAAAATCTTAGGAAGAGTTCAAGCACAACACAGACAAGGTAGAAACAATATATTAAACTAAAGGATGTGGTCACCTCTCCCTTTCCTTTTAAGTTATGGTTTCTTTTTGAAATACACTTGCTTACCTATGTGGTCATGAAATATCTCTCAAATAAAGGACATCCTAGCTAAGAAGCTGAACCAAGTGAAACTATTTACACTTAGGAGAGGAACAGTGAGAGCAGGTCTAGGTTCTTGAACAAGCTCCTAACTGCAAAAATACAAGCTAACCAACCTGTCTGATAAAAATAATGCTTGCAAATGTGCTAATTAACTTCTGTATATTTTTCTTCAGATTTGCAAACAAGACTTTCTCAGCAGAATGAAGGTAAACTAAAATTTAATATACCTTGTCGCCATTAGATTTCGTGTTGCAAATGTTGTTTCCAAGTGAAATGCTTCTGGTGTGGAGTCTGTCCACAGCCTGAGATTCTATTGGTGTTTGTAGAAATCATAATATCGACTGAAAGGAATAGAAAGTGTCGTAAACCTTGTTTTTTTTTTCTGTAGCATTTCCTCAGTATTGGACTAATGTACAGCCTGAAAACGTTACATAGAAAATATGTGGGTTGGGGTGTGGCTTTATTAGTTTTCTCCTGCCTTAAAGGCAGAGACTAGAGGGCTTGTTTGAGAATTAGGAGTTTAGGATTATTTTCCCTGGATTAGTCGTGATGTTACTGATTTTGATGCCTGTGTAGGTAGAGAGAAGGTGGCCTTTATTTCAGCTAAATTAACAGAAGCTTACAGCCTATGGGGAGGACAGCCTATTTATATTATATAAACAGCTTATATAATGCAACTTTAAGATTAATAAGATGCACCGTGATGATTGATAACAATAGATGGCAACTAATAGTTTAGTTATTGAGAGTATAGTTCACTTTATTGGTTTAGTTGTCAAATATTACCAGCATGGTGTGTTTTTAAGTAAAGGAGAAAAAATATGTATGCATATACCAGAAGGATAACTTATTGTGCTCAAAATACATCTTGAGAACTCTCAGAAGTGCATGTCACCTCCTGTGAAGTCAGATGGGGAGGTCCCACTCCATCCTGAGCTGCTGTCTGACTTCATTGCTGAGTATGTGCCCCAGTTGAAGTGCTAGCATACAGCTCTGGCAGAGTTTAGATGCATACAAAAATGCATGTATTTGTATTTAAATGTTTAAATTGAAAATCTGCCTAAATCAACACAGAGTGATCTTTTCACTTTTGGGTATCAATTGTAGTTAATCTGTTCTATCTTCCATATTGATCAATTTGAGAATTTTCTACGATAGATGGTGACTAGCTAATGAGTTCTTTGCCTTCAATTTTCAGTTCAGTTAAGAATTGTTGCTATTACTGCTGAATGCTGGGGTTTTAGAGAATAGGTGGAAGATCCACATTTAAATTGGAAAAATGCATAGGGGATTCTTAGATTTGGTATTGTTTTTTTCCCATTAAAACAGTTTTGGCTGCAGCTGCTTCTGTACAACCACTTGCAACACAGTGCTTCCAGCTTTCCAACATGTTTAATCCTCAAACGTAAGTGACTTGTCATTGTTTGTTTGCCTTTTGTTGATGACCCTAATGTGTGAGAAAGTAATTAGAACATTGTGGAGGTGGGTTTCCTGAATTTTTTTTTTGCTTGGTTGGTTGTGAGTTCAGTTTTGCTGTGAGTAATGTTTCCATCTCTGTCCTGTTCCTCTTCCACCCCCTGCAGTGAAGAAGAAGCTGGCTGGGATACGGAAATTAAAGATGATGTGATTGAGGAATGTAACAAACATGGAGGAGTTATCCACATCTATGTAGACAAAAATTCAGCTCAGGTACGCCTGGTTCCAGGAACACACTGAGTAGTTTTTAGGGGTTTTGTTGCTTTGTACTTGATAGAGGGAGCATTACAAATACTTTTTTTTTTCTTAATCTGATTCTGAATTTCTTGAAGGTACTTGCAGTTTTTGCAAGAATGTAGATGGTTTCCTTCTGTTTTGAGTCAGTTTTCTGGTGTTGCAGTCTGCTCTTAGAGATTTCTACAGCTGAAGTTGCTGTGGGGAATGTAAGCAGGAGAATAGCAGTAGCTATTGCTTTTGGCTTTTCCCTTAAGCTGTGTATTTCTGAAAAGCAAGGGACTTCTAATTTCCTCATTTTCCACAAAATGCAGAAAGGGTGCAGTGCTCCAGGATTATTCACGTACGCAATTAAATGTGTGCCTAATCCCATCCTTGGAAACAATTGTCTTCACTAGTGTTGAAGAGGAGTCCTCCATTTTGCTGTGGGCAGTAGGAGTACCTAGACCTAAAACAGGGAAGAGAAGAAAGGGCTGCTGCTGAAGGCTTTATTACAAAGATGCTGGTGGTTAATACCTGTTTGAGTGAGGGACTCTAAAACACTTGCATTTTGAAAAGCCTAATAAATTTTCC
Source organism: Anser brachyrhynchus (assembly GCF_964034855.1). Lineage (NCBI taxonomy): Eukaryota > Metazoa > Chordata > Aves > Anseriformes > Anatidae > Anser > Anser brachyrhynchus. The sequence continues at coordinate 15,226,648 of NC_137734.1, read as the reverse complement.
TTTTATGTGCACTTCATCTACACAATCCCCAGATCGATTCTCTCTTCTTGTATTTCAGTCCTTAGCATATAAATTGCTGAAGGTCTATAAAGTGGTTTAAACTCTTGAACTCCTCCATATAGAATTCACAGCCCAAACTGAAGTACGGTAGTAGAACACTCATTTTCAAATTCTAAATTCTAACCATTGGGCCTTCAGAGTGTTCTGTCCAGGGTGAGAGGTTGAAAGTTACACTGCTGTCCCTGTCAGTATTGCTTAGATGGGATTGTTCTGCCCTGGTAGTGTGCTTGGCACTCCCAGACCCTCATTAGCATTGAGCTGTCTCTACAGGAGACTCTTGACACCTGTGATCCTTTCATCTGGGTTGCTGAGGTGTTAGATAAGACGTAAGCTGCCATCTAATACATAAAACAGCATGCAATCTTTCATAGCATTTTTAATCTCCATGATGACTATTATGTTTAACCACTAGGCTGATGGAGATAGAAATCCTTCCCATAATGTATTATTCTGTATCTTAGATGCAAAAAAGTGTCCTTTGCAAATATTTAAAAAAAAAAAAAAGGACTTGATATAGATACCATGTCGGTTCTGAGCACGTGGAGCTGCGACTCTGCCTCGCTTCATCTAACTCATGATATGACAGCTGTAATATTTTCTTCTAATACCACCTGCTAGGTTATGTGAAATCCATTTTGTCATTCTAGCACAGAATGGCTCACACGCATGGCTCAGACATAAAATACCCACTAGTATTTGAAAATACTTCGGACACAAATTTTCACTGTGCCATTTTCTGGGTTTAGATTCTTGTTATGTTTTCTCTCATTTTCAGTTTCTCATCCCCAGTCTTTTGGGGCTCCTTTCCAGACAGCCAGACTCCCTAAGCTCTGAGGGCTGTCAGTATTCAGCAGTGAAGTCATAATTGGTGGAGGTGAAAAGACTGCGGTCCAAGCTGAATGCATAATTTTCTCTTGCACTACACCAATCTGTGTGGTGTGTAAGGAAAACTAAAGCTTTATATTGCTGTCTCATTTCAAGGTTTAAACAGCTTGGATGTCTGTGCAGGGGGATGTTGAGAACAGAAGCGTGTGCATTACTCAGTGCTTTAAACATCAGCTTTCTGCTGCCTGGTTGAGGTCTGCTAGAGCCCTTAACCTCAGATTGTCCCCATGAGAAAGGATGCTATCGCAGTGGGAAAACTTAGTGGAGGCTGGAGGAGACTGCTAAAGTGAAGGCCGAATTCGGTTTCTTAATACCTTCTTTTCCTCTAAAATCTGTCAGCTAGAATGCGACCTGGTTGAAGAATTACTGGTAGTATTCTGTTTAAGCAGGTGGCCAGAAGCAGAAGTCCACAGTAATGCGTATGCATTTGTTTTGTTGGTTTCGAATGTGAACGTTGCAGTACTTTGGGTTAGGCTGGTTTATTGCTTAGCTTGCAGATAGACAACTCCAGGTATCTCTGGAAAAGACAAACAATGTGTCTGTCACTCATGTTAGATACCATCTTAGGCTGTTCTTACTGTACCAGTCTTCTTTGAAGTGATGGATGCCCTGTCCAAAGGTACAGGGAGTACTTAATCTTGTTGAAAACCACTGTGTACTAGTTAGACTTAACTAGTACGTCTAGTTAAGCATTTGTCATTAAATGTTAGTTACTCATGGAATTTGATGGCTAGTCTGTAATAAGGTAGCCCAACTCCTTGCAGTCTTCTGTTTCACATGAATCATAGAATATCCCAAGTTGGAAGGGACCCATAAGGATCATTGAGCCCAACTCCTGGCACCACACAGGTCTACCCAAAAATTCAGACCATGTGACTTAAGTGCACAGTCCAAACAGGCTTGGTGCTGTGACTGCATCCCTGGGGAGCCTGTTGCAGTGTGCGACCACCCTCTTGGTGAAGAAATTCTTCCTGATGTCCAGCCTGAACCTCCCCTGCCTCAGCTTGACACCGTTCCCACGGGTCCTATCACTGGTGACTAAAGAGAAGAGATCGGCGTCTGCCCCTCCACTCCCCCTCGTGAGGAAGCTGTAGGCCGTGATGAGGTCTCCCCTCAGCCTCCTTTTCCAGGCTGAACAGACCAAGTGACCTCAGCTGCTCCTCGTACGCCTTCCAATATACAATGAAATTGTACAATTGGTAACCATTAGATTATACTTCAAACAGTACAAGGATGAAGTAAGCAATCCATTGCTTTCTGCTTCCATAGCAAGCTCACAGTGTCTGTTTTGCAGAATCTTAGATTCATGCTTCCTGCTGAAATAACTGTTACAGCGTGATGATGCAGATTTGTAAAAATTCTGTCCAGTACTTCCATATTCTTGTGTTCATTCTATAGTACCAGTGGGTACCAGTAGAAACATGGTGAGGCAGGTTTGCCTCGATAACAACCATTCAAAGGAAGTCTATGAGAATTGACAATGTAGGAAATCTTCAAGTTTCTAATAGACTGTACACTTCTGTATTACAGGGCAATGTGTATGTCAAATGTCCTTCAATTGCTGCTGCCATTGCAGCTGTAAATGCATTGCATGGGAGGTGGTTTGCAGGTGAGTGGATTTCATCTAGAAACATGCGTTTATTCCTTAATTGCAGAAGTGAACAAATACTGATTTTTGTTGTTCTGTTTTTTTTAAATCTTCTGATTAGGTAAAATGATCACAGCAGCTTATGTACCTCTTCCAACATACCATAGCCTTTTCCCAGACTCTATGACTGCAACCCAACTACTGGTTCCTGTTCGACGATGAAGATGGATTTAGTCAGTTTTGTACATAGTTATTTTTTGGAGGAAGATTGAGTTATCTTTTATTTAGATAAAACTAAAGGAAAGGATTTAATGTCATTTTGTGTACACTTCCTGCTACCTTTAAAAATAAAATGAAGTAAGCAGAAATGCAGTGTGTTCATTCTCCCTAACTAGCATTTCCACTGTATACAAAGCTGTTGACTTCTTGTTCTGCCTTGTAATTCTTGTACATTTACTAAGGTGATCTGTAGGAACTGAGAAGTAGCTCATAGAAAACAAATTCTCTGTAAAAGGCAGATGGGACATAATGACATTTTTAATGTTTCACAAGCCTTTCTTTTAATGCAGCAATTACATTTTACATTTCACTAAATGTAGGTGGTCTGCTAAAGGTTAATATCGGAGATAGACTTTATGAAGGGACATATTTAGTGTTGTGTATAAATGGAGAATTCAAAAGGCTACTGAAAGCTGATTCCAGTCAGCCACTCAGCTTGCTTTGTGCTGAATAATTGGTAAGAATAGAAAGATTGAAGGGTTTTATTTCTTGATGGTAACTTTTGATTAATGTATCTGTAAAAGTTTCTTTGTAAATACTGTGTGAGGTGTGTCTAAGTTTCCAAACAAAACGATCTCTGCATTTCCAGATAAGTTTCTGTGTATGCAGTGTAGCACAGTTGAAGGATTTCAGCAGAGTCTGAAAATCGGCAGGAAATACAGAAACATGTTTTGTTCTGGTTGCATATAATCTTTGCTCTTTTTAAGCTCTGTGAGCTCTGAAATATATTTTTGGGTTACTTCAGTGTGTTTGACAGGACAGCTTGATATTTCTATCAAACAAAGACTTTCATATTGCAACAATCTTTGTAAGAACCACTCAAATAAAATTCTCTTAAAAAGGCCTTTATGAAGTTTTATTTCGCTCCTCTCCTAATATGATATAAGCAGGATGTTTGAGCGCCTATCACCTGCCTCCATTCTGAACAGCCCCCTGCATCTACCCTTTCAAAACTGGAACTCTTTATCTCCAGGAGAAAATGCAGGTGTTTTTTCCTGCTGTTCTGAACCCATTGTGTGCTGCAGCTGTGGGTGAGGGCCTGTGGGTTACTCACTAGCCTGGCAGCGGACAACCCTTCCACTTTCGCAGGCTACCTGTAGACCAGTTCCGGAGGTTAATTCCTCCCCCCCATCTTTCACAAATAGCTGCAAATCACGCAGACTTAGAAATCTGATCACCAACCCTGGAGAACCTGGGACAATTGTATTGCCGCCTTGGTATCTCTTTTCCATTTCTGTGACATCTTTCAATCACTGGCTAATAGCAGCTGTGTTTGAGAAAGGGGCAGGGAGTATCTTCCTCTCTGGGAGAAAATGGGCCAAACAGAGAATGCTGCCTGTGCTTTGAGGCAGAGTACGGTGGTGACCTGGGCTCCAGCTACTTGGGTTGCCATTCAGGGTACGGGTAGGGGTGGCTTTGGTTGAGCTGCAGCAGGTAAGTGATGGCCTTCAGAAATCCAGGATGGAGGGCTGGGGCCATGGAAGTGGGACTGGAGGAAGATGAACTGGAGCGAATAGAAAGGAAATGGTGGGGAGGAGGCCAGAGGCTGGCCCAGAAGTACATGACAGCTGAAGAAATCTAAGCAAAGCTTAACTCTCTGTTTTGCTTGACTTTATTTTTTCAGTTGCCAGTATGAATCCACCACTGCTAGTTGGGGTAAAACTTCAGCTGTTCCAGAGCATCTGTATTGCTCAACCTGTTTGCACAAATTGCCCTCACAGAGGTTATTAAGCCATATGACAGCATGCAAAGAACAGGCTTTTACTGGCAAATCTCAATTTCTCCTTCAAAAGTGGAGAAATGGCACTTGGACTACCTAAAGCCTTTATAGGCGCTGGTTCAAGTTCTGCTCCAATGAAGCTAACCTGTCCTTTTCTATCACTTAGTAGAAATACAAGAGGAGCAAAAGAAGGCTTGTTTCAAAAGCCAAGTAACCGGGGATTGCAACACTAAGGTAAACATTTCATAGTCCAGCTGTACACAACACCATAGTAGCTAGTGAATGGTAGGGAGCAACCCCCTTCTTTCCTTGTGAAGCTTTGAGCAAGCACCTTATAAAGCCCATTAAGGAAATAAACGCCCGTTAAGGAAGACTGGAGGAGACTACGTGTGGAGCATGGTTGGCTGTCAGCACAGCTTGCTTTCACAGGTGAGGCACCTTCCCTTTCTCAGGGAATGGAAAGTCACCTATGAGCTGGGTACAGGAGGCAGCAACAACTCACGTTTGTGCCCCACAGCCCATACTGGGGGGTGAGAGCTGTGGAAGAGGCAGTGTAGTCCAGGTGTGCTGTTCTGTGCTGACAACTTGCAGCCAGTACAGCTAGTCCTGAGGGGACAGCTTTGCAAAGATGTTGCTCAAGGTCTGACAGATTGGGTATCTCCCAGGGCTTGTGTCAAAGTCAGCTGTGTGACTTTCACAAAGTACCTTCAGTTGTCAGGTGACGGGAGCTTTTTTCCCATTTGTACCGGTTCGTGATTTCCAGATCCAGTAGCAGGACTGTACCTGCAGCTGTTCCATGCTGTGCCTTGGCTTCTTCCAGCAATTCTGTGGCTTCAGGCTGGAAGGAGGAAGCTGAGCTACAGCAGTTTGCCCTCAGCAAGCTGCAGAAGGACTTGCTCAATACCCCTGCCAGGGGCTGGGTTTCATTGCTCTCTGTAAGGGAATTTGCCTCAGGACTAGGCTTGAGATGATCATGTTACCTGGAACTCGGGGAAACTCGGGAATAGGGTCAACTCCAACTACTTAGGCAATAGGAGAAAAATTTGACAGTTGCTCTGAATTAACCACAGAATAACTCTCCTAGACTGGGGAAGGCGTAAATGAAATGGATCGGCGGCACATGCAAGCTGCCCAAGCAGCAATTCTCATTGCCATGGACAATTGTCATGGGAGTTAGAGAAGTGAGGAAAGCAGAAATTCAGTAAAGAGCACATCTGCAGAAGGATGCTACAGCAAGGAGGATGGTGCTTCAAAATTTCATGAAGAGCACTCAATTCCAGGTATCTAAAGACTTTATTATGGTACAGAGGAGGAATGGCTGGACAGGGACACTTCAGGTTAAAAACCCAAGCTCCAGATTAGCAGCGGATTCCCATGCCTATAGCCATGAACGTCCCAAACGTCCCACCACTTTGCATCATTGTTTTGCCAACTCCACCCATCAGCTCTCGTCCTCTCATGCCAATCCTGAGATAAAGAAAAACACAACAATTATGTAAAAGCTGAAGCCTGACACATAACAGACATTAACAGCATAAATCCTCTGGTACAACCAGCTAATGGCTGCGTGAGAGCCCAAATCCAATACCTCGTCTTCAGGCTAAATTTAAAGCAATGCCCCCAGGCTCTGCCAGGAGACCAACTGCCTGACCCCCCCACAAAGAGAACTGGAGAGGGTTTCTTTGGGCACTTCAGTGGCCCTTCCCAACAGTCCTTGAGCATTTTCTGCAGTGGTACCAGCTTGATGCTGTACCTCCTGCCACGTCACTAGCAGAGTGATCAGCAGTGTTGTGCTGTGAACTGCATCTGGGTCCCACTCGAGCCAAACCGTACAGGTATTTCCCCCCAGCTCCACCAACCACTTCCTTCCCTGCCTCCACAAATGGATGCACTTCCAGCTGTGGGACAGGTTGCAAAGAGTGTGTGGATATTGGGAACAGGGGGAGCAGGAGCAGCTTGGACTGCCAGCACCCCAAGCATACTTAATTTGGGGGAAAAAATGCTTGGTGCTGTCCAAATACTTGACTTGGCTAGAGAATAAAGAGATCTTAACTGGTGTATCATCAGCCCCTCTAGCTTCAGTGGCGGTATTTTTAATACCATCAAACTATAAACCATTTTGTAAACTAACTTCCTACTTACACTGACACAGTATTTTTAATGCAAGAGAAATTCAAAAGGCCTGGAAGTGTTCAGACACACTTCTGTTCTCCAGTTTACATTTACTTAAGGTTGGACCAATGCAAAAAAATAGCTTTTCTCAGGAAACTTCAATAATATTTGGCTTGTAAGTGCTGCAGTGACTGTAGTATGTAAGGAATTTCATGCATTCAATTTTTAAGACATGGAGATTTTCCCCAAAAAACAGTACAATAGAAGTAATGTAGCTGTATCATTCAAGAATGACAGAACTGCCACTGCTGCTTCTTCCTACCTAAAATCTGTATTTTCTACTAGTGTTGTACCATGTACAAATATCTTCCAGGATCTGGGAAGGATCAGAACGCTTTTTAAACCATATCAGATCAGGTTTTGTGCCTTTTCCTCCTTTTTAGGCTCACTACCAAATCATCAGCCATGTTTAATCACAGATTACAAATCCTCAAGCACAAAGAGTTCTGCAAAATACTACGGAACTTATTCCCTTTAATGCACAAAGTGTGCCAAAACCAGTCAGTGAGCAGCACAAGAGCGAACAGAGCAGTAGTGAGCATTTTGTGTCTCCATGCTGTTATGCTGGATAGCGAGGGGAAGGTGGACTATGGCACAACAGGGTTGTGCCAATGACAACCACCAGCTCTTGCAGTCATGACTCCAGGTAAATGTGTCTGTGCATGGGTGCAGGACGCCCAAACCAACACGGCACAGACACCTGAGAGCCTGCAGAGTTCCTCAGACAAGCCTGAGAGCTAAGACACGGCTACATGTGGATCTGCACTGAGAATTCATCCAGCTCCTCTTGGAGCAGCATTTTGACAGCTCAGCAGTGCTTCCCAAAACAACCTCCACCATGAGTGGCAGGGAAAGGTCTGCACAACTGTGATCCACTTGTACACAGTTCCGGGTGGTACCTGTCCATCCCAGACTTTTTCCATTTGAAGCAGGTGCTGAGAACATACCAACTTTATCCACGGGCAAAGTTTCGTCTGTGTGACAAATAAGAACCAGACCTGCACCTCCCATCCTAGCCCAGAGCAGGACACACTTCCCCCTGGCTGTGGCTGTCGTGCCCCGTCCATGGGAGCCATTTCTGTGGCATACCTGAGGCAGGAAAACGTGCCAAACAGCGCTCCTGCTGCCATGCCCACGGCAAAGCCCATCATGAAACCCATCTTTACTCTGTCAAAGCAGCTGGGCTGTGATTGCCCGTACGGGCCCACGGTCACAGGCATCTAGAAAACAAAGCACACGCACAAGAAAAAACACAGATGGATTTACTGCCAGGCCCAACACACTTCTATAACCAAACTGGGCTGGAAAGCGGCAACTGTGAGGCCATGGAATCATAGAACGGCTCGGGTTGGAAGGGACCTTAAAGATCATCTAAATCCAGATGCCCTGCCATAGGCAGGGACGCCACCCACTAGATCAGGTTGGCCAAAGCCCCATCCAGCCTGGCCTTGAAAACCTCCGGGGATGGGGCATCCACAGCTTCTCTGGGCAGCTTGTGCCAGTGCCTCACCACCCTCTGAGTGAAGAATTTCCTTCTAACCTCTACTCTAAATCTCCCTTCTTTTAGTTTAAGACCATTCCCCCTTGTCCTATCATTATCTACCTAATTAAAGAGTCCTCCATCTTTTTATAAGACCCCTTTAAGTACTAAAAGGTTGTGATTAGGTCTCCCTGGAGCCTTCTCTTATCCAGGCTGAACAGCCCCAGCTCTCTCAGCCTTCTCCATAGGAGAGGTGCTCCAGCCCTCTGATCATCTTTGTGGCCCTCCTCTGGACTCGCTCTAACAGGTCTATGTCTTCTTTTGTGCTGGGGGCCCCAGACCTGGACGCAGTACTCCAAGTGGGGCCTCACCAGGGCAGAGCAGAGGGGCACAATCACCTCCCTCCACCTGCTGCCCACCCCTCTGTCGATGCAGCACAGGATGCAGTTGCCCTTCTGCTGGCTCATGTCGAGCTTTTTGTCCACCAGAACCCCCAAGTCCCTCCCTGCAGGGATGCTCTCAGCAAGTTCTTCTCCCAGCCTGTGCTCATGTCTGGGACTGCCCCGGCCCAGGTGCAGCACCTTGCGCTTGGACTTGTTGAACCTGATGCGGTTCACGTGGGCCCCCTTCTCCAGCCTGCCCAGGTCCCTTTGGATGCCATCTCTTCCTTCTTTGGTATCAACCGCACCGCTCAGCTTGGCGTCATCTGCAAACTTGCTGAGCATGCACTCGATCCCACTGTCTGGGTCGTTGATAAAGATATTAAACAGCACCGGTCCTAGGGACAGACCCCTGAGGGACACCGCTCGTCACCAGCCTCCACCTGGACATGGAGCCATTGAGCACCGCTCTCTGGGTATGGCCTTCAAGCCAATTCCTTACCCACTGAATGGTCCACCCACCAAATACACATCACTCCGATCTGGAGATCAGGATGTCATGTGGGACTGTGCCAAAGGCCTTACACAAGTCCAGGCAGATGACATTCTAGATAGTCTTCCCTTGTCTACTGATTCAGCCACTCCATCCTAGAAGGCCACCAGATTGGTCAGACACAATTTGCCCTTGGTGAAGCTGTGCTGGCTGTCTCAGAACGCCTCCTTGTCCTGCGTGTGACTTGACATTGCTTCTGGGAGGATCTGTTCCATGATCTTCCCAGGAACAGAGGTGAGGTTCACCGGTCTGTAGTTCCCCAGGTCTTCCTTTCTACTCTTTTTTAAAGTGGGAGTGATGTTTTCCTGTTTTCAGTTACCAGGGGCTTCACTTGACTGCCATGATTTTTCAGATAAGATGAAGAGAGACTTGGTTACTATATCAGCCAGTTCCCTCAGGACCCTGGGATGCATGTCATCAGGCCCCATAGACTTGTACTTGTTAAATTGCATCAGGAGGTCCCAAACTTGCTCTTCGCTTACAGTGCGAGGGACTCTGCTCCCCCAGCCCCCAGCTAGAGGTTTGGGGACTTGAGTGATGTGGGAAGCCTGACCACCAGTGAAGACCAAGGCAAAGAAGTTGTTAAGTACCTCTGCCTTCATCTGTTATTACCTGTTCTCTATCTTCATTTGTCAGAAGCGCTATACTCTCCCTACTCTTTCTTTTGCAGCCAATGTACCCGTAGAACCCCTTCTTGTTATTCTTTGCATCCCCCGCCAAGTTTAGTTCTGTCAGCGCCTTGGCATTCCCGATCCTGCCCCTGCACATCTGGACAGCGTTTCTGCACTCTTCCCAGATCCGTGACTTTCAGAGCCTTCCCTAATGACAGCGTCATCGGCCTTGCAGGCGCTCCGGCTGCTTTCCTCACCCACCCAGCAGTCCTCCACAGGGGACCTCGGCCCCGCTGGGCCCCAGCAGCCCCCAGAGGGCGGCTGCGAGGCTCCCCGGCCGGTCAGGCAGCAGCCATGGAGCCGATCGACCCTGCAGGTGTGCCGGGTCTGGCTGGGACGGAGCTAACTTCCCCTGCAGCAGCCCACACAGCGCTGTGCTCTGCACTTGTAGCTGGAACAGCAGTGGTATCACACCAGTGTTGTGTCTGCTGCTGAGCAGTGCTGGCACCGCATCAGGACTCCCGCTAACCCCCAGAGCCAGCGGGCTGGGGGTGGGCAAGGTGAGGAAGGAACGTCACCAGGGCAGCTGGCCTAAACCAACCGAAGGGATATTCCATGCCATATGGGGTCACACTCAGCGATAAAAGGTGGAAAAAGGAAGAAGAGGGGAGGGGTGGGCTCCTGTTGTGAAAACGTGTCCTCCCAAACAATGGCCCTGCTGCAAGGACGTGGTCAACCATTGCTCGTTTGTGGGAAGTAGAGAGGAATTTCTTTCCTCTGCACTTCCACACCGCCTTTGCTTGTTGTTTTTTTTTCTCTCTCTTTTCCCTTTAGTTATTTAATTAATAATAATTTTCCCTTAATAATTATTTTTCCTTTAATTCGATTATCCTTATCTCCACCCGTGAGTTGTTCCTTTCCTTTTCTTCTTCCTCTCCTTCTGAGGCGGGGGAGTGAGGGAGCTGTGGCGGAGCTCAGCTGCCCGGCACGGGAAAACCACCCCGGCAGGACGCTCTGGGGCGCCGCACGGCACTGACCGACCCACAAGCGCCGGGATTTTCCTTTGTTTCTCCGCACGCTTTGCCTCCCTTTTCGGGACTTTGCGAATCTCCCGCTCACCGAGCCCCGTTCCTCCGGGAGCCCCCGTGAGCGTTCGCGCTCCGGGGAGCCGCCGGGCGAGCGGCAGCCCCGCGCCCCGCGCCCCGCTCCCCGCTCCCCGCCCGGGGCAGCTCCTGCCGCCCGCCCGGCCCGGCCCGGCCCGGCCCCGCCTCGCCCCCCACCCCCGGGCCGAGACCGGCCGGGGCCGCGCCCCCGCCCGCGCCGCAGTCACCTCACGGCACCGGCGGGCCCGGCCCCGACCCCCGCGGCCCGGCCCGGCCCGGCCCTGCCCTGCCCGGCCCGGCCCGTACCTCGCCGCCGCCGCCCGCTCCGCTCTCCGTTTCCGTCGCTGCCGGGACGTGGGCGGAAGGGGCGGGCGGTGCCGCGGGGCACGGCGCAGCCCGGCCCAGAGCCCGCGGCCATGCTGCTCTGGCGGCGACTGGCGGCCCTGCGGGCGGCCCCCGGCCCCCGGCGGCTCTCGGTGGCGGCGCCGCGGCCGGGAGCGGGACCGGGAGCGGGAGCGGGTAAGGCCGAGGCCGCGGGGGGGAGGGCGGGGCGCGGGCCCGTCCCCGGCGCCTGACGGCGGCCCCCGCCTCTCCCCCCCTCTTCCCCAGGGCCAAGCGGCGATGGCGACGGCGCCCTGCGGCCGCTGTACATGGACGTCCAGGCAACCACCCCGCTGGTGCGTGCTCGGGCCCTGGCGCTCCGGCTTGCGAGGCCGGCCCCGTCCTCCTCCCCCCCGAACCGCCGTCCCCTCCCCGTCCCGGCTCGCCTCCCTGGCTTGGCGCTCTCCCGGCACTTTCTGCTGGTGGCTGTCGGTAAAATCGGCGCCGCTTCAGGCTCGCTGCAGCCCGGGCGGGTTCAGCCGGGGCGCCGCAGCCCTCCCTCGGCTGCCGCCCGGCTCCGGGCCCCGCACCGGGGGGGCAGCGAGGAACCGGCCGCGGCCCGTGCCGGGGTTGTTCTGATCCTTTTTAACGCCTTCTGCTTCTTCTCAGAAATCCCCGTTCTTCTGTCATTACCTGGGTGCGGATCAAGGTTACGTGCAAGAGTACTGAGCATAAGTGCAGGAGGGTACTTGTGTTTGCCGCAGGATGTGTTGCGTATAACGCGCGGTAACCGTGAGATTTCGGGATCTAGCCTGAGATAAAGGCAGACAGCGTGTTTAGGGCAGGAGGGAGGGTGTGCCTGCAGAGGGGAAAGAACTGCGTTTGCTCCTTGGTCCTGAGCCGGGCGGTTTGTGTCCTGCAGGATCCCAGGGTCCTGGACAGCATGCTGCCCTACCTGACAGCCTACTACGGCAACCCCCACTCCCGGACCCACGCCTACGGCTGGGAGAGCGAGGCCGCCGTGGAGAAAGCCAGGCGGGTGAGTCGTGGCCCTCCACGCAGCAGGGTGGTGTTCCTGCTGGCAAGGGCAGCCGGTGCCAAAAGACAGTCAAAAGCAACGACGATTCTGTGATAAAACCGTATGCGTGAGTTAGTCGTCTGCAGGCTGCGCTTGGCAACTTCCTTTCCTCTGTGTTGAGCTATTCTTTGGCAGATTTATCAAAAGGAAAAGTAGTGATATTAGGGTAATTTGAACTGGCGGAAAGCAATACCTCAGGCAAAGATGCCTCAGAATTTCGGGTTTCCTGAGGGTCATGAGTGTGCTGCTGCAGTAAGTGGACTAATTTCCTCATTCTCCTGGTCTTTGATATGTCATTGTTGTTTATTTTGGAAGCACTGTGTACTGTTTCTTTGTGTACTTAATTTTTACGTTCATTTATGACAGACTAATGCTTAATACCATTGCTAGTAATGATTATGAGCTTCTTGTGTATTTTGTATTAATGGAGATTATTGTATCTGTAGCATAACTTTGTTAGATGCTAGTTGTCGCCCTTCTGAGGCTCTAAAGTGTATTCTTGAAAACATTTTGACTGTGTTGTGGTATGGCGAATTCGTTCAATTTTATAATTACAAATCAAATTTGCATGTCTTTTTCAACAGCAAGTTGCGGATTTAATAGGAGCTGATTCAAGAGAAATTATCTTTACTAGTGGTGCTACAGAATCGAATAACATGGCAATTAAGGTAAACGGTTTATGCTGATACGTATTTTGTTAAAACTATACTGTTAAGAACTGTGCACATCTTTCAACAAATTAAACCAGTCCTCTTCAATGTTTTCATAAACTATTTGGATGAAGGACTTGAAGGTTTTTTGAGCAAGTTTGCAGATGATACCAAATTGAGTGGAGCTGTTGACTCCATCCAGGGTGGTGAGACCTTGCACAGAGATCTGAACTAATTAGAGAGCTGAGCAATCACCAACAGTATGAAGTTTAACAAGAGCAAGTGCTGGATTCTGCACCTGGGAAGGGGCAACCCTGGCTATATGTACAAATTGGGGGACAAGACGCTGGAGAGCAGCCCCGCAGAGAGGGACCTGGGGGTTGTGGTCGACAGCAAGCTGAACATGAGTCAGCAATGTGGCCTGGCAGCCAGGAGGGCCAGCTGTATCCTGGGGTGCATCAAGCACAGCATTGCTAGCCGATAGTGGGAGGTGATTGTCCCCCTCTGCTCTGCGCTGGTGCGGCCTCACCTCGAGTACTGTGTGCAGTTTTGGGTGCCACAGTATAAGAAAGGTTTATAACTGTCAGAGAGTGTCCAAAGGAGGGCTACAAAGATGGTGAAGGGTGTAGAGGGCAAGACGTATGAGGAGCAGCTGAGGTCCCTTGGTTTGTTCAGCCCAGAGAGGAGGAGGCTGCAGTTTCCTCCCAGGGGGAGCGGAGGGGCAGGCGCTGAGCTCTGCTCCCTGGGGACAGCAACAGGACCCGAGAGAGCAGCATGGAGCTGCAACAGGGGAGGGTCAGGCTGTACCCAGGACACGGTTTTGTGGACAGTGTATAATACTCAATGTTTTGGTTTCTCCATGGGGTTAGGGGTTGTTCTGTGGTGAAAAAGCACCTCAGTGTTCCACCACTGGTGTAATGATTCCCTAAAATTCTTTGGGTTTAGTTTTCCTTTGTGATGCTGATTTAAAATGCATTTCCATTGAGTCTGAACAAAATTAGTTTGTGTGGCTTTTTTTTATTTGATTTTATTTTACATGGAGGTAAAACATATGCTTAACTTCTGTGCACCAAGTACAGTTCTTCTGTTTACATAATTTAAATCTTTACAACAAAACAGGGGTGGTGATTGCAAACTTTTCTTTGCTAAGACTAGTTTGTGCTTTAACCTTTAATCTAGAGTCTGTGGTTGTTCAGACGTCTCATTATGTATGACTCATAACAAGTTTCTGAAAAGTGCTTCTGTTAATAAGCAATGTCTAAAATTTATATCTATTAACATTTTCGTAGGCTTTTTTTTGAAGTGAGATGCTTTTGTGCAGCGAGTACTCATGGAAGCATCTAGTATGAATTACAGCTCGGTGCATTTCACAGTCAAGATTGCATTATTTTTATAATATCTAAATAGTAATTTCTTGGTTTTGTGCATTTTATGTAAAGCTTGCTCTCTTTGGTGTTGTAACAGCAAATTTCTTGTTCATGTATTGTGCCTGACAGGGTGTTGCAAGATTCTACAAATCCAGAAATAAGCACATCATTACTACGCAAACAGAGCACAAGTGTGTGTTGGATTCTTGCCGCTCCTTAGAGGCAGAAGGTTTTCGGGTCACATATCTGCCTGTTCAAAAAAATGGCCTGATAGATTTGAAGGTAGGTTATTTACTGACAGATGGTGAAAATAGAAGAGCTTTTTGCTTCAAACTGGGGCTGAAGGCCTTGTGTCCCCTTAATAATAAAGAGAGAAAGGATGATAAATACCACACCATAGAGGGAGAGTCACAGTCAAATGTGTGATGGCTGTAGCAGGATTTTCTGTTCTGTTGTGTGCTCTAGATGTTTCTCAGCCAGAGTCCATCCCTCATCCCAACCTGCTGGCAGTTGTGTCCATGTAGGAAGAACTGTCACATACCCTATGGAGAGCCTGTGGGTGGCTGTTGTAGAGTGGGCTTTGATAAAAGAGTTAGTGGTGAAATTTCGTGACCTGAGCTGCTCAAGGCATCAGACACAATGAGTGCGATGCTCCCTTCTGGTTTCTGTCCATCAATTGACCCTTCTGGGCGTAAGGGCTGCAGTCCTGGGATTTAGAAGTGTGTATGCTTGTTTCATCAGTTGTGTCCTGTAATACAAGTCAGCATCAGTTTTGCTTGTAGGCCTGTCATCTGGCTTGGAGAGAGTTTGTGGGTATGCGGTGGAGGGGAGTGATCAGGCTGGCAGGCACAGAACTGTTAATTAAGTTCTGTAAGAACTTTGCTGGCAGACTCCTCCTTTGTGTGATGCTTTTGTGTATATGGTACAATTCCTTTGTAGTCAGCCTTACTTTGTCTAGATGTGGGTTAAGATGGCTTGTGGGTGTTTAATTCTTTTAAAAAAATAGAATAAAGAAGACACGTAGCAAAAATCTTTGCTGACTTGATCGTGTCAGGCGGCTCTGTGCATACCACGGTTAGGATATGCAGAAATGCAGTTGGTCACGCTGCTCTTCCTGCAGGCATTCCATGTTCGTGTGGATTAGTCGAACACGTTTGACAGTCACCAGGACTGTTCGTCAGAAGCCACGGGGATTGTTGACTGTGTTCTAGTTAGGGGGCTGGTTAAGACTTGCTAGCAAAAGGGATGTGTGCTTCAAGAATCTTTTGCTTCTGCTTTTAGTCATAGCTTCTGTCTGCTTGAATATTTCATCAGGAGTTGGAGGCTGCATTCCAGCCAGACACGGGTTTGGTTTCTGTAATGACTGTCAATAATGAAATAGGAGTGAAGCAGCCAATTCATGACATTGGTAAGTAGATGCTTGCTTCCAGAGGATAGCTAATGGCACTTCTGCTTCATTTTACTTATTTTTTTCACAGAAAAATGCTACAGAGTCACACTGATGTAAAATGTTAGATGTAATATAGTTAAGCATTAAATAATATGCTGTTCCAAATAAATATTTTAAAAAGGGAATGAGTATAAAATTCAGTAATGATTATAGCTTTGTAATAGAGTGGCTGCGTTGTTTCTAGTGTTGTTCTGAATTGTACAATGGAAGAAAAAATAGCTGCCCAGAATAACCCATTGCCCAGTAATAACTGCAGAATCCAAGACCATTTGAGGCTGGCAGGGAGCGTTGGAGGTAAGGAGGTGCCAGCCCTGCTCCAGCGGGGCCACCCAGAGCAGGTCACCCAGAACCATGTCCAGGCAGCTGTTGAACTTCTCCAAGGATGGAGACTCCACAGCCTCTCTGGGCAATCTGTTCTATTGCCAAATTGAGTTTATGTGCAATAATGCTTCATTTGGCACTTTAAGTGTTAGGAGAAATGTGCAGAATTTGGGGGGCGGTGGGGGTGTGCACCACACTTAGGCACTCCTGCTCACACTCTCCAGTAGTGCCATATACAGTCCTGAGCAGGCTTACAGGTCTAAAGACCACTGAAGAGGCCAATTTCTGGAGCAGAAGGCAGGGAGAGGTTGATCCGGGCTGTGAGCAGGCGGATGGAGGGACAGAGCCTCAGAGCAGTTTGGGAGAGCTGGAGAAGCAGGGTCTTTGGGGCAGGCAGGGTGAGCAGGTGGCCCCCATGCATGATCAGATCAGTCATGATCATGATCATTCATGATCAGAGGGCCGGGAGCGCCTCTCTTATGAAGAAAGAGCTGGGGATGTTCAGCCTGGAGAAGAGAAGGCTTAGTGGAGACCTCATTGTGACCTTTCAATACCTAAAGGGTTCTTATGTAAAGGATGGAGAGGGAGTCTTTACTCGTGTAGATAACGATAGGACAAGGGGGAATGCTTTTAAACTGAAGGAGGGGAGATTTAGATTGGATGTTAGGAAGGGAAGAAATTCTTTACCCAGAGGGTGGTGAGGCGTGGGAACAGGTTGCCCAGAGAGGTTGTGGGTGCCCCATCCCTGGAGGTGTTCAAGGCCAGCCTGGATGAGGCCCTGAGCAACCTGATCTAGTGGGTGGCGTCCCTGCCCATGGCAGAGGGGTTGGAACTAGATGATCTTTAAGGTCCCTTCCAACCCAAGCTATTCTATGATTCTATGCAGCTCCCAGGATCCCACTCTGATTGTGTGATAACAGCTTCTGTGACAGTGACCCCAAAACATCCTCCCCGCTCCATATTAAAGATGTCCTTTTATAAGATGTTTGAGTTTGTAGGCAGTTTTTAGGCCTTGGTGCCTGCCCTGCATGATTCTGGCAGGTGTTGTTTTGCCAGGCTGTGGCAGCTGCCCTGTTGTGCAGCTGTCTTTCCTCTTGCTTAACTGCTGCCTTTTTTTTTCCCCCTCTTTAACCTTTATTGTGCTCAAGGCAGCATTTTCCCAGTCTTCAAGGTTATATTTCTTCACTGTAGACAAGTAATTGACCATCAGTGAATTGTTTATAGCTTTGAGGACTCTATTTTCATTCTGTGCCTGTGCTCTCAAGGCCATTACAGTTGTCCCACATTCAAATGTCAGTGTTCTGATAATGCGTTGATAGCAAGTTGAGTAGGCCAGGACTGGGGCCTTGCAGAGTAAACCTCATGAAGGTTGTGGCCTCGTATTAGCAGTAGTAATGCTGTTCTTGCTGGACCGCAGGCGGCCAAATCTGTTGTGCAGAGAAGTCTGGAATGCATCTGTGCGAAGTATTGATTCTGTGGAAGATGAGTTACGAGTTTTTTGATGACAAGAATAGAGAATGTTTAAGTTCACTGCCTGTGAACATCACATAATTTTGTCCCTTAGTGTATTAACAGGCTTGAGTCAGTTCAGATGTGGGTCATCAGCGTGTGTTCTGAGAATGGTTTTGGAGCTGAGTATTGTAAAACTTGGAAAATAGAGCAAATGGCATAAAAACACTTGGCAGGAATGAGCATGAAAGTAAGGCTAGCTTGTACTGGACTGACATTGAGAAGAAAAAGAATCAAGGTGAAAATTTTAATTTTGTCCAGCTGTGGAATCATCTGGGGAAACTTCGTTGTCCTGTTTGGCCATTTATACCTAAACAGGGCTGTGCTTTGATAGGTGTGGGTTTGGAAACAATCCCACTTCTCAGAAGACCTTTTAACTGTTCAACTGAAGAAATTCACTGTAGTGTTACCTGCTGACCTACCTAAAACTGTGCCCAGCTAGGCACCAGCTAGAACAGCTTGATGTACTGTAAAAGAGATGTGAAATACACATTTCTTCCTTTGTCACCTCAGAATTAGTCGTGCTATAAACTGATACTTTATTGGAGCTATTGGAATCATAACAATTAGATGAGATGATGCGTTTTTCTTTCTTAATTTTGTGTTTTTATTACAGGTGAGATCTGCCGTGCACGTAAGGTTTTCTTCCACACAGATGCTGCACAAGCAATTGGTAAAATTCCTATGGATGTGAACGACATGAAAATTGATCTAATGAGCATCAGTGGCCATAAAATTTATGGGCCCAAAGGTATTTATTGAAGCACTTTTCTAAAGAATTGTAGTTCTCGTGCTTGCATTAGAAGGTAGGGTATACACTCAAGCCTGTCTGTCACAGTGACTGTTGCTACTTAAACTGTAGAAAATTGTTCCAGAACGGGTAGTGGACGGACTTTGGAGTAGTTCAGGCAGTGCTGTAAGGCTGACAGCTGTGTTAAGTGGACCTCATGCTTATGGGTTGTGAGGTGGCTTTGTTGAAAGAAGAAATGGTGTCTTATAATGATGGCAGCATTAGGATGAGTGGCTCTTCGGAAGTCATCTGCATGGTGTGAAGCAGCTTTGATACTGCAATGGTTGAAATGAAATCACAGTGCTGTAGGGCTACGTTTAAATCCAAGTGTAACTTGCAACATGGAGATCAAAAGATTAAGTGGAAAGTTTAAATTCTTGGTGATTTTGGTCATCTTCTATTCTGAATTGCTTCTTCCTACCCTTCCTCTTTTGTGCACCTTCCCTGCAGAATGGGGTTTAAAATCCAGCTACGGGTTTTGTAGCCGACTCAAATACTAAAAGTTTAGCTATTATCACCATTGCAGTCCATTTAGTTTGTAACACTTAATGTAGAAAGCCAGAAATCAACTTTGCTGTATTCTATGTGCTATTCAGAAACAAAAGGCAAAATGATTTCTTATTTTTTCAATATATAGAGCTGAAGACATAACTCTGGACAAGCATTATGTTTTCAAACACTAACTTTGGACAGGTGACAGACACAAATTTTCCCAACTTCTTATGACCAGAAGTTGCAACCATTCTTCCTGTGGTGACAGTCACTGGTTAGGTATATGCCAAAGAACATGAAGGCATGGAAATTGAGTTTCTAGGTGAGGAGACTGAAGGGTTAAATTAGGTGGCTGTAAAAACTGCCTCATCCAATCTGCCCGTTGGAGATCAGTGCCACTGATAAACATACAGACTGGGGGGCTAGAGGCTGGAGTACCAAGTCTTTAGGTGGCTCAAGTATGCTGGGAGAAACTGAACTTCTCCCATGTCTGAAGCTCTGGGAGCCTGACTTACTAGGAACATGAATGGTGGGAACAAACCTCATTTTCTAGAAAATACTGTGCTTCTGTATGCATTCACTACATTTTTCTCCAGTGAGGTGTCCAGATACATGTTTGCTGTGGAAGCAAGGAACGTTTCCAAATCTTGAGTCCCTTTTCATAATTCTAGAACTGTGCATGTATACCGCATAAATCCAACTGCTTTCCTTGTTTGAAGGGGTCGGTGCTGTCTATGTTCGCCGTCGACCGCGCGTGAGACTAGAACCCCTGCAGAGTGGGGGAGGCCAGGAGAGAGGGCTGCGATCTGGGACTGTGCCCACTCCGTTAGCAGTGGGCCTTGGGGCAGCGTGTGAAGTGGCACAGCAAGAGATGGAGGTACGTGGGAGAGCATGTTTGACCTGGATGACAGAAAATAATATAACAGGGCCAGCTGGATCTTAGGTTCCTTAGGTCTTTTTGTGTCCTTCTGTGTGAACTAAATTTGATTATCTTATTATAACATTAAGTAAAAGTGTTGGGATCTTCAGGTGTAACTGGAAGTTGATTTTCAGCTTTCTTAAATTCCTTTTTTCTTGAAGTGGTTTGAATCTTGTTTTACAACAGATTTACAGTTGGCCGTTTTAGTGAAATACAGCTTTAAGTGCTTGCGCTTGTCTCTCTGTTCTGCCCCAATGTATTAGCAGCCTCTCTGAAGCTGAGCAAATCATGCTTATGTAACGTATATTGAAACAATGAGATTTTCTAATCCACTATTCCAGTGCATTATCTATTGGACTGGATGATCTTTAAAGGTCCCTTCCAATCCAAACCATTCTATGATTTTGTGATTCTGTTAAATGTATGTATGTTCAAGTTTACTGCAGCTTTGCAACTAATAATGTTACAGTGTTTTCTTTTTCTTGGTCAGTAAAGTTTATTTGCTAGACCTGGTGTTTAAGGCTCTGCATGCTGCTGTACCTGTTTATGCACCAATGCATTCCTCACAGCTGGAACGTAAAAAACATTTAAATACTGCCAGTGGGATACATAGGCCAGGATAGCTGTACAAATCAAATGGAGGTTTTTCCTGGGAGACAGGCAGAGATCTGAGCTGTGTGGTTATGGAAGTCTTGTTGCTGGCGGGAGAGCTCGCAGAGTCTGAATTTTTGAATTCTACAGGAGCCTCAGATCTAGAATCTTTTTCTAGTCTCTGAGAATTTTGACATTAAAAAAAAAGTCATATTTGAGAATGCCTTGTTTCTTTTTAAAGCTTTTTTGAGAATGTGACCAGGCAATTATAAATAAATATGAATTGCATGTGTGTGTCTGACCATTTCTGTACCCTAGAGCTGATACCATACCTTACTGCTTTTTTTGTGTAAGTGACCTCGGTCTTCAGTCTAGAATGAGGTTATGCTCATGGGCAGTTCTCATTTAGGAGGTTATGTGTTGTAAAGTCACATTATGGTTGAGTTCGCAGTAATATGTGTATGTGTGTTTTTATGTAATACAGTTTGAGAGCTTCTAAGAAAGTAAGAGACACTTCTGCCATAGTAGATGCCCTTTCTTGTGTTGCAAAATAAGTCATTTTTTGTATTGCCTAACTTGTCTTTAAGCACAAATAGCTTGGCGTGTTTACAAAAGACAATTTGACAGTTTGTATATATAGATCTTTCCGAATGATTTTTAATGTTTTTGAAGACTGAACTAGTTAGGACCAAACTGGTAATATTCTCTTTTAAACAGTCTCTAGAGTACTCAAAGCTTTAAGTTTCAAATGTGTTCTTTCCCCAGTCTAACCAAATGCAGCTACTTCTGTCTACTCATGGCTGCTCATGAGCAGTTTGAGTGAGCTCAGACATGCTAGAATTAGTGATCTGTTGATTTTTTTTTTTCCTCTCTTTTCTGGTTTCTTTGCTAGTATGACCATAAGCGAATCTCACAATTGGCAGAGCGACTGGTTACAAAAATAATGAGTGAAGTTCCTGATGTGGTTATGAATGGAGATAGAGAACATCGTTATCCAGGTAATATTAGCAGAATCCTGACCCTATTAGCTGGCTCCTTGTTGTTAACGTCCATGCCTGAATAATGGAGATTAGCCACATGCTGTGCAAGTACTGCCATGTGGATTTGCTCTAGATTTCTGTTGCTGGGAATTCTCCTTTTTTCTATTTCATTTATTTTTATGTAGGATGCATCAATTTATCTTTTGCATATGTGGAAGGGGAGAGTCTTCTGATGGCTCTGAAGGATGTGGCTCTATCTTCAGGAAGGTAGGTGGAATATGTAGGAAGGAGAGCAGTATCTTGTAGAGAAAGTAATGTCTGCTAATAAAGTTACTAATAAGGAGTGGTCTCCACTGTGCCCTGTACTTTCTTGTTTGGTTGATGAGTCAGCCTGGCATTGACTGCATTCTGAGATGGAGTTTCTCTTAAGTGGCACATTGCAAAGGAAGGTCAAATGTATTCATCCTGAAAGCAAAAAAGCAGAAATTGCTATCTGCCAGCTTTGCGGATTTCTTAACTGTGGTCTGAGCAGCCTTGACTCGTAGCTGCCAGTGACACTTTCATTCCAAAGGCTACCATCATTTGATCCACTACAGCTTCTGTCCTTCAGCAGGATTTCACACAAGTGAAATTTTCACATAACTAGAATCTAGTGAGTCTGGACACATATCTGAATTAAACTAGTTAATAGTGCCAATGTTTAATGCAAAAGTAGAAAGAAAGTTCAATACATTCCTGCAGAGCTGTGTTGACTCTACAAGAATGACCAATGACATTTCTGTTACTAAGACCATCTTCATGCTTATGATGAAGTTAATGAAGTGTAAAGACGCCCTCCTTTCCTCACCTTTGAGAACAAAGCAGTTAGAAATGCATATCTTAATTAGAAATGTGTTGGCACTATGAACAGAGAGAACAAGTTTTCACATGACTGTGAAGCCCAACACTTCTGTCATGTTAAATCTCTTCTGAGGCTCTGCTTCGTGCACATTTTTAAGCAGTCCTATGGTTTGTGCTGCACGTTGCTACCTGTGAAAATTGAGTAACAACGTGTAACCAGTTTTTCCTACTGCTTTGAGATGGAAGTTTTGTCTCCTGACTTTATGTAGCTAGATCATCGTGTTCTGTATTCCTCTGTGCACTGTTTTTCATTGACAGCAATACGAATCAGGTAGCAATTTAGGAAGCCTTTTTTCTTTTTTATGTGCCCGTTTATAGGTTATTGTCTCTGGCTATTTCTGCCTTGGCTCTTGTCTTCTTTTTACAGCCTCCACTTCAGCTACCTCAGTCTGCAATACTACTGCTTCTGTTTGGCATTGTATTAATTCTTAGAACATTATCTATGCTCTCTCTTCTTTCCTCATGCTTCTAACTTATTACCCTCATTCCATTCTAATGCATTCCCCTTCTGTACTTTTTCCTTAGCAGGAGAAATACCACTCTTCTTGCTCCTGTTTCCTCATGTTCAGTAGTAGTTTCCAAAAGGCTGGGGAACCTGCTATAGGTTATTGTAAAGATTCACAGTAATATTGAATGTCTGTAAATGACGTGTTCTTTGTTGGAGATTAGTGAAATGTAGTATCTGCACGTGAATAGAAGCGTGAAATTGGCCTTTCTTCCCTTTCCTTAGTGCTTGCACATCAGCTTCTCTGGAGCCTTCCTATGTTTTGCGGGCAATTGGAACAGATGAAGACTTGGCTCACTCCTCTATAAGGTGTGTGGAGTGGTTTTCCCCGTTGCTTCCAAATATGCTTCTTTTCTGCTGAAAGTGGACGGTGGTTTTGCTTCACCCATCTGTAGGCACACTATTCCAGTTCTTAATGTTTTTCTTTTAGATTTGGCATTGGTCGTTTCACTACTGAAGAAGAAGTAGATTATACAGTGCAGAAGTGCATCCAGCACGTTAAGAGGCTTAGGGAAATGAGGTGAGCCATCTTCTTATTGAACTTAAAGACTTTGTAGGTATGATAATCATTTGAGGAATTGGATTTAGTTGAAAGTAATTGTTTATTTTAAAAATCTGTCAGTGTCCCTGTATATAAGCAAGTAGTATTGTCAGAGTATGTAGTGGGCCAGATTTTAACAGTAGCAAAAAATTTTTAAGCAAACAAACGTTTTAACAATTTTTCTCCCAGATCCTGCCGTTGTCAAGGAAATAGGGTGAGTAGGGCAAGCACATAGGGTGGTACCTAGAATTTTCTAAGCTAGGGATGGTATTACTGTGTTTATGTATTTTGTTTTATTTTGGGGACACTGAAATATTCCTGATTTATCTGGCCATTATCAAATATGAGTCTCTAGGAAGCGCATGTACTTTATGCCTAAAATGCAGGAAATGAGCTGAGGCACCTGCCCTCTCCCCTTTTGTATTTTGTCCAAGGGCAGTACAGGGGATTGCTCATGTGAAGCTCACTGACCTCCAGAAGGGGAAGATAGATAAATAGATAGATATCTCTTAATTTTTGTGTAGTTGATGAAATTGCCTGTTTGGTTACTTACTCACCCTCAGTAAGTTTGCAGATGACACCAAGTTAGGTGCGTGTGTCGATGTGCTCGAGGGTAGGAAGGCTCTGCAGGAGGATCTGGATAGGCTGGACCGATGGGCTGAGGCCAACTGTATGAAGTTCAACAAGGCCAAGTGCCGGGTCCTGCACCTGGGGCGCAACAACCCCAAGCAGCGCTACAGGCTGGGAGATGAGTGGTTGGAAAGCTGCCTGGCCGAGAAGGACCTGGGAGTATTGGTTGATAGGCAGCTGAATATGAGCCAGCAGTGTGCTCAGGTGGCCAAGAAGGCCAACAGCATCCTGGCTTGTATAAGAAGCAGTGTGGCCAGCAGGACTAGGGAAGTGATTGTCCCCCTGTACTCGGCTCTGGTGAGGCCGCACCTCGAGTACTGTGTTCAGTTTTGGGCCCCTCGCTACAAGAAGGACATGGAGGTGCTCGAGAGAGTCCAGAGAAGGGCAACGAAGCTGGTGCGGGGTCTGGAGAACAAGGCTTACGAGGAGCGGCTGAGGGAGCTGGGGTTGTTCAGCCTGGAGAAGAGGAGTCTCAGGGGCGACCTCATCGCTCTCTATAGGTACCTTAAAGGAGGCTGTAGCGAGGTGGGGGTTGGTCTGTTCTCCCACGTGCCTGGTGACAGGACGAGGGGGAATGGGCTAAAGTTGCGCCAGGGGAGGTTTAGATTGGATATTAGGAAGAACTTCTTTACTGAAAGGGTTGTTAGGCATTGGAATGGGCTGCCCAGGGAAGTGGTTGAGTCACCATCCCTGGAGGTCTTTAAGAGATGTTCAGGTGTAGAGCTTAGTGATATGGTTTAGTGGAGGACTTTAGTTAGTGTTAGGTCAGAGGTTGGACTAGGTGATCTTGGAGGTCTCTTCCAACCTAGACGATTCTGTGATTCTGTTATTGTTTTTGATGTTGTCGTCCAGTGAATTTTAGATTTAGATAACATTCATTTTTCTCTTCTTTACAGTCCTCTCTGGGAAATGGTGCAGGATGGAATTGACCTCAAAAGCATTAAATGGACTCAGCACTGAGAAAACAAGCTCTATCCGTGGACTAGACGGATGTGGATTAAAATGCATTTTCTGTACATTCCTGAACAAAAATCATGCAGCACTTTTCTGTTTTTCTTGTCACTTGCAATTTAGTTGGAAAACTATCTTTTCTGGTAACAGTCTTAAAAAGCCAAAATGAAACAAGTCTTTATTCTGGAGGAAGGCAGGATGATATCAAACCCATTACATTTATATTTACCCACAGAAATTTATGCTGAGACATAATTTATTTCGAAATGTATTTCTTAATGTGAAAAATGAGATCAGCTTGTTACTCCTGTGTTTGTGGAATCCTGGTGAGAGGTTCCTTCTCAAGCATCCTGTATAGCTGTTCTGCTTGCAGTACAGACCTGTTGGCAGGCCTCCAGTTCATTTTGTTTGAGGCGAGTACCCCTGCAACTGCAGATGTTTTTGTGCTGCTTAAATATTTTGTGAAATTCTCACACAGTAAGAAGTTCAGCGTTTCTAGAGGAAAAGGATGCCTCAGTGTGGCTATGTGCCTTCACAGTTAAGTTGTATGTGGAGTTAAGAATTTTTTTTACCAAAAAAATAATGTGTTTTGCTATTTTCCATGATTCTTTTATTTTATTTTTTTTTTGGAGGGGGGAGGTGGTTGATGCTTGCATAGGCCAATGTGCATTAATCCAAAACGTTTTTCAGTGTTACAGAACTTAAAATACAATGATGATGCACTTTGCTATCCCTTCCACTGAGTTTTTTTCCATGCATTTTTTATATAAAAAGGAAAACTTGAATGACCGTGAGAGGGGAATATGCAGAATATGTCAGCTTCAGTTGCAATACCAGTTTAGTTGGAACTGTGGTGGTGGTGGTGGGGAAGCACATGAAGTGCAGTGTTTTCTGGTTTTGTTTGTTTGTTTGTTTGTTTTTTCATTTGTTGTGAGTCCTTTGCCATTACTTTGCTTATGGACACTTGGCTTCTGTTGCTTTTGGGAGCCTTGCTCAGTTGAGCCTGGGTGTTTTGTCTTTAGATAAGAACATGTGGTTCTGGATTTCTCTTTGCATGCCAGAGTTTACTTCTGTCCTATTTGAGACTTCCACAGGAATCCATTCCCTGCAAGTGTTGGGGAGAAGTGTCTGTAAAATGGGTTTGAGATGAATTCATATCAATGTTTCTCCTTTCTTATTTTTTTGATATTTTCAGTAGGAAACTTAACCCAGTATTACGAAGTGCCTTTGTATCAGTTGCATAAGCAGACAGCTCTCAGATTGGTTGGTTGGTTGATGGATGCTGTAGTAGCTGTTGGATTTAATATACTTTACAGACAATATGTCACCAGTTCTGGATCATTTCTGTTTTGAGGAAGAACCACTTTACGTAGAAGCTAAAGCTAATTCTCACGGGGTGGATTGTATTACAAAAGCTTGTTTGTTTTTCTGTTACCAAGGACAGATTTGGTTGTTTGTAATGTGAACCTAATCCTGAATTGTTCTATTTGAAATTATCAGCTTTAGCAGCTTTAATATTGTAGGACTGGCACCTTATGTTTCATCACAACATTTTTAAAACTTCCATATGCATAACTGGATTTTAGAGGTGTTTGTTTTATGTTTTATCCATGCGCCATGTATGGTTTCTGAATTAAGCATGTAATAGGACTTTACCGGTGTGTTTTGGAACTGTATGTTTATGAAATTGTTCTTTGTGTGTCATGGATGATAAAAATGCAGATAAGACTTAAACTTGGCTACTTTCAGTCTCTGTTAGTGATTGTAAACTTAGAGTAATATCAAGAAAAAAGTTTAGGGCACTAATTATTTTGGGGGGATCCTCCTTTCTGGCTGAGCCTCTGCAGCATAATCATTAAGTTGCTAAGTTGCAGCCTCCCATTAGAGAGCAGTGAAAGATAGACTCCTAAGTTTTCTGTGAACGCTTATACAAGCCCTTTCTGTCATCTAGTTGACGTTTGACTTTCGATGAGTCACTCCTCTCAAACTTAATGTCCAATCTGATGTAATATATTTTTTAAAACTCACATAGCCTAGTTTGAGAGAGAGAAAAGGGAACTCAAATCTCGAAGATCCTTAGTGCCTTTTATATACTAATATTTCAAATATAAATGCTACATGTAAAGGTTTGGGCAACTCATTCACACTATTAACTAATGTTTGTTTGAAAATGCTTATAGGTCAAGATGTGGAAAAATTAATAATGGAGATAATTCTCTTTCATGAGAGAAATAAGAAATACCAAGGACGAATGTCTAGTTCTAAACCACAGAATGCAGTTACAGGTTTTTGTACAGGGAAGTAAACTTCTTTGGAAGCGGGGTGTTTACAAATGTAATGAGTTGTAACCTGAAGCTGTGGGGTTTGTGGGCTTTTTGGGTGATTAATTGGAGCCATCTGCAGGACATTAATTTAATAATATGATCTGAAAAATGTGAGGATTTAGTGTCGTCATTCTGTGAGAGTCATAAAAATTGAGCCAGTAACAGACAAGAATGAACTTAACTTTCAGTAGTGTAAGATAGTTAGGAAATATGCAAGGAAAGCAAAAAAAAATGCCCTTGATGGGTTTTAGCACTTCTAAAAGCTGACAGAACATACCGCCTAACTACAAAAGCAATGTTTCTCCAGGAAGGCTAATACAGAAGTAGACAGTTACCTGTTTTAGACTTGTGGAGACAGAGAAGAAGAGGGTGGGTTAAAAGATTTGTTGACAGTGCTATACAGCCAGCCAAAAACTGTTACTGGGGATTTTAAAAATGACAAATTAACATAAAAGCTCCCAACACAATGTTGCCTCATTTTGGATCCCGTATCTGCCTGATTAACTGGACTGCTGTTCTCTGCTGTGACTTCAGTTACTTTCCAACTGCTGTCAGGTCAAATTGGTTTTGCTAACAGTATGTACACCCTGTGCTTGGAAACGGTACAGTTTCGCAAAGCTGAGTTCTCCAAAGTTGGCCTTAATAGATCTTCACCACTGAAGACAGTTTTGATTAAATCTCAGGGTGGTAAATAAGGTTCCACATTGGAAGAAACTGAATGTCACTCTTGAAAACGGACAAGCTGAATGCTTG
Organism: Anser brachyrhynchus; assembly: GCF_964034855.1. Lineage (NCBI taxonomy): Eukaryota > Metazoa > Chordata > Aves > Anseriformes > Anatidae > Anser > Anser brachyrhynchus. The sequence continues at coordinate 15,198,745 of NC_137734.1, read as the reverse complement.
GAAGAACTGAGCACTGACAGCTGATCTTCCACACTCCTGTCCAAAAGAATAATGAAAAAAGTCTGGTACAAGATACTCTAATAAGAAGTAAATCTCTTTCTTTAAACAATCAAAGTGGTTTTGTGCTAAGTAGGTGTAGTAAAACATTTAGACAAAGTATTTAATTTAGGGATGTGAGATATTTTTAAAAATAACTATACAGTTATCAATAAAGCAATTTGAAACAAATATCTGATTTATAGATTTCAAGTACAGATACAAATGAGGAATGAAAAAAATGCTGGGAAGGTTCTGTAAGGATTATTTCTATTGAACATTTGTAAAAATGATCTGGGAACAATTAAAACTTGCAGTTGGCACATAGTAGTCAGGAAAAAAAAATGCAAGCTATTTGATAAGTGGATTCATTCATCCAAAATCCATCCTTGTACAGAGGAATGAATAGGATCAGAGATTATGGTTCCCTCAAGCTTTACTTTAAAATGTGTTAATTTTTTTCCTCGCTTTCATACCTACCATCCTGCTTCAGTTTTGGTTTAGGCAGAGGGCACAGATAAATTAGCTCTTTCAGAATTTTCCTATTACCTCCTAAATTCAAATCCCACTCTTTTCCAATATCCTTCTCTGCTTGTCCCTGACATGCATGATATGAGGATGCCTGGAGGACATCATTCTCAATGGACTTTGTCTTTTAATCTGCCATCCAGTGTTTTGCTTTCCAGAGGTACTGTGCTTTCTTTTCCCTCTGCTGTTGGTGTCTAACTGCATTATGATGCCAGTTCCTTTTTGGCCACTTGGCATGCTCCCAATAGCAGCCCAGGATTTGGTTCCTTCTCATTCAAATTACAAACAAATTTGCTTCTGTTCCTCTTGAATGAACTAAATATTGTCTCCACATGAAAATTTGGGTATGGCTGTGAAGACACTGAGGTCTGAGTTGTGGAGGTAATCCGTATCACATGCATCTGTGCTAGACTTTGCTCTAATTGAACTACAGCAGAGACCATAACATCTGAGGTGCTGGCTTCAGCCTGCAAGGACAGACAGTGGCCTGCAGCTGGCCAGGCCATCATGACTCACTCTCCAGCACCTCTCATGCACTTGGTACAGATACAGTCTAGAGACCTAAATGAGAATGATAGCAGTCGGTCCTATATATTTTTTTTTGCTGGTCCACACAGCAAATGTCACGTGTTTCTTAAGGGACTGGAGCATCTCTCCTATGAGGAGAGGCTGAGAACTGGGACAGTTCACCCTGGAGAAGAAGAGGCTCAGAGGGTGTCATCAGTGTCTATAAATGCCTGAAAGGAGGGTGCTGAGAGGACGAGGCCAAGCTCTTTTCAGTGATGCCCAGGGACGGGACCAGAGGCAATGGGCACAAAAGCACATGCAAGGCACTCTCGGAACATAAGCAAATGTTTCTGTGCTGGGGGGGGGGGGGGGGTTTGAGCACTGGCACAGGTTGTGGAATCTCTCTCATTAGAGATAATAAAAACTGTCTGGGCATGGTGCTGGGCAACCTGTGCTGCGTGGCCCTGCTTGAGTAGGGGTTGGCCCAGATGTTTTCCAGAAATCCCCTCCAGCCTAAAGCATTCTGCTAATTTGTGAAGTGAACCAGGCCGTATTTCAGCAGCAAAAAATAATATGGTGACTCAATGTGTTGCATGAAAGCTGAATGAACACTCCTCGTTTTCTTCTGACCTGGGATCTCCAGCACTGCCCTTCTGTTATCCTACATGAAGCCCTGAGCTGCTAGTGCTCCTGGTTCCCCTGGCATATTCTGGGCAAGCAGTTTGCCACTACATCCCAGGCATGGCAAGCCCAGTGGTGGATGCCTCTGGTGGTTTTCTCTGTGTGTGCAGACACTAACAGTGGCAGGTGTCACTACCGATATGAACAGATGAATTACAGGATGCTACATACAGCCACCTTGACCCAGGACACAGCTAACGAGATGAAAGGGAGTTGTTAGCATGACACAACTGATACATTTTCAGGGCAGCCATACCATAAGTGGAAACAGATTATGAAAACAGTAAAGCCAGGGCTAACAAGGAGAAGATGTGGGCTGTGCATTGGAAAGGGATGAGGGTGGTGAGGAAAAAGAACCTGGGAGGAGTGAGAAGGGATAGAAACCATGGGGTGGTAGCGTGGGGGCCCTGCTGAGCAGCCTCATCCCGACACCTCAGGACAAAGGGGCCTGGCCCCTGCTGCTGCTAGGTGATGAGAAACAGCCAAGCCAACCCAGCTGATGGACTCCCAGAGTCAGTGGGAAAAAAATAAATTGCTGTATGAGGTGATTATTTTTGTTTGTTTCTTGCAGGAGGCTATGCAGTGGTTTTTTTTTTTTTCCCCTCCTCTGCTAGAAATGAAAGCTACAGCATTATCCATTGTCCATCGAGGTGCTGTGACGGAGTATCTCCTGAGGAGCATTAGCTGCTCTTCAGGTTAGGATGCTCTCGGGTTATGTGCACTACAAGTAAATTTAATCAAGCAAAGTGCAAATACAGCAAAGGGAAGTTGCAACCAAAAGGGCACTGATTCAGGGTAACCTGACTTAATTCTGCAACAGGTTTCCAAGTGAAGAAGTCAGGAACAACCTGTCTCCTCAGGGCTCTTATATTTGTTAAAAATTTGATGCCTCTGCTTCCTCAGCAGTTACACCCATGTTCACTTGTACTGCCTTTAATTTCCAGAAAACGTGTCATATCATCATCGTACTACTATTGTGCCGGAGCCAACAATGCAGATCGTCTAGTAGAGATGCGGCGTTGCTCTGCTCAGCCGTCTACCTCCGACTTTGCCTTAAAAAAGGGCAGCGCTGCCCTCACAAACGCGTGTCCCCGCCCCGCCCCTCCCCAGCCACCCCTGAGACGAGGCGCGGCTCTCGCGTTGCGCATGCGCCGGCCGCCCCCGCTCTCGGCCCCTTCCGCCCCGGGCAGGACGGAGGCGGGGCGGGATCCGGGGGCCGCTGCGCGCACCGCGAGGCTCCGCCCCCTCCGCCCGCCGAGCTCGGGCCCCGCCCCTCCCTGGCGGCGCCGCAGCGAGGCGGCCATTTTGTGGCGCTGCGCGGTCGGTGGCGCTGGGCTCGGCGCGCAGCGGGGCCCGGGGGCGGTTTCGCTCCGCTCTCACCCTTTGTCCCGTGCAGAGCCCTCGGTAAGAGCGCGGCGGCGCCCGGGCGGGCCGGGCCCGCGCCTCCCGCCCGCCCCGCGCTGCGGGCCCGCGGCGTGGCGAGGCGAGGCGAGGCGAGGGGAGGGAGGCCGGGCGCGGCGCGGCTGGCACGCGGCCCCGCGCACAAAGGGCCGGGCCGGGCCGGGCCGGGCCGGGCCGGGGGCGCCGAGCGGGCGCCGCTTCCGCCTCGCCGGGGCCGGGGGGCCTGGGCCGCGCCCCCGCCCCCCCGCTCCCTCTCGCCTCGCCTCCGCCCGCGCCCGGCGGCCCGCGGAGCCGCGCGGCCCGGCGCGGGCAGGTGAGTAGGAGCGCGCCGAGCGCCGGCGCCGCGGGGCCCGGCCGGCGGGGGCGGCCGAGTGACCTTGCGGCGGCGCCGGGGCCGGGGCCGGGGCCGGGCGGGCGGCGCCGCGGTGGCCGCAGGGCGCGGGGCCCGGGAGAGGCGGCGAACGGGCCCCGCGGCGCGGGCGGGGGAGCGGCGGGGCCGGGTCCCGGCGGGGGCTGCGGCGGGAGGTGCGCGGCCGGGGAGGGGCCGGCGGCGGAGCCCGGCCCCGGCGGCGTCAGGAAGCGGCGCGGGGCCGCTCCCGGCCGGCCCCGGTGGGGCTGTGCGGGGGGCGTCCGCGGCTGCTCCGCGCCCGGCCCCGGGGACGAAGCGGGGCGAGCGCTGTGCGCGTTGCGGGTAAGAAGGTCCCTGGTGCCTGCGGTGCTGCCACCGCGCCTCGGGGTTACCCTGTGAGCGTTAGGGAGGCTGCCGTGCAGTAATTTCAGTCTGTTTTCTAATAATAAAAATCAGCTCTGGGGTAAGAAACGTGTGCTGAAGTGGGTCCCCCTGCCTAGTGTCTCTCTGAGCTGTCTCGAAAAATCTCTCGGCTCTTGTTTTACTAGTCGTTCCTAAACTTATCCATTCTTCTTAGCTACTTTCTTATCCACCTCGATGTGCTGGGTTTAGGCAGGAATATCGGCAGGTTGTTCCCTCGGTGCACTCCTTTTAAAGGTTGCTTCATCAGGGGTTCTGTGTTCACTGGATGGTGGATATTCATGCATAGCCGACGGCAGGGTGTTGTGGTGACCCTCTCCCATGAAGTTGCAGAGGTATGGTGTTGAACCACCTGTGCTCTGGTTGATGTTTGCTTTGTTAACATGCTCTTACGTGTCAGGTTGACTGGAAGGGATGTCTTAATGAGAGCGATGGGTGTTCTTTGAGAGGATTCAGAGTTGTAAACAAAAGTAGGTGATGCTTGCTGGAAAGCTTAAATATACAGCAGAGCTTTACACCTTTTCTGAAGAATACCGACCGCTTGGTTTGGTTCATGTTGTGTTTCACATCATAGCGTGTTGTCTTAGTCCTCTACAAATCTGCAGCTCGTTGTCAAAAGGAACACCTGCAACGTTGTGGTTGCTTGACTGGAAATATCTCAAATGACTTTTTAATTTGGAAAGTTCCTTGTGCATGAAAGGTTATCTGCTTCTTGAAAAGCAGATATGCTTTTGCATGAAACTGTTTTTCAGGTTGTTACCTTTTTTTCTTATCTGCGTTGTAAATTACTGTTTAAAACTGCTAGAAATTATATAGTTGAATATATAGATGAATCCTCTAATATGGGATTGCCTGCTTTTCGTAAAGGTATAAGTCTTATTTTCATAAATACATTTTCCATTTTAATATGAATCTGGAGAGCATAGTTTTGTCTTCTCATTTGTGAGTCTGCTGTTAAATGTCCTTGAAGATCTGTGAATAACTGTGCTTGTTTTAATTCCCTCTGTTAGGGAGTTTGTGGATGGTTTAGTAGCAATTCTGTCCGTAACTTCACTTCGATAAGGATGCTTATAACTGAAAACTGCTTGTTTGGGTTTTGTGAGGAGGAGGCAGTTAGTTTTTAGCATGGCTCTTCTCTGGGTAGTGTTCCACAGAAGGAAAATTTCAGCATGAGGAGGTCTGCTAAGCAATGAAAGAGTAAAGAGGTTTTCCGTCCCTTCTTTTAAATACAAAATATATATGTTGCTACTTAAACTGCTTGGCTTCTTTTTTTTTGTGAGTTGTAATCCTAGGAAGACGGTTTGTACTTTCAGAGATGGAAAAAAATGTTCCTTTCATCAGGGGTTGGATTATAAAATGGCAGATTACAAAGTATGGTATCTTGCAGGGAGTTCTTATGGTGTGCTCTGTTGAGGTGACTTGCCTAGAGGTGTCTGTGAAATGTTGCTTATTTTCACCAGTTTGCATGACTCCTGAAGAGTTCTTCACGTGCAGCAGTAGGGAGACTTTCTGAGTTATGGGTTTTCCTGCTTTTTTTCAAGTAAGAAAATGCACCATTGGAGAAAGAAATATTGATGGAGCAACAGTTTGTTAAAATTCAGAATTTTTAAGTCTTTGCTTCTTAACCTTTGCCTTTGAAAGAGTGACTTGTTCATCTATTAGAAATGGGAAAATTTGAAAGGTTCTTTGAGCGTTTTTTGGTTCTTCCTATATTCTTTGAAGAAGGCATGTATTTGTGTCATGAACTATATAGCAACTGCAATGCAGTTATCAAAAGGTGATACAGGGATAAGGTACTAGAAAATGCACTCTTACTCTTGTGTCTGTTCTATGTCACGGTGCCTTGTGGTGGTCACAGGTTTGAACTTTCTGTATATACAGTTCTTTGTGGACTGTTACTGCTGTTGTGTTGCCTGCATTGATTTTTGCCTCCATTTATTCTTTATTGCAGTCTAAAAGTTGGTTTTAATTGGTTGCCCACAGGATTGGCTTGGCTTCTGCTACTTGTTAAGAAAAAAACATCTGTCTTTGCAGGTAAGAGACTTTGAATTGAAGACTTCTTTTTATGCTTGTTGAGTATATCTTAAGAAATAACTGAAGCTTTTGGAATCCGTGAATTAGTATCAAAACATTTGGGTCAAATTATCTGTAGCTGGTCTTATTCCTTTGACTCCCACTGGTGATGGTTGTTCTGGCAGTGTTGTTCTTGTAAAACAGAATCTTCTGCCAAACTAATGTTTTGTTGTTTCATCAGCATGTGGTAGTCTGTAACGTTCTCTCAAGTTATTCTGCACTGTTTGAAAACGTAGCTTTTGGAGTGCAGAAGTTAATTCAGAAGTAATTGGTTCTATTTTGCTTTTGCAGTATTTAAAGGGATCAGATAGTTATCTGTCAGCTAATTCAAATTATGCTAATCTAATGGGTTAATTTTAGCATTTAAAAAATCCAAAAACCAAATAAAAGCTGTAGTCTGCAATCCTAGGTATTGCTACATAGTGCCAGCCTGGATACTTTAAACTCTTGCTACAGCAGCAATGTTATTCCAGTTCTTAGCCTTCATCCAGGAACTGCCAGGTACGTTGTGTGTGTACCATGTAGGCATTGTACTTCATAGGGAATAAGTTGAATCTTCTAACCTTGTCCTGAATTGAAAAAATACATGTATCTTAAAAGGCTAGTCCCGGGTTGTTTTATCAGTTGATGCCTATGACCCAACTTTTCTGTTTGTTTTAGTGACTGGTGCCTAGGGGGAAGAAACCATCTTGTATACACCCTTTTGTAGTGTAACATCTACATTTTTAAAAGATGGTGCTGTCAACATGCTATTAAAATTGATCAGATGACTTGGATTAATTCTAGACAACTTTGTACTTTCCATTTCTGACCTCAACTTGTTAATGGGGATGGCTTGTCCATAGTAGAACTTGAGGATCTAGTCTCCAAGATTTCAAGCGTACAAAACAACAACAAAAAAGGACTTTGCCTTAAAGTATCTGTTTATACAGGAGGAAAAGCAGGCAGCCTGAGTATTGTTCTTACAGCCCAACAGACTGCCTTCAGTGCATACCTTAGAGGCGCTAACAGCCCGTTCTGTGCCTGGTGTTGCCTCTGCATGTATATTTGTTTTTAACAAGTGATCAGTGAAATACTTGACAGGATTTTGCTTTTAGTGTTAGTTTGAAAATTAGAGCGAGTGACTTATTGTCTCCTAAGTGCATTTTTGAAATAAATCTGACTTGTATGTAAAAATATGAAATTTGGCCCTTTTGTTATTACTCTTATTATTTAAAACACAGAAGCAAAACTATTGCTTTTTTAAAGCAGTGAAATCCTGATAAGTTTTGCAGCGGTTATGTTTTGAGTTAAATTTTTTTTTTTTTGACAAAAATACTTGTTTACAACTTTTATGCCATGTCCCTGTTAGCTCTTGTTTAATATTGAGCACTTATTTAGTGTCATGCATGGCATTAGTTACTCAGAGGTCACTGCAGCTAGTTTTTCTAGTGACTATATGCCTCTGTCACTGTGTTCTTTTGTCAGTAGTGATTAAGTGGACCTAAATAGTACGCTTAGTAATAATACTTTATGATATTTCTTAGCATTAATAAGGAAGCTTTGAATTCAGTGCAAGACTGAGCTGCTTGTATTATCCCAGAAGCGACGTTAATGTTTTCAGATGCTTGAACTCCTAAGAATTCTTTTCGTAGCCTTATCTGTTAATTTGCCTTCTGGGTTAGGTTCACAGAATCTAGTAAATTAGTAAATACAGTTACCTAACAGGCTGTTGATTCTGATGTATTTTACACAAGCACATCTGAGGAGAAATTCCTTCCCAAGATGGCTTTGTTCAACTAATGGCCAGATCAGATTGTCATGCCTTTTGCATTAGAAAGGAAGTGGCTATGAAAAAGTAATCCTCCATTTAATAGAAAAAACTTAAAATGCCTGACTCCTGATGCATAAAAACTTTTGAAATTAATTTATTTGTATAATAGGTAATACAGAAAAATGTAAACCTCTTAGCAAGTTTTACTATAATTACGCTATTTTAGTTTTTTAAAGCATAAATGCAGAAACAGGGTTGCTTTTATAACCCTTGGTTGTCTCAGGATCATCTAATTTGAAAGCAGTCCTGTAGTATAATATGGTAAACTCTTATATTTTGCAGTTGCCTTTAGTGTGGCTTCTTTAAAGTAAGCAGAATTTTAATTTTAACTTCAATGTCAAAGATTGCTGCTGATGCTAGGCAAATTTAAAATAAAGCTGCAGAATCACTGAAAAATATTGTGGTTTTAAAACAGTGCAGAAAGTCTCATGATTTATTAGATGTGTACTTATCATAGATAGTTCTTGGACCTGTTTATTTTTCATGTGGACTTTTTTTCTGTTGGAAAGTGATTGGGCAATGAACATTATTCTCTAGTTAAATGTGTGACTAGAAGAGATAAATGCAAAGTGTTGCTTTATTACGTTGCTGTGAGTAGGGAAAGTTGCTTTTTAAAATATAATCCTTGAGGGTTAGCATATATTTCCCTTTCTGTTGCTGTCATTCCTCGGTGAAGTAGGGGGTTTTCTAGTGGTATGTAGAGGTAGATTTTTCAGATGTTTTCATGTTCATCTTGGAAGTTCCAGTGTCTTGTTCAAGACGGTCTAGCAAGGAATCAGATGCTCGCGTACACTGGGCAGAGCAGCAGAGCTGACGCTGTGCCAAGGAGCTTCTCTCCTGTTGGCAAGGGTCTCCCCGTGCTTGGCTCCTGTCAGCTGGGTGTGGGCCAGTGCCCTCTAACAGCGGTGTGTTGCTTGAGGCCATTACTGCACAGAAGGGGTTAACTCTGGTTTGTGGGCAACAGAACAAAATACTTAAGTACTCATTTGAGTAACCATCATGCAAACAGAAGAATTTATTCAGTTCTTCCCTGTGGAAGAATTATTACTCTTGTTTTCATTAAATACTGAGTTCAGCCTTATGCCATGTGGTTAAATTGTTGGATAGTGACTTTACCTAGTAGTTTAGGATGTAATCAAGGCGTTGCTACTCTAAACTGTTTGGAAGACCTGGGCAGGCAAATGTAGCTGACTTTAAAATTGGATACAGGGATACAGTACTCAACTGAGTGTGAATGTTATAACTATCAGTTGGTCATATCTTTGGTGTATAGCCTAAAAGATGGTCTTTCTGGTGGTGCTTTGCCTCTTGGTGTTGCATTGTATCGTCTGGTTCATCCTCAATTTCAAATGTCTAATAAATATTATAATGCCACTTACATGTGACCTTAGAGGTCTTCCATGCAGTTACTGAACTGGTTTGTACTCTAGGAAGTCAAGAAGGTAAGGTGGTTCAGATGAAACAAGGCGCTACTGCTGAGCATTTAGGATAAGAGGCTGGCTTCTGAACTAGTGAATCGTGCTAGTATTATTATGCTGCTTTCAGACTTCAGTGAAGCTTTGTCAAGAATAAGTGAGAATTACCTAGTTTTCTGTTTATCTTGTACTTCTGATGTGACCTCAGGTTGTTCTTTAGAATGTATACAAGGTAACATGAAATCTAGATGTTCAAAATCAATCTTAAGCTTCCACTAGCCTCAGCTGTAGAGGTAGAAATCATTTACTCATGCCAGGGATTGAAAATGCGGTATTATACTGAATATCTACAACTATTAAAAAAATTATGACTCGATTTTTGGCAATCTTCAAGGCCATATATCCAGCTAGGATATGCATATGTGTTATTCTAGTTCAGGTGGGGTCTATATAGTCACAAAATGTCTGGGGCAAGTTTTATAGCTGTTAGCTTCACTGTTGCCTAGACCTCTTGCTTCTGCTAGGAGTAAAATATAACATTGCAATAATGTAGATGGCCTCTGTCAGGATGGGTGGTGATTCATGTGGTTGTCCATAATGGGTTTTTGTTCATAACTCCCTGTATGTTCTCAGTCCTCTTCACCTACCTGGAGATAAAATCTCTCACCAAGTGGAAAAAGAACTTTTTATTGCTCATAGGTGTACAGAATTCTTGGCAGTCACTTTGCCAGGTACAGTGGATACCATATCAGTGTATGGTAACTTCATTTTGTTTGCTTGGCTAAAATGCATTTAGCTTATGTTCCATTAAATACTCAACTATTGATATGATAGTTCTAATTTATGCTGTTCCCTAGTTTTTTTTTTTTTTTCCACTGACACTTGTGGGTCTTGGTTTAACAGTTGCTTTGGAATTTCTAGTGCAAAATGTATACTAATTGTTTTGGTAAATGTTTAATACTTCAGTCTGTGTGAAGTAAACACGAATAAGGAACTTGGAATATAAACATGCTTAATCTTTGCAAGATGTTAGGAGTATGTAAACAAATGTAGTAGATGGTGTCTGTAGGTAATTGTATGGTGTCACAAACAGTAGTCTGACATAGCCGTTGCCTTTTCTCATCTGCAGGTGTGTGTTGTTTCAGCGCAGCATGGCTGTGGTCATCCGCTTGCAAGGTCTCCCGATTGTGGCGGGGACCATGGACATTCGCCACTTCTTCTCTGGATTGACCATTCCTGATGGGGGCGTGCATATTGTAGGGGGTGAACTGGGTGAGGCTTTCATCGTTTTTGCCACTGATGAAGATGCAAGGCTTGGTATGATGCGCACAGGTGGTACAATTAAAGGGTCTAAAGTAACACTATTACTAAGCAGTAAAACCGAAATGCAAAACATGATAGAACTCAGTCGTAGGCGTTTCGAAACTGCCAATCTAGATATGCCACCAGCAAATGCTAGCAGGTCAGGACCACCACCTAGTTCTGGAATGAGTGGAAGGGTTAACTTGCCCACTACTGTACCTAACTTTAATAACCCTTCTCCTAGTGTAGTAACAGCTTCTACTACTGTGCATGAGAGCAATAAAAACATATCCACATTTTCTACTGCCAGTATGGGGACTGCACCTCCAAACCTTGGGAGTACCTTTGGTAGCCCAACGTTTAGCTCAACTATACCTAGTACAGCATCCCCAATGAACACAGTACCTCCTCCTCCAATCCCTCCTATTCCAGCTATGCCATCTTTGCCACCAATGCCTTCTATTCCCCCAATCCCTGTTCCTCCTCCTGTGCCCACACTGCCTCCTGTTCCTCCGGTTCCCCCAATACCCCCTGTGCCCCCTGTACCCCCAATGACACCTATGCCTCCCATATCGGGAATGCCTCCTATGAATCCTCCACCCGTAGCACCTTTACCCACTGGAATGAATGGGTCTGGAGCAGCAGTGAATATGAACAGCGGCTTGAATCCATTGTTTATTGGTCCCATGAATCCTGTAAATCCTATCCAGATGAATTCTCAAAATAGTGTCAAACCAATTCCAATCAATCCAGACGATTTGTATGTCAGCGTTCATGGAATGCCCTTTTCTGCAACAGAATCTGATGTGAAAGACTTTTTCCTTGGGCTCCGTGTGGATGCAGTCCATATGCTGAAGGATCATGTAGGTCGAAATAATGGAAATGGACTAGTTAAGTTCTTTTCTCCTCAAGATACGTTTGAAGCACTGAAGCGAAACAGAATGCTGATGATTCAGCGCTATGTTGAAGTTAGTCCTGCAACAGAGAGACAGTGGGTGGCTGCTGGAGGCCACATAACTTTCAAGCAAACCATGGGTCCCTCTGGGCAACCACACCCTCCTCCTCCACAGGCTCATTCTAGGTCCAAATCTCCTAGTGGACAGAAAAGGTCACGGTCTAGATCTCCCCATGAACAGGGTTTCTGTGTTTATTTGAAAGGTCTTCCATTTGAATCGGAGAACAAACATGTAATAGATTTTTTTAAAAAGCTGGATATAGTTGAAGACAGCATCTATATAGCTTATGGACCTAATGGGAAGGCAATTGGAGAGGGTTTTGTCGAGTTCAGAAACGAAGCTGATTACAAAGCAGCTTTGTGTCATCATAAGCAGTACATAGGGAATCGCTTTATTCAAGTTCATCCAATTACTAAAAAGGCAATGTTAGAAAAGATAGAGCTGATTCGTAAAAGATTGCAGAACTTCAACTATGACCAGAGAGAAATCATCATGAATGCTGAGGCAGAGTCAGGTTTGCCAAAATTGTGTGCACATATATCTAATATTCCGTACAATATAACAAAAATGGAAATCCTTCAGTTTCTAGAGGGACTGGCAGTAGAAGAAAACTCTGTACAAATTCTTGTTGATAATAATGGGCAAGGCTTAGGACAAGCACTGGTTCAGTTTAAAGCTGAAGATGATGCTCGTAAGGCAGAGCGTTTGCACCGTAAAAAGCTGAATGGAAGAGATGTTGTTTTACGTTTGATTACTGTAGAAGAAATGAGAGATATTGAGAGAAACCCACAGTCTCAAGGGAAAAAGATACTGAAAATACCAATACAAGGAAATGCAGCTGTGCCCGGAGCACAGGCCCCTGCTGCGGAGGAGCATGCCTTCTTGGGGGGGAATCCTAAAGAAGCGAACAATGGTCCTCCATTTAATTTCCCTGGTAACTTTAGCGGGTCTGCCACATTTGGTCCGCCTCTGCCGCCACCTGGATTAGGTGGCTTTCCTGATGCTAGACCAGGAATACCTGCAGTCGCAAGTAGCGGTTTGCCCGGAGCAGGTATTGAGGTCCCAGGTTTTGCAGGTGGTCCTGGCAATTTGAGTGGACCGTCAGGTTTTGGAGGGGGCCCTCAGAGTTTTGGTAATGGTCCTGGCAGTTTAAGTGGACCCCCCAGTTTTGGTGGTGGTCCTCCAGGAATTGCTGGTGGTCTTGGGCATTTAAGTGGACCTCCGGGGTTTGGACCTGGACCGGGAAATATACATATTAGCGGACCCCCAGGTTTTGGAACAGGGTCTGGGAAGCCAGGACCAACTGTCATTAAAGTGCAGAATATGCCCTTTACTGTTTCGGTGGATGAAATTCTGGATTTCTTTTATGGTTACCAAGTGATCCCTGGTTCAGTGTGCTTAAAATACAATGAGAAAGGCATGCCCACAGGAGAAGCAATGGTTGCATTTGAGTCTCGTGATGAAGCAATGGCAGCTGTTGTTGATTTAAATGACAGGCCTATAGGCTCAAGAAAAGTAAAACTTGTTTTAGGGTAGCTGTTAATATGAAGTAGTTGTAGAATAGATATTCATAGTGCTGTGATAAATGCATTCGGATTGGTTTTTATAGTATTTCCAGGATAGAACCTGTGGATTGTTTAAACTGTAAACCAGACTTGTTTTGATAAGACAGAGCACTGGGTTAGCCATTACAGAAGAAACACTGCAAGGATACGTGCGCAGTGGATTTTCCCGTACAAATGTGTGGAGAAGGTAGGCAGATTGTTTCTCATCATAGAGGTTTGGTGAACTTTACTGGACACAGTGCTTATCAAGGAATCTAGATTGGTTTTATGTAGTTTCGGATAAGGGAAATAGATGAAGTCAGTGAAGCTCTTCAGTGGGTGCTCCTGCAAGCCATTGTAAAATAGATAGCTATTTCTAGATTTGGTTAAAAGCTGGCTGAATTTGCTTTGTTTACAGGTCAAAGCTTTGTTTAAAGTCCTGATTTTACCCTTCAATTGAATGAATTCTCAGTGTACACAGATTCATTGTTTTGTGTATGTATCTTTATTTTTTTCCAAGATTCTCGCTGTACGAACAGTTGAATTATGCCCATTGCTGATATGTCTACCGAACTAATTCCTTTAAGTATGAGCAGAATCGTTCTGTAAAATTCAAGCTGTTCTTTGTGGAATAACCTTTAGTTATTTATATATTGCAATTATAACTGTGCAGAATAAGACTTTTGCCACAAGTATAGCTAACCTCAAACATCATATGAGTTTCATAGTACACTTAAAACATTTTCAGTAGAAGTAACAACTTGAAAATACTCATTATTGTTTAAGTAGCTTGATTTGTTAGGATTACATGAACCAGTTGGGATGGGATCTTTGACACTAGTTGGATATTGATGTTGTATTTCTCATGTGTCTTTTGAACTACTTACATAGAGTCTCTGCTAAGAGAACCAAAGTGGTGATTATTAGTAGAAGATTGGAGTCCAGCTAAAGTTTTAAATTAGTTTATATATGAAAGAAGCTTTTATCTTCAGCAACTCTGTCGTGAATTATTGCTATGGGTGAATTCAGAGATAAAATTTATTTTTTTCCAAAACTTGAAAATACTGAGTTTACTATATATTTTTGCAATAAACTTGTGCTGTTGTATTTAAAGTCTGTAAAGAGTTGCCATTTTCTTTGCTGTACAGTAAAACCTTTCATGGAAAAATGGAGAATTGGAAAGGAAGTAATTCACAAGTTGGAAAGTAGAAACTTTTTTGGTTCATCCTTGCTTGGCTTATGGTAAATTTTAAGACTTGGGCATTGCCTGAAAAATCCTGCTATTCCCTGCAAATCATTGTACTTAAACATGGTAATCTTTAAACTGTTTTGTTTTTTGGACAAGAAAAACAGTGCCTTTTGGTGTTGCATATCATGGAACACTGAAGTGTGTTGTCAGGCAAAATTGAGAGGTGCAAGTGGCAACAGTTTTATTCATGTGGTGTGTAGGAGAGATTTGGAAACCTGTGCGGCGCTGCATCCTGAGAGGATTTCACAGTACAGGAATATGTGGAAGGATTGTATAAAGGTGTACTTCAATAAAGAGGCGGTCACATTACACAGATGCTTCTGTAATTCATTAGCATAATTTTGTTTTTGACAGATTATTAGGTGGTCCCAACTTTGGAAAAGTCATGTGATTTGTATATACTGTTTAAAATTAAGCCTCCTGTTAATAAAACTGTCTGTCTCTGAAGCTTCATGTTATGCGTTTCAACAGTCTTTGGGAGTAATGTTTCAACAGCAGATCTGTTTTTCTTTGAAAGTCTGAAAGTACTCTTGCTGATGTCAGAAAGATGTGTGATTAGGAGTCAAGCCTTTCAGTTTATTTTTAAAATTTTGCTCTTTGTTTTTTAAACAACTTTTATTAAAGTTTCATACTATATTGGAGTTACTCGGGTGCTTGTTTCTTCATGTTTCACATTAGAATAAAATTACTGAAAAGGAAAACGTGGCTTCGTTGTTCACAGAATTGATTTAAGATATTAGCGTGTGTTGACTTGCAGAAACTGGTGATAACTTTTTCAAGTTTAAATGAATCACAGCAATGCTTGCCTTGTTGTGAAATGTAATTAAACTACAGGTGTCTGGAATTAGATACACAGATTTTCTGTTACTTTCTTTTGATGTGTCTCTTGATCCTCTTGGTAATGGCTGCAGGGTTACTGGTGTTTGTGTTAGACACAGCATATTCTGTGAAACGTGCTTGTGTGTCTGTTCCTTAGAACTTTCTAAAAGTGCAGGTTTGTTTTGGAAATCATTTTCTGATTCTTGATTTTCTGTATGGTCTAAGGATATTTAAATGCTTATTTTAAAAAATATGTAAATAAATATGAAAAGCCATTGGTGTTTGGAACATGGACACGGATGGAATGCTTAAGTGAAGGATTTGGGGCAGGGAAGGGGCTCTTCGTTTTGCCAAGCAATTGGTGCTCCTTTTCTTTTTTGCGTAAATTAGTAAAGAACCCTTCTCAAGTGTAGGCCCCTGGAAAAAACAGAAGTCCTAACATACTTAGAATTTCAGCACGTAGTATAAACAACACATTTGCTGTCCTGAATAGTTGTTATAGATCTTTTAAAGTGTAGATAAAGTTCTTTATCGAGTATTAGTTCTAAATAATGGTTAGAGGTTTCCTATAAACAACTCAGTTTCATAGTAGAAGCAGTCTTAAACTGATTGTTGTGATAAACTATGGAGGATACTCTGATATCAAACTATATAACTGGATGTGATGAAATTCTTTATTTTGCAGATGTTTATTCATGCGAACAGCCTTAAAAATAAGGGGTAGGAGCTTTGAGGTCTTGTCTCCACTGTGCAAAGTATGTAACTGCCCTTTCATATACACTTCAAGGCTGTTTGCTAACAAGAAGTAACATTAGAAAGAATTGGCTGCTCTGGCTTCGATGCTTTGAGTGCCAGAACTGACATCCTGTATAGCCCGGTTGGAACAATACGGTGAAACTGGTGTCGCACCTTCCTCCAGTTACGGAAAGAAGGTACTTGTGTTTACGCAACTGGCTAAGTTGGTGTTTTTAGCAGTTCCTTAAGTGTTCGTGTCGTAGTACTACTTGTAAAAATAAGTGATATAGCGTTACATATTTTTGTCACGTCATGACTGTGTGTTTAACAGCAATCATATCATTCACAAGAGAAAGTATGGATGTAAAAAATTATTCAATGAGAAACTTGTGACCTACATGGAAGAACTGTAACAGTTACATGAAAGCATAACATCAAGGCTACCAAGTTTTCAAACAGTTACACGTAAATGTTACAATCAGATTTTTTTGACAAATCTGAATCTGGTATTACTATAGAAAACACTTCATCAATAGAGAATTGATGTTAGTGTTGCCACGTTTTCAGTGTAGACTTCTAAGCAGTTTGAGGCTTTATAGTTGTAAGAAGGATGAAAGCTATTCCTTTTTTTATAAGTAGTGTTCCTTTCGTAGCGTTAAATGTTCTTGAATGTTTATACTCTGAATTTGTTGCAAATAGAGAGGAAGATTGATGCAAAAATGAAGACTAGTTGTGCTCCAGTTGATTTTGACAGTCTGCCTCGTAAAGAACGTACCTGCTGGTCAGTTCTGCTAAATTGTTCAGGCTGTCCTTGAAGATATTGTTGTCTCTACTGTATAAAATTGTTGGCGTCTTTCCGTGAGACTGTTGGTACACTAAAGACTGCAGACTCTAGAGAAAAATATATTTTTTTTTTCTGGTTACCAAGGTACACGAATGGTGCATTAACTGTAAATCATGATTTCAGTGTCTGTATTTTGTTCCTCCTCAGTCTTCTAGTGTGGTGGTTCCAAAGCCGCTTCCAGCAGTGAATGGTGTCGGTCCTCGATGTCTTGTTGAGCTGTGTGCGCCTCTGAACCTTGTTGGCCTTCTAGTTTTTAAACTTGGAACAACTTCATGTTACGGACCTACTATTTGGACTATGGACCACTATTTGAGAGTAGCTGTTTCTAGATGATTATCCAGATACATGGGATAGGCCCTAAATCGGAGGATTGCAATTCCTGTTTCATACAAAGACCAGTGCAAGCAAAAGGTCAGCTTCTAACTTTGATGATAACTGTTGGAAGGAAGCAGTTTTGAACCTGGACTGGTATAATAGGAAGCAATTAGCGATTTTAAATTTTGTTTCTGTGAGAGGTTTTTCAGTAATGGTGCCTTGGGCCTGGAAGCGGTGTTGCCAGATAAATGCTCGTCTTTGCCCCTTGCAGGTTTGCTGGTGCTGCTTTCTGTTTTGTGGGTGTGTGCTCTCTTGCATGTCTTTGGGAAAACTGAGATAGTTTGTGTACGGAGTTAAATGATTCTTCCTCCTGGTGGAAGAGGAAGTGAAACTGCCTTTTGAATGTTTCTGAAGGAACGGTAACCTCAAGGGAGCTTTTGATACCTGTTTTCGGCAGTGATAACGTGATTGTTGAAAGATTTGGCTTTCCTACAGAAACAAAATTCTCAGTTGGTCGTATGTATTTGACTAAGGCTTGTGGCTGCATACTGAGCTCCCCTATTCTTTCCCTAACTTTTGATCAGGTAGGTATGCTCTAGCTTGTTTTCTGTATAGATGACTTCTCAGAGCTTTGTTCCTATATGGAATGCATTTGGGTGTTGTTTGTGCTTGGAGGGCTTCACACCTTCCTGATTTGGATGCTTCTCACTCACGGATTTAAATACCAAATGTAAAAACAAGTAGTTCTAGAAGTGTTTCTTTTCCATTGCTCCAGACTGAACGCAGGTGGTGGTTCACAGGTGGTAGACGGTTTAGTTGTGACTCTTGTTTTCACCTAGTGGCACTCACTTGTGTACAGTTTCCTTTGTCATTCTTTTGTTTTTATATATGTATACACAGCATGGCAGTTCAGGAGAGAAGCAAGCAGGCAGTTTCTTTCATTGCTGTAGATCAAAGCTTCTTCCTTTTTGGCTGGTTTTCTCCTGTATGCTCTCACATGTATAACCTTAACTTCAAATAGCCTTAGCAGTTGCATCTCAAATACATTAATGCAAGCTTTCAAATCAGGGAAGATATTTCTTTTATGAGAGTATTTTCAACAACATCAGTTTTATAACTCTGAATTTACTACTTTCGTGCCAACTTCACTGTTTTTGCCCAGCTTTTGGGAGGAATTTTAAGTTACCAATGAACTAGATTGTTGTTCTTCATTTACTGGATAGTAGATTACTGCCAGGATAACTTGATAGGGTGGGGATAACAAGCGTTTTCTTTGCCTTTACTGTACATGGTTGAGGGACTGCAATTTCCCTGTAAATTCTGAAATGGAAAAATTAGGCCTTGGCAGGCTTGCACCAGGGAAACAGGAACTGATCCTGCGTGAAACTTACATGGTTGGCAGAGGCAGGCTTTTTGGACCTGTTGCTGCTTCTGGAAGGCTGGTGACCTTTTGAAATCTTCGTACTGTAGTTACAGTGTCTTTAATCAAAGAACCTGTAGGATGGTATTACTCTGATTTCTGACCATCTGAAGGTAGGTGGAACTTGAGCTATCTGTTTCACGGTTACGCACAATTAGTTTCATGTCAATCATTTCTCATTATATACAATTATGTGGATGTAGTGTTGCTCTGTGTGATAGTAGAAAGCTTAGAAATGTTTTCTAGCCACGTAGAAATGAAGACAGATTTTGGGATGGAAAATTGCAATGTAGTCAGAACCTAACCTACTTCAAGAATTCCTTTTAGGAAACTTTAAGTGCCTTTTTTGATTAAAAACTTACAGAGTTGTTCTTGCTTGCTGAGGAGGATTTCAAGCCTCTATATAGCACCTACTTATTTGGTGACCTGCTTGCTTTGACAGCATCTGCCAGAACGTGTTCCATAAAATCATCTTTTACAAAAAAAATATTGTTTTCAGAAGTTACTAAAATGTCACTGCTTGTTTTGACTGGACAATGGATATGGAATGTGAAAAGTCCTTGCTTGTTTGGCAGGAAACTCAACTCAAACTTCTTTTACGTTTCTTACACGGTTTCATTATTGGCCAAATGTCTCTAATAAAAGGACAATGTTTATAAATCCCATGTTCTTGAGGAAAGCTAAATGCAACTAGCTACAAAAGCAAAGAGGCTAATGAAAGTAAAATCAGACACTAGCAGTTCATTGAATATAGGGAAAACCTCTTCAAGAAGGGGCAGAGGGGAGGTACAGTTATTAAATATTGCCAATTAACCTGTCTAGGACCCGCCCCCCCGCCTTATTACAGCATTCCTGCAGAGACAGTCTTCTGTCTTAGGTCTAGTCTTGTAAGAACGAAAGGAGCGGGTTTTAGAGCGTAGAGTTTTTCATCTGTGGACCTGAACACTTTGCAGAGGTGAGGTAAGTGTGTGTGCAGGGTGGTGGTGCGTAGTGAGCTTCTCCTCCTGGTCACTGTTAAATCAATGGCAGAAGCAACTTAATGAAGCATCAGCTTTCACATCAGTGAAAAGTTGCTAGGGGTTAAAGTGGAGGTAGAAGTTTCACCTTGGCTTTAGTAAAAAACCGAAACAAACAAAAAAAACCCAAGTGATGCCTTAATCTAATGAAAACTATTTGTGGTCCAAAAACTTTAGCACTGAGCTTGTGTGAAAAAGAGCAAAATAAAACAGTGAGTAGCCAGTTAAATTTCTAAACTAATCTGAAATTTAAATTGAATTATTAATGGCAGAATATGAGGTCTGTAATTAATCTAAATGGCTTGCTGTTGATTAATAGGAACAGTTAAACCTGGGTACTTCGCAATCTTACATTTTCTTAAATTTTAAATCGGAATTATTTTTGACGGTTGGTTGTTCAAAGACACGGTAGTTCTTTTACTTTGTCAGTGATACTACCTGTGTATGTATAAAAGCATTTTGAGTAAATTGTATGTTGTTAAGGCATCTCAGAAAAATTTTGAAGTATGTCTGAAAAAGTACATACCATGTAATAGTGTACTGCACAAAGGTCCTGAATTTTTTGAAGGATGTTTGTCATCCAGACTTTCATCCATCCTTCTGGATAACTGACACCATATTTTTGTTAGTGATAATCCAAATAGCATTTATTCCTTGCAGTGCAAGCAAAGTGTCATGCTATTTCTTTGAAAGCGGTGGTGTTTAGCTACTCTAATCCTGGCAGCAGAAAGGAGAGTGCGTAAGCAGTGTTTTCCTTCTGCTGGATGGTTCATGCTTTAGCATGAAACTTCTTGTGAAAATTTGTTTGTAGATGTGCATTTAAGAAAGTAACCTAAGTCAGAAGTGTAAGTTTTCTGATACAAAAATACTGTGATTTAAACAAAAGCAATAATAAATTACAACATAATAGAAATCCTAATGTTAGTCTGCACGTTATTTATATCTCTATGAAATATCAGCTCTTTTGGTGCAGTGACCTGGCTGAATATGACTGTAGCATTGTCATTAAATTCTATTATTATAGGCTGGAAGGTGAAAGGCAAGAGTGGTCCCTGTAATTGAGATCTGTGCATGCTGTGGTGAGGTGATGGAAGTATATAACGTTCCCTTCTCCCTTGTTAGTCTTGAAAAGGTGGCATGAACCCATTGTTTTGAATGTTTCTAAAGAGCAGCCCACACTCCAAGGTCATTTGCATGTATAATATAAAAACAGATGCTGTTGTAATCCTTTTGTGATCTTCAAATCCTGCTGCCGCTGCATTAGGTACACATAAAAACCCTGTCAATGAAGAATCTGTGAACAAACTGTTAGCGTGCTGAGCCTCCTGATGTCTTGTCCTGGCATTTGGCTGTTCTTCTCCTACAGAGGCAGCCCTCTGGTGCCTGGAGAAGCTGCAACTTGTGATGCGAGTTTCCAGGTTCCATCTAATGGTTGTAACTCCAAGTTCTCTCTCTACATAGAGCAAAAATAATTAAATTCATGCTTTTACGGCTGTTAAATTTACACTTTTTTTCATCAAATAACTATTACTTACTGAAAAAACTTTCCACTGCCCTAGTTTGGTCATATTTATTAAAAACATTGGAATGGTTTATTTGACTTTGAGAAAATAGGATAAATTCAATCTTAATGACAACAGACTTTTTTAGGGAAGAGGCTGAAAATCACTGCGGAGTATGTACTATAGAGAGCAGACATATAGAATAAGCACTTGAGATGTCTGTCTGCAGTTGTGGAATCTATCCCCTAAATGAAGGAAGAGTATATGTTCGTTGTGGACCGCTTGTGCTGAGATAAGTAGAGTAGTTTGAACTTACAGCTCTAATAGGTGACTTCATGCTGTTGGGAAGGTAGACTGGCAAGAGACGTTGGATCTGGAGGAGAACAGAAAAGGGACACAAGGTAAATGTCTTGTGCTTTCCTGGTGCTTTTCTTCACCTGGCCTTTTAAATACTTCTGTTGTTAGTCTGAATGGGGGAAGAGGGGGAAAAAAACAACTTTGAGTTCCGTTACCAAATCCTTTACTTGGTTGTATTTCCTTGATATCAGGCTCTTGTGGTGGTGGTTTTTCATAGGTTTTTCTTTTTTGAATCATTATTCTGCAACAGATTAGGATGGAGAAGTGAAGATATGCAACTACAGATGGTAATAATTAAGTGACAGAAAAGTATTGGGCATATGAATCTTTACCTTGAAAAAGGACCTACTCAGAAGGAGGAGCAAACATTGAAAGAAGGTGTTGGCATATGAGGCGAAACTGGCAATGAATACATCTTAAGAGATTTGTTTCTTATGAGCCCTGCAGAAGAAGTATTACAGGGTTTGTTTCTGGATCATATTTCAGAGGAGTTAGACTGAAGTCCATAAAAGAGAAACCCGTAGAGATGTAGTATGAGTCTATAAGGAGAGAAACACTTGAGAGGTAGCTTCTGCTTTATGTTCGTTCTCATTCTCTAGGAAAGGTGGTCACTGTGCAGTAATAACTCCAGAGCAACCCAGAACTGGCTGTCCAGAGTTCATCTGGGAAATCTCAACTTTTTTTGTTGTAATTCTGTAGTGCAATAAAAACAAGAAACATGGCCCATTTTTCATTAAGTGATCACCAGAATTCTTAAGTTGCATGAATTCATTTGATAAAACAGCAAATACTTTCGGTAAAAATGTACTGCTGACATGTTTCTTAAAGTTTTATTTTGAAGCTATGCTGTTGGTGCAGGATGTACTAGTCTGAAGAGATGTACCTCAGTGACTTCTGCCTCACCGTCACCTGTATAACGTCGTGTCGGCGTTTGAGGGAGTAGATAAAATCATGCAGGCTCTAGAGTAAGAACGGGATGCGTTGGGCATTGGTTTTCCAGCTCTTGGGGAAGGTAGAGGATGCTAGAGGAAGCAGAAGAATGAACACCAAGAAGTATCCTCAAAAATCATGGATGTGTGTAAGTAAGAAGGGGTATGTTGAAGTACCTGTAGGCCCTGTTGCAGCATAGTGTAATAGAGGAGGAATATGGTGTAGTCTTCAGCCTCTGCTTGAGGAGTTCATGCTCAAAGTGGAGGTTTGAGCCATAACCAGCTTAATTTTTTTGGCATGGGACAGAATCTTTACGTGTTTGTGCCTGAGATTGGAATAGTTAAGAGTTTCGATAGAAAAAATGAAGCCTTCCTTGAGAAAGGTAAAAGTGTGTAAAATGTGTTGTGTTATTACAAAGGTCAGAGTGGTTGAGCTGGGTTGTTTTTTATAAGTCAAGTTCATTATATTTTGGTAGTTTTTGAGAATAACAGGGCAAAAAGTATAGCAGCTGAATATGTATATAGAAAGTACAGAAAAAGTTTTATTCGGTGGGTGAATTTAGTGAGCAATTCAAGAGTTGCAGTTACGTGTTCCGCATTAAGCCAAATGAATGATAGACTCTAAAGCCCTAACTTGCTTTAGGTTAGTTTTTCAGTACTTTTTTTTTTTATATTCTGCTGTTAAGTGTTATGGGGAACTCTGAAATGCTTTTTCTTTCACAGAAGGAGCTTAGAAAACCAGCTCTTTAAGATTTTATCTTTATAACTGGCTTAACTTTGAGGTGTTAGCTTGTTATATGCTACAATCGGGTTCAAACTAGTATTTGAAATAGAATCAGAGTTGATCTGTTTGTTTACTTCATCAAAAATGAGACTATACTAAAAAAGGCACAGGCTTTTCTTCTGACCTTGTTGGTTATGATTACATGGACTTCTTTTAAACTGTCCTAAACTTGGTATTTTTATTAGCATAAATGAGAGCTGTCCCTGCTCAGTCATTTCCTGGACCTCTCTCAAAGGTCAGGTTGTCACAGCACCACTACAGCATGTGGGCCAGGAGGCCACCTTCAGGTACAGAAAACCTAATTCTGGTGGTGATCCTGGAGCTTCTGGCTCATGGGGAGACAGCTCAGTAAGTAGAAGTAGGTCGTAACTTCCATCTATATTCAATAGTGTCACAGGCATGTTGTAATCAATAAATCCATTCTCCTATGGCTTGGAGTCAAATTTGGAGCTCAGAAAGGCTTGTCTGTGTTGGCAGCTGGCCACCTGCCTACCTCAGGTCAGGGCTCGGGTCGCTTCTGTGTCAGCACAGCCAAACATTGTGCCCTTCAGAAACGCGTGCCAGCTTTCCCCTGCTTGGGGGCCATGTGCCTGTCCTCATGGCTGCTCTTCCCAGGTGTTCAGGCTGCTGGGTGGACCACAGGTAACTCATCAGGATGGCACCTGGCTTAGTTAGAGCACCTTGGTTAGAAAGGTGCTTTTAATGTTTTCTTTAATGATTAGCAGGTAGCTTCTGTTTCAGATTTCTTGTCAAGTTTGTAATAATGGCAATAAGCAACCTCCTTTTCCCAAAATTTTGATTAATCAGTCAAGATGCATGATGCCAGATAACATGAAACGCTGCATAAAGAACAGGATTTATTATCTGCATGTAGAAGTTTCTACTGCTAGTCCTACCTGTCCCGTTTCCAACCCCTAGGAGTAATGAGAGGGTGGAAAATCGTAACTGTTCAGTGGTCTGGGCTGTGGGGCCCATGGGAGAGCCAGAGTGCTGCAAAGGAGCTGTAATCACTAGCAATTTTGTGCACTATCCTCCCCACGCGGGTCTCATAACTTCAGCTCTGAATGAAGATGCTTTTTAGTGCATCTAGTGATGCAAAATCTAGCTTTATGATTTCTGGCAGGGCCTTATGGGGCTTGGGAAAGTAAGACCATATTAGGATTTTTATTTTGGTAATACATATAAAAAGCGGAGCTGACGCCACCTCTGCACTCTGCACCAGTGTTGATTTTGTAATATCGGAATCTGAAATGTTACAGACTGCCCTCTGAAAAGTGAACTAGTAACCTGAGGAAGCATTACTTCTGACAGTCTGTGCACATGGGGATCTTGGGAGGAAAAGAAAGCCTTTTTTGAAGAAATAAGGGTGATAAATGCAAGACATTGGACTTGACTAAGCAAGGGACAAGAGGTTACCTTAGGTTGTTGGGAAATTATGATTTATTAACTGGGAATTTGTTACGAGCGTTAGGTGTATTGAGTTGTTGGGAAGCATAACACCAAAATGGTGAAGATGGTATTGCTGGTGCATTTTGCTAACAGGATTGCTGGTGTTTGTGGTTTTTGTAAGCAGAGTGTAGAGTGGAAGCTACAGCCAGACTGGTACCAAATAACCTCATTGAATACAGTTATTTCTGAGCATGTGCATTAAAAATGTCAAGCTCAAGTTCTAACGAAGTTCTTAAGTTGATGTGTAGTATTTGGTGTAAATTGACGTAGTGTGAGTGTTGTATACAGAGATGCAGTTGAGAATTTATTAGTGATAATAACTGAAAATAAACTGCAGGCTTTCTTGTGCAAAATCCTTGCTTATATTACTTCCTATGTGGAGCAGTGAAACCAAGCTGACCCGACTGTCTGGATTCTGTGTTACCATTAACATTCCTCTCTCCAGCAGGCGTCGCTCCTGGCTCTACTAAACGATGGCCCTCATTGCAGGGAGATAAGTACAGAGAAGTTTGTTTATGCTTCAAACACCAATACGTGACATTTCTGGGAAATGTGAGACCCTTCAAGGTTATGAATTTGGACAGTTAATATCTTTAAGTGGGGCTTTCTTCAAGTGTAGGTGGGCATTGCTTTCTTTTATTTGTTTTATTCCTTTTAAGCATTGGTACATAAGCAGAATCAGTAGAAGAAGAATAGTGAGAGAAGTATAAGGTACTATTAGGCTCATCTATGGAGTTAATATTGTTTACATTGGAGAATGCTCTTTTCTGTGTGAAAACTTGTTTTTTCTATAGAAATATGTGGGAATTGTTGGAAATTCTGAAAAGCTTGTATAAAATTTCAGAAAGTAGCAGACAACGGATTAGTCTTCTACATGTATAGCATGCATCTCCTACATGGTTTTCCTAGAATGTAGTTTTTTTGGGGGGGGGGGGGTCTTGGTTATGTTATTTGGGACCTTGCTGCAGTTTTGGGACCTTGCTGCAGTTCTTCCAACTTATTTATTGGTGTGCCTCTATTTAGTGTAGAACAGTTTGGAAATATGAAATGGCATTTACTTTTCTGTGTGTATTACAACTGGAATTCATGATCATCTTCACAGTGCAGAGGTGGTATGCGTAGTAAGACTTAATCATTTTGACATTTTTAAACTGGACCGCAGTTTGGTTGTCTGAGCAGTTCTTAAAGCATGTATACTTCTTAAGGGTCTGGAGCTGATCTGCATTTACCTGAAAACTGGGAATGACTTCTGGTTGAGCAGTGAAAGACTTCTATGGAGTACTGATGGATTACGAGCACAGGATCTTGCGTAGACTTCTGTGGGTTGTAACCTGCTCTTGAGTTCATAGGAATAACACGGGTGATGTAAGACCATATTTTGAAGAAAAATACATTATGTGCTGTCCTAACTAAAGGCAAAAACATAGGTGTCTGATGGATCTGAAGCCGAGTGCTGGAAACTCTTCCCTTGAGAAAGGAGTGTGCAGAATTCAGCTCAAGATGAAACTTCATGGGTGATGCCTCTCAACAGTGAGATCCCCGAGGTGTGAGAGCATTGGATCAGATGTGTGCAGCTGTTGTCAGTGTAAATTGTTGATCTTGGTGGTGTAATATCAGTTGTGATTTTTACTGGCTGTTTCTAACAGCAACACTTACCCAGTGGCTTGCTTATGTTGCCTTTTTTTCTGAACCTGTTATGCTATGATGCATCCACTGGCTCTGTTTTACGTATTCTAAATAGAATTTGAATATATCTGTTTGGAGTTCATTTTTACTTGGCAAAATCTGAATTTCTGCAGCTAGAATAGTTTTGTGATTCCCAGATCATGCTGTACCTTAATTTGCCTGTGGCAAGTAAGTTGTTTGATAAATTGTTGTTGCAAGCTATTAAGGATCGTTTTCTAATAAATACTTTCTAAGCTGGATGTGTTTTTATGAAAACCAGTTTGCTTTATCGGCTGTTTTCATTTTGGGAATGTCCTTTGTCTTTAAGCTTTTGAAACCAGAAGTTTCAAATAAGACATCGATATTAGTAATCTAGGGTTGTTGTGAGGTGAAAATAAGAAATCAATGCATTTCAGAATTTCTGGAATTGTTGGAAAAAAGAGGATTTTTTGATTGTCACAACAAATGTAAACAATATTCTGTCATTAAAGATGAATTATTGGAATTCTAAAAGCTAAATATATTGTGTATGAATGGATATATAAACATGAGTGTGCTCTATGAAAACTCGGTGAGACAACATGAAATTTTATTTTTGCAATTGTTGACTTGAATCTGCGAGGTAAATGAGATTGTTTGGTTCTTTGAATGCACATCAGGGAAAAAAAAGTAAGGCTATTAATAAAACTAGAACAAACAAAGCCCGAGTTCACCTAGAGAGAGGCCAGGCACATCTTCAGGCTTGACTGAAATAGACTGTCTGTCTTGACAGATCACCTACTTCTTCCTTTTTCTGCTGAGATATTTAGAGTAGTTCATGATCAGGATTTTTCTGTTTTACTTTCTAAAGGAATGGATTAGAACTGGAGAATGCCATACAGTGTATTTGAAAAGCTGTGAACCGAAAAAAAAAAAAAGCTTAGTGTGGGCTTTTGAAGGATGTCTGTAGGCAGCAACATACAAACAAATGCTGGCAGAGATTCAAACTGATATTTTCAAATGAAACGTGAATATTTTATCTCAATCTGCTAAGGAGCTACCTCTCCTCTTTTCATAAGGGTGCATCAGCTGGTGCCCTGCAATCACCAAATAGAACAGGAAGACGTAATTGGAAAGGATCCTTTCTGGTCTAACTACAGAAACAGTCCATCTGGGCTGTGTTGCAAGGGATTTCTTATGTTTTAAAATCTAGAATAGCAGAACAAGACATAACTGTGTCAGTGTACTGAAAGACAGTTCCTTGAGACAGTGGAGTAATTTCATGGTTTCACTGCTACAGATGTGGAGAAGAGATTCAGGTAGCATGCGGTAGGTGATTGTGAAGACTTGGTGCTTCATTTTACCTTCTGGCTTTCTTGTGTGGTTTAACGGTTCCTATTGCAAACTCTCAACTTTCCTCATCAGTGTCTCTGTAACATGGCATTGAACAAATAGGTAGGGACTCATTCTACGTGCAAATTCAGACCTATAGTAATGTTTCCTTCTGGGAAGGGACGGCTGTTGTCCGGAGATGCCAGAAGATTTTGGGGAGACATTTCTTTGATGTTTTCAACTTGATTCCTGATCACTTTGTGCTGTACAGGGAAGGAAAAGTGGCTACATGATGGTACAGAAATCAGTTGCAATAGAGAAAATAAAGAGGAGAAATGTTGGCCCTGGAGCCAAGGCTAGCTGTCCTGATCTTTGTTGTCAATGTCATGTGGATACGTATGGCTGTTTGTAGAACTGCAGGCTATGCAGATGTGAGACTTCGTGTGAAGTTAGCTGGTCTGGTGGAACAGCACGTGTAGGTAATGAAAAACTGATACCTGTAACTGTTGTGATTTTAGGAGAAATATGGTATTAAAGGTAATGATGTTTTTTTTGTGAATCTTATGTAAGGTTGGATGAAGCTGAAGTGGAAGATAGACAGTTCTAACTAGTCGTTTGAACAGTGCAGACTACTTCACGTTAGCCTTTTTGATATTGGGGTTAAAGCAGATGATGATGACCTTAGAAAGCTGAACCGTGATCCTCTTTGTCTAAAGCGTTGCTAATTCTTATTCAGCACTGTTTTTGTCCTGCTGCCATCACTACAACATCTGTAGTGTATTAAGTGACGTGGGTAACATCTGTCTGGGGAGATTGCGGATTGGGAGGGCTGAGTGGTGCACCAAGGGGATTAAAAGTTGTCTAACAGAAGTTCATCTCTTTATTGAGATAATTAATATTTACACCATGCAAGTATGAGAAAGCAATGTGGGTAGGCAGATACTAGAGAGGCCAAACACCTATTTCCTTATTTTTCCTAATACCTTGCTGAAGTAGCTTCTCTATGGAAAAACATTTTAAAGCATTTCTTAGACCTTTCAAGCTGCCCCATCTTTTATTTGCTACTGGAAGCCTTATTTTCAGTTTTGATAATTGTAGCTGTTCCTTGAACAAAACTGGCTGTAATTTGAAATGCAATAAAATTATCGCTTTTCTTTTTTATTGTGAAGGCAGCACCTGAAGAACGGGGGCTCTGTAGCATGTGAGGACGGGACGCGAGGCAGAGCTCGCACGCTGTGGCGTTGTACAGCCGCCCTGCAGTCGGGCCTTTTCGCTTCACGATGGCTGCTTCTGTGGCTTCTGTGCTGCGTGCAGAAGCCTCCTAGAGCAGATTTCCTGTCACTGTGCTAGCAAGGGGGAGGGTGGGGGGGGTGTGTCTGCACAGGCAGAGCAGGAGCTTCGGCAGCTGACATACTGAACCAACAACTGCCCCCCTGAAAGGGCAAAAAAGTGCCGTCGTTTTACACCCGCCCCCCATAGCGAAAGCGCGAGGCCTGAGGGAGAAACGCGTACCGGCCCCGAGTTCTCTCCAGCCCCTTTCCGGCTGGAGCTGGCACCGCCGTAGCCGTGTCCCTGTGGGCAGCGGGAGCCCTAAAGAAGGGGGCGAGGCAGAGCTCGGCCTGCGGGGGAGGGAGCGGAGCCCGGCCCGGGCGCTGTGGCGCGGGCAGAGACGACTCCATCTTGCTGGGACGGGGGCCGGCAGCCGGTCCTCCCCGGCGAGGGGCTCGCGGCGCTGCGGCCGGGGCCGGGCTCGCGGCTCGGAGCCCCGGGCGGGAGCGGGTCGCGGTCCGGCCCCGCCGCCGGGGAGGAACCGCCCGGGGCCGCGCCCCCGCCGCGAGCACCTGCGGGACCGGGAGCCGCCGCCGGGCCTGACCCTTTCTGCGCTTCTGCCCGCAGATGGCGCAGTGCGTGAGCAGGGTGGAGCTGTCCGTGTCCTGCCAGCGCCTCCTCGACCGGGACGTCGGCTCCAAGTCGGATCCCCTCTGCGTCCTGCTGCAGGACGTGGGCGGCCGCCAGTGGGCTGAGGTACGGCGCCGGCAGCGCCCTCCGCGGCCCGTGCGCTCCCTTCGGGTCTGCGATCGGCGTTCCCGGGGCTCGGGCGTGGGGTGGGGTCGTCGGGGCCGTGCTGTCCTTGGCTTCGGTCGCTGCTCGTACGCTCGCCTGGAGATGCGATGGGGCCTTGGTTTGCCTGCTCCAGTACGTGCTGTCCTTTCTGTGCTCAGAGCGCGCGGTCCAGCATGCGCTGGATCCCTGGCCTCTTCCTGGTTTTTCCTTTTTTTCTTCAACTTTGCTTCTGTGTCTGTACAGTTAGATCGCACGGAGAGGATAAAGAATTGCCAAAACCCTGAATTTTCAAAGAAGCTGGTTGTCGACTACTACTTTGAGAAAGTGCAGAAGCTGAAATTTGGTGTGTATGACATCGATAACAAGTCCCCTGATCTAAACGACGATGACTACCTTGGAGGGATCGAGTGCACGCTGGGACAGGTATGCAGAGGAACAAGATTTACGATGTAGCAGCGAGCACTGGGTTTGTTGTGAAAAATGGGAAGCAAGGCTGGTTTATGAAAGGCTTTGACGCATTCACGTTTCAAAACGTCTTGTTCCTTACGCTTATTTAGCATATTAGTTTGTGCCCCTACTGAATGTAGTTAGAAAAATCGTGTTGAGTGCAAAGTGAAGGTTAGATGTGTATGGTTTACCAGTCATTATGGAATGTAAGAGGCAATTGTAGTGCTAATGGGAGATTGGGAATGAGGAGGGCGTGGAGCCTGGAGAACTCTAACAGAGCCTTTTTGGTTCCCTTTGCACAAAAAGATCGTCAGACCATAAATTCAGGGAAGTAAGACTGTCTGAGATTCTGCAATCGATTCCTGAAGAGGAGTTTGTATTGTTGGGTAGGAGAAGAAGGGTGGTATTTGGGATATTAAAGAAAGACTTGATTAGCTAAACAGTCTTTTCTGATTTTCAGCAGCTGTTTGACTACTTGTAATGTAAATATCTTGGGGGAAGCAGCAATAGGAGGCTAACATAAAATTTGAGACATACTAGTGGATATTATTTTGTGGATAGGGAGGGAAAATTTTAAGACTGCTTAACCATTTCAGAAGCACAAACTGGTATCTGTCACTGCAGGAAATGGACTTAAACCCTTCAGAGCTTTTTAGGAGAGCTTTAAAAAAATCATCCTGAAGAATAATTCTTTGCTTTTTGTCTACCTTGATGTTTATAATATCTGTCTTTTAACCTCAGGTTGTGTCCAGCTCAGTGTTCACTCGACCTCTGGAACTGAAGGAGGGAAAGCCAGCAGGAAAAGGCACCATAACGGTAAATGACCTGGTTGTGTGTGGAAAAAATGATTTCTTAATCTTTGGTATGTGGTCTGGGACAAAGTAACATTTCTGGGTTTGTTTGTCTGTTTTCAAATTCTGCATGTGTACAGGAAGGGTATGTGTTTGTAACCATACACGGAGTTTCTCTAAGCACAAAGCATAAGCGAAACTCTGTAGGGTGTGTGTGTATATACGTATATGTATTTATATTTTTTTTCCCTGTGCACAGATTTCAGCAGAGGAGATTAAAGATACCAGGGTTGTTTATTTGGAAATTGAAGCCCGAAACTTGGACAAAAAGGTATTGATTTATTTTTTTTAATGATATTGTATGCTTCTGTAGGTTTTGACTATTTCTACAGTTAGCGCCTTTTTGCTAGCAGTCACTGTATTGTAAACCTTCAACTAAGCTCTGTAATCCTTGTGTAAAAAAGGCTTGCTGTGTTTTGTTACTGATAATGAAGTGAACTAGAGACATAATGATATGCTGAAAAATACGGTCTTAGATGCGAAATTCAACCGCCAGGTTTTGGTTTTGGAGGATTATTTTGGTTTTGGAATAATCTACATGTTAGTATATTAAATAATTGTCTCCATTGATTGTTGTGACCGTGCAGTTAACTGGGCTTTCTGTAATGACATTAAAGCAGAAGAGGTGGAAATTTAGATATGCTACCTTGATGTTATTTTAAGCCAAGCAGAATGGCACAATTCATAGTAACAAAATACTGAGGAAGCACAGTCTTGGAATCAGAGCTTATGTATTATGATGGCTTTGAAAGTGCTGCAGTTTAAAAGAGAAAAACACAATGAAAGAGGAAAACAAACATATAGCTTGTTTGACTGTGGTTTGTTTGAAGTGTTATGTACTGATTAGCTAGCTCTTCTCTCATTTGAGTAAAACACGGGGGTCTGATGAGTTCTGTTGGGGTTTTGTTTGCAGGATTTCCTAGGTAAATCGGATCCGTTTTTGGAGCTTTACAAGCAGGGCGATGCTGGAATGTGGCAGTTGGTGTACAGATCAGAGGTAGTATTTCTACACTGATGTGTTTCTTAGTGTTGAGTTGATCTGACAGCTTGCTCCTACCAAAAGCAGGAATGTGTCACTACTGGTCATGCCATGCACCAGTTCTGTGATGAAACTTGTGTTGTACCCCAAAAAAGGGATTCGGCTCACTGACCTGGCAGAAAATGGCTAATTTGCTGCCTGGTCAGTGGGTTAAGCTGGGTTGATGAAGAGTCCAACCATGCACCAGGGGAGAACAAGAGTGGTAGGACTCTTCTGCCTTTCAGGCGATGATTGGCTTGGCTCTACAATTGAACCCTACGTTGTATTTCTATCTTCTGTTTTTAATAGAACTTATTGCTTGGTGTTCCATGCATTGTCAAAGTTGAACTGACTGGGGCTGTTCAGGTAGCCCCACAGAAGTACAGAACCCTCATGATATGTTTCTTAGTAACTTGCATACCACATCCCTCATGTGACATTATGCTGTCATTTTTTTTAAGGTGATTAAGAACAACTTAAATCCATGCTGGAGGAAGTTCAGTGTTCCCTTGCAGACGTTCTGTGGTGCTGATTTTAATAAACCTATCAAGGTACAGACTTTGGAATTTCAAATTTGTTGTTGTAAGAAACCCAATCTGTTGATATCTTAACTATGAGTTATCAAGTTGTCTAGTCATATTTAAAATTTTAGATTGCCCTTCTGGAATAATAAAGAGTATGGCACATAAGTGATTATATGTCTATTAAGTATGAAGTCTGTTCTAAAACATTGTGAGTTGTCAAATTGAGAAGTTAGGGAATGCAGAAGTGACACACTTTCTAATGATTCATCATAAGAAGAATTATAAATGATTATTTGGATATTCTGGCCAGCATTTCAGGTTTTGGACTTTTTGTTTAGTTGTGGCTTTCTAACACTAAGTGAAAACTGTGAGACTTGTACTCGATAAGCTTGAATGCGTTAGGATACTGACAGAGTGGGCAGCTAACAGCTTTGTCTGTTCATAAGAATGGTGGGCTTATCACAGCTATTTTTCTTTATGTTTGAACAATAAATTTGGTTTTGAGTCAGAACTGAAGTTCCTTGTAGTCTTGCATGTGATGATTAATGTTCTCTGGTCCTGAATTACGGAGGTGGTAGAAGAACAATTACATCTTTCTACAAGTTTCTACAAAAATAGTCTGATAGCAAATTAATTCAATTTCTGTTCTAAGCAATGCACTGGTAATACAAAGGCATTTAAAGCCATAACTAGTTGTATGTTGAGTATAGTCTTTCTGTTTATCTAACTCCTAAACACTTTCCGTTTGCAGAATTTTCCTGCCTCATCCTGTCTGTGAAGAAACCTCATGCTAGAAGTTTGATTTGAAAGGTTTAGCAAAAAGCAATGCATGCTAACCTTTTAATTTGTGCAGCATGAGAGATCGAAAGAATTACTGAGATTATTAACCTGGAAATAGATGTTCAAATCTGCTGAGCTTGTTGAATATGTGACAGTGTTCTAAGTGGCGGTCATGAGCTTTTGCTCTATGGGAGTCAACAGTCTTAGGTCAGAAAGAAGTCTTGGTCCAAAAGTTCTGAAATAAATGTGGAAAGGAATTGGCGAAGAGATGTATGTTACCTTGTCAAAACTGACATGACATGGCATGATTTAGACATTATAATACTGAAGTTGTTTACTGAAGTAGTTTACTACAGTCTGAATTCTTTTTTTTTTTTTTTTGGAAGCTTTCTGTGCTTTGGGATTCACTTTGAAATGATCTGTTTTAAAAAATATAAAATTTTTTCTGTTAGTTCCTTTCAGACAAAATCCTTGATGCATGTGCAAATAACATATTAAGTTTCACAATGCATCTGTGAAAAAGGATTAAATTTTCCTTTCCCCTAGGGATTAGGGAAGTTGATCAGAACAGGGACTTGAGACAGGCAGGAGCAGTAGCACTAAAGAATGTAACATTGCACTGGAGATGCGTTTATCATTTGGTACATGGTGCTCTGAATCTCTTGTTCGAGGCTTCCTAAGATTTTTTGGAACAGTTACATGTAGAAAAATGGTTGCTGAATGGAGAAGTCCTTGTGCTTCAGCATAATGGAAATGTCCATGCATGTGCATAAGTCAGTTTGATGTGTCTCATAAATGTTAGCTTTGCTAGCAACACGTGATAACTCTGTAGTGGGAAATGTGCACTAAATGTGTGTCTGTGAACATAAATCTTCAGGTCAAATTAACGATGCTACCTAATATTTTGGTAATTCTTTCTTCGTTGTGATGCAGAGTGGTGTTATTTTTGTCCCTGCTAAAGAACAGCTCAGATTTTTGACACAATGTAATTTTCTGACAGGTTCTTTAAGAAAAAGGGCAAATAAAAGCAGTTTTTCTCCCCTGTAATTGTTTAAATAGAAATAGTAAACATAATACTTAAACAAACAAAACTCCCTTCCAGTCCATGCATTTGATGGCATGTGCATAAAGGCAAATCCATTTCCTGTGAATGTCGGAAATTTGTCTTGTAGATTGAAAGGGGCCTTTGACCCACTGAATATATTCCATGGTTCTTAATGAATATTGGACAGTTCACCTGAGAATAATTGCATGCAGTATCTCGCAGTATTGCTAGCTGACCCCCGAGGTCAGGCCTTGTTTCAGAAAGCAGTTATTGGCAGCTTCAGGTACTTGTTCCTATGTCACATCTTCCACGTGTTGTTTGTAGCAGCACCACTCTTCAGACTGCATACTGTAAATCTAAGCCCAGGTTAGAAAACCCTTGCAAAAGAAGGTTTGTTTTAAGCTATATCATGCTGTGGACTAATAACAGGAACGGGTCCTAAATATGTATTTTTGGCATGGACAAGAGCAAGCAGGAGGAAAAGGGGAGGTGCGTGGAGGTGGCAGCTGCTGAATTCTCTGCAGCCATGTCTCGGGTGTATTAGCACCAAGGACACCCCTAGTCTGTACCTTGCTCTCTGCGTGATGGCCCTCTTGAGCAACCTCCGTGACATGGTCAAATCACTTTTGAATGATGTTTTAAACATCAGAGTTGTTGAGAGAGGCAGAGTGGGGTTCATGGAGGAGCCTGGAGGTTGCTTCGTGGTGGAGCATGCAGAAGAGAGGAATGGAGCAGTGGTGGGTTGGGAAAGATGAAGGGGAAGAAGCATTGGGCCCAATCTCTGAAGTGATCTTGTTTTCCCATTGGAGAGACTGAAGGGATGGCATGGTGCTTCCAATTTGGCTAGGTTAGACCACAATTCATCCAGCTTTTTGTACAGATTTCCCACTGAAACCAATGGAAGATCCCTTGTGGATTGAAGGCAGTAGGAACCCTTCAAAGATACCTGTCCTCAAGTTTGGTGATCTAGCTATTCGATTTGACTTCCTTATCTAGGTGTCACTTGTAGGTTCGTCGTGTCCCGTCGTCCTGAGGAGAAAGCTGCCACAATTTTTTACTGAGGCAACACCAGTTCCTTGCTTAATAAAAGCAGACCTCATAGCGAGCTTTTGAGTCGGTGTAGTACGTGAACTTCAGCAGGGGGAAAAGCAGCTGTCCACAAACTTCTTCTTGGCTGACTGCTTCTGGATTTGTGTTCTGCTGTACCGCGTATCGTGCATGTTCTAAATGCTTCCGTAGTTTTTGGTTGGCTGGGGAGCTGTTGCCAATGTACATTGTACTGGTTTTGTTCTAAGCCATAGTTGTTATCATAGTTTTGTTTTTAAATACATTGTTTTTTTTGCATTCTGTACTTCTAAAGATTCAAGCTTTCATGCTGTTTGAAACATGACTGCTTATTAATTGTTTATGATTTGATTGGTTTAAGATGCAGAAAAAGACTGACGTAACACTCTGTGGAAATAGCAGTTTCTTTGTAAATTGATGCTATTGCCAGGTAGAAGAAAGGAGCATATTCAGCAATTGCCTAGATAAAACTTGTAATTGCTTCTTATTCTCATCCCAGTTGCATATCATGTCCTGAATGATCTCAAGTGTATAACTTGGGGCTGTGAAACAAGGGTTTTAATTCTGTTGAATTTTTTGTTATTTCAGTCTCTTCCATTTGAACTGGAGAAAGCTTTCAGTTAAAAACAAAGCTGTCACCTTGTGGTGAAGCAATTGAATTGTCTTCCTTGTTCTAACTGAAATTCGCGCTGTGTGTCTCTTTTTCCTGTGGGATTTCAGTTAGCGATCGGGGTGACAACACCAGTTCAGATTTGATGGGGGAATATACTACCGTCAGTGCAAAGCTGTTGGAAGCAGAGAGGTTCTGTGGTGAGCAGCTGTCACTCTCCCTAATGCAGTACGCCTGCCCATTGCTTGCTGTCTCTTCTCTTCCAGGTACAGTGTGCGGATCATGATAGTGATGGGTCACATGACTTGATAGGCATTTTTGAAACTAACCTGGCTCAGCTGCAGAAAGCGGGTGACGGCTCTCCGGTGAGCTTTCTTAGTTCCTTAATTAAGTCCATATTTCAGTCTTTCACAAACCCTTTTTAGTACTGATCTCTGAGAGATTTTTAGTTTTTGCCTCCAAAAGTGATTTTTTTTGTCTGTATCTTTGTATTACTAAGCCAACATTTGGGGGGAAAAAAAAAAACTGACATGGGGAGGATACTACTGTTTTTCTTGGGTACTGTTAGCCCTCCTGTTCCTACAGACATCCTTGAGCCCATTGTCTGCTGGCCACATGCCATTTCTTGCCAGCAATTCTGTGCGCTTTTGCCTCTGCTGAGCCAAGTGGAAACAAAAGAGCTTCTTGTTAATGCTGTAACAGAAGAGCCTAGAGGTAGCACTCATCTCAGGTAACGTTTGTGCCTGAGCTGGTTGCCCTTACTAGCACTCCGGTTGTTTTTTTAGCTAGAGAAGAGAAATGGTGTTTCCAAGGGTCTCTTTTCTTACTTTATCTTGGACACCTGTTTTAGAGTATGTTGGGTCATTAGCTGGTGGTGCCAGCTTCTCTGTTGTCTGCAGCAAAAACGTCAACTCTCATTCTCATGAAGAGGTCTCATCTGGATTCAGACAGATGAATCCACATGCAGGGCATAGCCTGGAAGTGCTTCCAGTCACCAGCCAGTTTGATTTCTGTGATTTTAGTCCTAAGACTGGTGGAAGATGGCTTCCTTCCTTCCTAACCCATGTGAGATCAGAACTAATACAAAGTGAAACAAAACAGCACTGTCAGAACAATGCCTCTGCCATTGAGAACCTGTGACCTAGGGTTTTTGGCCTCCTTCCCTCCCTCTGCCTGCTTTGCCTTCTCCTCATCTGTTTGTGTTCATTCCCTTCCCTTAACTGATAAAGAATGTGATTATGTTAAGAGAAATGCTTGCGTTTTTGACAGACTTTTTTGTCCTCTGTTACAACGACTGTTCGATGGTTCTGTACAGACTAACAGTCACATCCCAAAGAGGGACTTCCATGAAGTCTTGACTTATGTGCTTTGCCCAGTGATGGTAGCAAAAACATCTATTTAACTTGTCAAATAACAGCCACAGTAATCACAAACCTTTTTAAAATGAAGTCTCAGAATATTGCCAGATAACTCTGAAATTATGTAATGTCTGACACTGTTCTGTTTCAATAGTTTGCCCTGCTGGAAATGCAGGTGTTCTATTACTTGCTTCTTGAATACTTGCTTTCTGTAGGTGGAATATGAATGCATTCATCCTGAGAAGAAACAGAAGAAAAAGAGCTACAAAAACTCTGGCATTATTAGGATAAAATCCTGCAAGGTAGGAAGATTATTGTCATCGTTTGGCTTTTTTGTGTTCTGATTGTAAAGAAATCTGTTTTTGTGGGGAGGAGGTGTAATGATGTCTGTCTGTTTCTCTAGATTGAAACAGATTATTCATTCCTGGACTACATCATGGGAGGCTGCCAGATTAATTTTACAGTGAGTTGTTTCCCCACTGCACTTCTCGGTAGATGCTAAGACAAGGGCAACAGAGTTGTGGTTAGTACTTCAGTTTGCAGTCTGTGTTTTCTTAGGAAGTGATGAAGACTGCCAAAAAGAAGTAACTGTAAATTTTTACTTTTTGCTATTAAGTAGCAAATTTAATGGATCCTGAGTTTCTTAAGCTTCCTTTGAGAAATCAGTTCTCAGTCTGTCAGTAGAAGGACTACTACTCCTTAGACGTGCATGTGACCTGTCTGAAAAGGTGTGCAGGCTTGTTTGTCTGTCCCTGTATGGGACTGTCTTTGTGCCTGGGAGGAAGGGAGCAGTGTGGGGCTAGCCTAGCCCTCTGTTTTTGGTTATGGTTGGTACTTCTCAATTGCTTATGGTGATGCTTCAGTGACCTGCTGTGTTATCATCTTCTGAACCGATTAGGTGGGCATAGACTTCACTGGCTCCAATGGCGATCCCAAGTCACCAGATTCTCTCCACTACATTAGCCCAGATGGGATAAATGAGTACCTGATTGCCATCTGGAGCGTGGGAAGTGTAGTCCAGGATTATGACACGTATGTAAGAGGCTCTTGATTGATCTAGTCACCACATGAAAATGTGTATTAAATGACACAAAATGTGTCACAGTGGGTGTCATTGATCAAGGCTGATAGCTCGTTCCAGAGCTGTAGCATTTGGGTGACTGAGATGCTGCCTTTCCTTGGGAGATCCCTTCAGGTGCTGCTACTGCTTTCTCCTGCTTCTGGCATTGCCAGGAAAGGCAATGGCAGCACTGCTTAATTCAGAGTGTGTACTTGATTTGTCTTCCCATATCTGCCCTTTTATGGCCTGGGTTACTCTATAATGCTGCTTTAGCTCATTGCTAATCCTTTATTGC
Source organism: Anser brachyrhynchus (assembly GCF_964034855.1). Taxonomy (NCBI): domain Eukaryota; kingdom Metazoa; phylum Chordata; class Aves; order Anseriformes; family Anatidae; genus Anser; species Anser brachyrhynchus. Next base: position 15,160,208 of record NC_137734.1, on the reverse strand, counting down.
TGATGGTGCATTTCAAACACAAGTCTCCTGTTTAATTCATTGGGAACATGTTTAGCCTGCTCTGTCCTTCAGCCAAGCTGTGACTGGGTTGGCTTCTCTCTTGCTACTCTGAAATCTCCTGAGAGTCCTGTAGGATGCTGCGTTGAAACAAATTCTGAATCTGTCAAGTCCCTGCCTGAAACCCTTGGGTAGCTGGTTACTGGCCATGGGAAACTAGGTGGTGTACCCATTCCTCAGGGCAGGAATTGAACCTTGGTCTCCAACTGTTTTCTGGGAATAAAACAGAATAACGAAGTATTAAAGAATTGCTGTTTCACAATTCTTCTTGTTACCCTTTCTCCCTAGGGACAAGCTGTTTCCTGCGTTTGGATTTGGAGCTCAGGTTCCTCCTAGCTGGCAGGTAGGGCCTTCACAACATTATGCAGTTGCTCTGTTCATCTCTGCATTCTCTAACTGATTGTAACATCCCTGTTTCTAGGTGTCTCATGAGTTTGCTTTGAACTTCAATCCCAGCAACCCTTATTGTCAAGGTGAGGACACCTTTTTATTAATATTTCACTGAGAGGGATTGATGTTAGAAGTGTTGCATTTCTTACATAACTGGTGAAAAGCATATGTAGCATGAAGACATGCAGCAAACTACATGTACTCTTACCTGGATGGTGACAAGAGTGAAATTGTGTTGATGCAGATTTCTGTGTGGTCTGCATAGGTTTCAGTGATTGGGACCTGATGGGATTCATCCCAGTGTACCAAGAGAGCTGGCTGATGTCATTGCTAGGCTTCTCTCCATTATTTTTGAATGGTCTTGGGAATCTGGAGAGGTCCCAGTTGACTCGCAAGTGTTCCAATTTTCAAGAAGGGCAAGAAAGAAGACCCTGGTAATTACAGGGCTGCCAGTCTCACTTCAGTGTCTGGTAAAATTATAGAGAAAATTCCTCTGGGAGTTACTGAAAAACATCTGAAGGACAGTGCGGTCGTTGGTCATAGCTAAGCTGCAGCGTGGAGATCTGATCCGCCGTGGGACCCGTGGGCTGTATGGGGACAGGCTGCTCCACCATGGGCCTCTCCACAGGCTGCAGGGGAACTTCAGCTCCTGCACCTGGAGCGCCTCCTCCTCCTCCTTCACTGACCTTGGTATCTGCAGGGCTGTTTCTCACTCCTCGCTCTCCCAGCTGCTGTTGAGCAGCAGTTTTTTTTTTTTCCCCCCTTTCTTAAATCTGCTTTCCCAGAGGCACAAACAACATCACTTGTTGGCTTGGTTCTGGGCAGTGGTGGGTCCCTTTGGAGTCAGCTGGAACTGGCCCTTATCTAACATGGAGCAGCTGCTGGATTCTTCTCAGAGAGGCCATCCCTGCAGCCTACCACTACGAAAACTTGCCACAGGATATTCTATAATTCTATGATTGAGAGAGCTGAGACAGTTCAGGCTGGAGAAGAGAGGGGTCAGGGGGATCTCACAGATGCCTGTAACTACCTGAGGGGAAGGGTGCAAAGGGGATGGCGCCTGGCTCTTTTCAGTGGTACTCAAGGACAGGACAAGAGGCAGTGGGCACAAACTGGAACGCAGGAGGTTCTAAACATCAGGAATCATTTCTGGGCTGTGTGGGTGACTGAGAAATGGAACAGGTTCCCCAGAGAGGCTGAGGAATCTCCTGTCTTGGAGATCTTCAGAAACAAGCCGGACATGGCTGTTGGGCAATCTGCTCTGGGTGTCCCTGCTTGAGCAGGGAGAGGTGACCAGATGACCAGAGCATTGACCAGATGATCTCCAGAGGCCCCTTCCAACTTAACCATTCTGTTATTCTGTCAGTCTGTGCGGAAATTTTTGTTGCTGCGACTTGGTTACTTTTGTTATGTTACAGGTGGTAGTGAATTCAGATCAGCAATGTGTCTGTTAGTCACACTTTCAAAGCAACCATCTGCTGAGTCTGTTAGAGATTGTGGTTACTTCTTCAGCAATGTGAATATGTTTGAATGTTATCTTTTAAAGGGTTGTCTCAAAATATTATTTTCTTTAAAGCCGTCTTCTTTTGCAGTAGTTGTTTCAGCTGATCTCAATGGCTGGTCTGTAAAACAGATTAAGAACTCCTGGGACTAAGGACTCTCTCAGCATGGAGCGCTGCAGAATTTTTCTTGAATGAACATTTTTTCCTCAGTTTAGTTTTTCTCTCCAGTCTAAGGCCAAGAGAGAATGGAATCTGACAATCAGTGTTAAAATCCAAGTGTTTCCTTCATCAGTTCTGTGTTGTCTGCTTCACTGGAATCTGTGCCTTTGCTCTGTGATGGTTCCTGTGCAGTAGTTCAGAGGTAAAGCACTAAAACACGTGTGGTGGACAAGATGAGCAGCAGCAGTAAATGAAAGTACATCAATACAAGTTAATATGGGGATCCATCTAAATTGCCCTACACAAGAATATGTACCATTTAAAATCACATTTATTAAAAAAAAAAAAAGAAGTCTAGTTAACCCAAGAAAAGCTTCTTGCAGGGGAAAAACCTTAGAGGTTACTGTTTCTCTTACAGAAATGTTTAAATCCAGGTGTCACTGTGCACAAGAGGAAAATAAGCAGTTAACTGTTCCAGACAGTTTCTGACCTTGTTGTCTAGTTAGATAGTAAGCAATTAAACAAGAGAAACTGGATGACAGAGTAGAAAGGACAAGGTCATAAGCATGCCTTCACTAGATTATTTTTCCACCAACTTCCATGAACTTTATTATGTTGTAAGCATAAAGAATAATGTAAAGAATACAGAATGGTGAAGAAATCTGGAAATCTTGTCTGTGCAGATGTCCACTGGTTTTAGACCTTTGCTTTGTATATTCGCTGCTATCCTGCTATTTATTTGTCCTTTAGGAGTTCACAGCTGTATGTGAGTGATTATCCTTTTGCTTCACTATTCAGTAATGCTTATAGAATAATTACTGGAGAAATTGTGAGGCTCTTTTGGCAGCTTGCATTCCTTGTGTTACAGGGATCCAAGGAATAGTTGATGCCTACCGCCAGATCCTTCCTCAGATACGACTCTATGGGCCAACCAACTTCTCTCCTATTATAAACCACGTGGCAAGGTTTGCTGCACACTCGGCGCAACAAGGAACTGCTTCTGTGAGTCCGTGCCCTTCCCTGCAAATGGGCGATGTTTCTGTTTCCTGTGTTCACTATTGGATAGAATTGTACGGTAAAGTGATGCATTCTTCTTCCTCAGGATCTCAAGTTTGGTCCTGTCTTACCAGCTTCCAAAGAGGTTGTTGCTACTCCCTTGGTTCATATGTGAACCTGTACCAGTGAAGTATGCAGGGGTCCCGTGTTGGCTTTTAGACCAATTGGACTTTGTCAGCAGTTGCTTCACCCTAACCTCTCTTGCCAGACTCCATCACCTGTAGGGAACGCACACAGTATAAAGCGGCCCTGTGTATTTTATTCCAAACAATTTTTCACTTGAGCATGTATACAAAGACCACCTAAGAAATGGCAGAGGGCTCGACTATTTGTCCCACCGTGTTTGCATGCAGAATCAAAATATCTAGAGGGCCATGTTACCAAAGTAGTGTGAGGATTGGCAAATCAGTATGCTAACCGTGTTGCAGAACATCCGTACTACGTCTGCAGTTGCATTGCATGTCTCATTTGTGTGCTTGCATGGCCATGACTGCTGTTAAAATTCAACTCCATATCTTAAAACTTTATTGTACTTAAGGATGAAGGGATCATATTTCCTGATGTATTTAACTGATTCCATTTTTGACCACCCAATTAGAAGGAATGTTGATGTTCACTCTGATACTTCATGGTCTTAGCTGTACAAGGATTTTGAGTTCTACATAAGTTTGTGCATACATCAAATTAATTTCCCACACTGTGGGGTGCTTGGTCTAGGGAGAGCCATTTCTTATATTTTTGAGGGTGTTTTTTAGCTATTCAAACAATTGGGGGAAATCTTCCTATTTTTCTTAAGCTCCTGTGTTCTTCCCCTTCTGTCATTTCTAGAGTGTCGTCACGTCATGACGTTTGTCACTGCTGTATGTTCAGATTTCTAATACTTATTTAAATTACTGATAACTAAAAAATAATTTTTTTTTGTTACAAACAGATATTGAATAATGTATTTTATCCTTTTTGAGATGTCAGTGAATAAAGCAGCACCCATCAGTGAGTTTTTTATGCACCTTTGTTGATTTAGGATTACTTTGATCATTGCTAGTATATTCTGGCAACTGGTATAATTGTTCTTTATAAATTGAATGTAAGCCTGTATCTTTTATCTAATGCAGAGGATTTCCCTGAAGTGTACAAGGAAAGGTGGTTTGCATAAGAAAAAATGGGAATAAACAAAAGTTCATTTAATGTTCTGTTCTTGTCTTATCCACTGCACAATCTGCTTGCTTTTTTAGAGTAAGAAATTGCTTCATTTGCTTTCAGTTATGTGAGCTTTGATGTTGTACTCCCTAACTGAGTATTTTCTGGTGTTTTTTTAGCAATATTTTATCTTGCTGATCATCACAGATGGAGAGATCACTGATCTGGATCAAACCAGGCAAGCAATTGTTAATGCATCTAAGCTGCCGATGTCCATCATTATCGTTGGAGTTGGTGAAGCTGATTTCAAAGCAATGGAGTTTCTTGATGGGGACAATGGCATCCTGAAATCCCTAACAGGAGAGCCAGCTGCACGAGACATTGTTCAGTTTGTGCCTTTCCAGCGGTTCAAAAATGTAAGTTGTTTTTAACTTCGTAAGAATTCTGCTGCTAACGTATGTGCAGTTATTACATCCAAAAAATTAGCATTTGTCTAGGCAGCTTATTAATGTTGCAATGTATGAAGGCAGCAAAGTGTATGGTCAAAGCACTGTCCAAACTGTTTCTTGTGAGAGTTGAGATATATTTGCTTCTGGATTCAAAACTGTGTGCCTCATAACTCTATTGCAGCTTTTCCTAAAGAGTTCTCATTGTATTGTTACTACCTATTGGCTATTGCAGTGTTACAAGGAGTAAAGGAGGTGTTTTCTCTCCTGGGATGCAAACATTTAGTCAAGAAAGTGAGATCATTTTGTCTCAGTCTCTGTTGTTGAGTCCCATGAGCGATTTAAGCTGAGATGGAATCTTTCCTGCTGTTGAAAGCAGTCCTATCGTTCCCCAGCTCCTCCCTACTTTTTCTGATGGGGCACTAGTGTTCGTGCATGTTATGCAGTCAATGAGGTTGAAGAATGGAGTTAAATGGAAACCCAAAATAAGACAAATTGCTAGTGACTGGGGCAGTGTCCCACCCAGATCAAGGCCATATGAAGGCTGTGTGAGTCTGGGTTTAGGGTCGGAGCAATGCAGGGGTGGGAACAAGTGATTTTTAGCAAGAGTACTCGCTGAGACTGACTGGAAGTGCTCCTAAGACTGCAGCAAGACTGAACCAGAGGGAGTGAGACATGGACGAAAAGCAGATTGTGCTGTCTTCTCAACCTTGCTTGCCTGGCAGGTGGGGGCTGCAGTCTGAATTCTGTAAGAGAGTATGTCACTGGGCTGGTAATTCCATTCCCTGCAGTATCTTTGATTTATTCTCACTGTTCCTTGCAGGCTCCCCGGGAAGCTCTTTCCCAGATGGTTCTGGCTGAAGTGCCAAAGCAGCTGGTTTCATACTATAAATTGCAGGGGTGGCCACCTGTGAAACTGCTGGAAACGAAGAAGATGTAGATTGCATCATCATCCTAGCCATATGTATCACTGTGGTGAAGAGAGCTGTCTGCACTCACACTCTTCCCTTGCATACTCTGTGCCTTAAGATCGTACCATTCACACTAATACTCTTACCTGCTTGTACTCTGTATCTTTGATCTTTCCTGTTCCTAACTGCAAGAAATGTAAATAAGGAAGAAATGCAGCTGCTGGCAGTTGTGGTCAAAGAAAAATAAACCTTGTTGGTTTTCTGCCTTGGAATAGTGATACATCATACCACGTATCAGCACTTGGCACGGCCCATCTGCTGCTTGGTGCTAGAGTGGGCACGTGCACTGAACTGCTCACCCAACACTGCTTCAATGTTCATTAGGACAATTATATATACAGTAATGATACTTACTGTCTTTGTGTTCCTTGATAGTTTTTTTATTCTATCAAGCTGCCTTGGAAATGGGGTCCCATCCGTATTGGTTGGTAAGAAAGTCGGTTGGCTAGATGCCTGAGGTAGTTCCTCTTGTGCCTTCATAAGGTGCCAGTATATTTTTTATATGTAAAGTTTTATTTTTAAATTTCAGTTACCATACTTTGCAATCATCTTATTTTTTAATCACACTTTTGTATTAGCAAAAATTGCTTCTGTGGAGATAAAGGAAGTTGGACTTGTCATTGCACTACAAGTTGTCATCACTTTCAGTTTCATAAATAAATAATGTGCTGTCATTTACAGACATGTCTGGTCTCATTTCCTTTCTGGGATTTTTCTTTTGTTTTCCAGCAATGTTGATGTGTGGTTTAAGGAAGATCTTTGCTATAGTATTAGCCTTGGTCGTTCAGCCTAGGTTGGGCATGAGCAGCTGCAAAGCAGAGCAAGTTATCTGTATCATTAGTTTTGTTACCTGTTAATCACTAAGACTGCTGAATGTATATCCTGCAGCCCTGTCCTGCAGTGAGATGAGCTGTTTCTTTACTGTGAAATTATGAAAGAATTTGTCTATTCTACTGCACACACCAGGAAATTGTGAGAAGAAATTGGAAGACTGTCGTGGTGATTCAGCCTATGAAATTGGTAGGTTACAAATGTGTGAAAGCAGAACTGTGGTGTGAATCTGTATCTTCAACTAGACTAGTCATTATGGATCATATTCGCCAGCTAACTAATTTATAGCTTGTGCTTGAGGGGCAGCAGGTCTAGGACCACTACTCAGCAAAGAAAATTTGTTAGTTTTTCATTCAAACGTAGTGTTGACCACGATGTATTCTTCCAGTTTCTATAGGCAGCAGCAGCTTCCTCGCTCTAGAGGAAGCTGGACTGTCTCGCCTGAAACAGTCCATCCTCTAGCCTGCAATCTTTCTAGTTGAGTGGCTGCATAAACTGAAATGTGTTAAAAGCATGGAAGAGAGGAAGGAAAACTGCCAAGTCATCTCAGAAACTGCCCTGTGGTTCTCTACTTGTGTTTTCAGCCTATTACAACCTGTAGGCAGAGCTCTCCTTCACTCTTAGGTGTACAAGCAAATCTGAGTCTGGTATGTGTATACATGAGTGTGCCTTTTCTTGCCTTTTTTTAAATGTTTTTCTTTAAAGGAGGCTTACAGCAGTAATTCCGAAATTTCAGCAGTCCTTTGGCCCAAGTAATACCAGTGGCATTGCATAGTCCTTGGTTTCAATTTAATGTTTTCTTTGGCAAGAAGTTATGAGCATGTTGTGTCTTTCCTCCAGCCTTTAGAGGCAGAATATGAGCTCTGAGACATCAGAATGCATAGTGAGAAATGCATTTTGCCTCTCCTTTTTAAATGTAAGTTTCCACTCAAATGGAGGAAAAAGAATCCTTCCTAGCATCTATCTGTATTCAATGGCTATGAAGGGAGCTTGGAAAATCTGTTCCTTAGCTAGCTGAGGTGACTGCAGATGCTGGACTTGATGATAGGGGTGACTTTCCCCGTTTGGGAGAGGAAAAATCCAAGACGTGGTAGAGGCTGTTGTGAGGAACTTCCTCCTTTTGGAGGCGGAGATGCTGCTTACCTGCAGGAAAGTGGCTGAAACGTGAATGAGCAACAGGACGGAAGCCTGTCACTGGAGGAGAAGAGCTGCTTGGCTCTGCGCTGAGATGAAAAGCCACAGGAGGGTCAAACTTGGAAGCTGCTAAGGCAGGATGGCATGGTTCTGACTGGTTTCTCTCATTCTTGACTCTCCCTAGGGCTCCTGTTCTAGACAAAGTGGAGGCTGGGATGCTTTGTGCCTTGTGCCGCCCTGGGCGTAGCTGGAATGCAGGCTTGCAGCATGACTGTTACTCAAGGCAGATAAGAGCTCAGGTTTCCTTCCCCAGGAGGCTGTGCTGTTCTCACCCTGTGACAGTGCACTCTCTACCATCCCACATCCCTCTTTGGTTTTATGTCCGCCATCAGCTTGTTCAGGCTGTGTCCTGTTGGACTCTTGTTCACGAGCTGTTCCTATGTGCAGACAAGCTACATTCAGCTGAGAGGTATGGCACAGGGGGCACCTTGCTCTCCAGAACTGCTGCCACCCATTCTCTATGATTGATCTGGACTTGAGAGCCATTCCACCCTTGCCTTTTGGACTATTTTCAGGCAAGAGTCCCACTCTGAGGAGCTGCCCCTTCAAGGGCTATGCTACCTTCTGGGCATGCTGCTCTATCCAGAAAAAAAGGACAGCTGCAGACCTACCTCCAATTTAGTAAAGCCTATGCCTTCATCTGTAGGTGCACTATCCTTGTCATCAAGAGAGGAGCTTGATTTGTGTTTCTTAGTTTTGAGATATCCATTGGAGGATCACACATGTTCTGTGCTGGCCAGGGCCCCTCTCACAGCCTCTACTGAAGGGGCAAAAGCAGCAGGATCTTGCTGCGGGCACAAGGGTAGTTCACTGTCCCGTGACAGGCTCAGAGTTGTGATTGCATGAAGAGCCTTTTGGGGCCTGAGGACCTTCAGAACACCTCAGAAGTCTGCTTACCCCAGCCTTGGCCATAGAGGAAGCACCTGGGCACTTTCTGTCACCAAAGGTATTTTAGCCTCGGGGCTTTGTATAAATGGAAAGCTATTTATGTGGGAGATCATCAGGGAGTGTTCCTCTTACTTCTAGAACACCTGGCAATAATACTCATGACACTTCAGGTCAGAGTATGCCATGCTGCCCGTACAGAGCTTCCTCCTGGTGCAGATCAGGCTCTAAGGGGTAAGGAAGCCACACAAACTCTCTGAGGAGATGATGACTTGTGATCTCCTTTGAGCGAGTACCAGATTTGTCCATCAGCAGCACTCTTTGGTGGTCTGAATGTCTGCTTCAACAATCTGAATGACATCCCCTCTACCCCTCCAGCCACAACTGGGTTAAGGGTTCAGTGCATTCAGCTTTCTGTGCTGCTGCCTTAGAGCGAATAGTTCATTCATTTGGGTTCTCAAAGGTGGTGCCAAACACTGCCCACCTGCTGTGCTTCATTGACATGCTGTGAAGCAGTATCCTTGTCTGCCACAGCTCATTTCTACCGCCATCAGCACTTCTTTCCTGGCTCTTGAGTAAGCTGTTGGATAAGGTGAAGATAAGGTAGGTAGCCGCAGGGCTGGCTGTGGAGCAGCCCAACATTGCCCAGGCATGATTCAGTCACTCCTCGGTGTTTGTGGAGCTGAATTAACTGCCCTGACCCTGTGCAACGTGCCCTGTATGGCAGGCATAGAGACAGGTGTTTTGGCACAGGGTCCTGAGTGGGAGACCCTCAGGAGGAAGAAATATTTGCAAAGCCCTGCTGAACTCATGATAACACAATTACTTTGATCTGGCCTGTGCCTGGGCTCCAGCATCGCTCATTTATGAGTTCTTGCACAGGTGAGCTGTGAGCTGCAGCTGAGCCTGGCCACAGTGGAAACACAGCAGGGACTGCAGCCACTCGGGGTTGGTGGGCCATGACCTGTCCCAGGTGGCTCCCATTCCCCACCCTCCCAGTTTGCTGTGGAGGGTTCTGACTGCTGCAGCTGTGATTTGTGCTATGGAAGCCATCAGGCTGGGGGGGCAAGTGGGGCTGGGGCTCCACTTCCAGAGGTCCTGGGTGCCTGTCCAGGGGCAGATCTGAGCTCCATCCTCACCGTGTTGCTCCGCCACTAGCAGTGCACTGAGGCCGGTGTCCTCCAGCTTTGGAGGAAGCCCTTGTCCCTGCTGCGGCACCGTGCCTGTTGTGAGGTGTGGCTGAGATGGCCTCCCATTGCAGGGTTTTCCTGGGCTGTGTTCCCCATCCTGTTGGAGTGGCTGCAGGGCGCAAGGATGATGCCATCGAGGCCTGGCTACTGCAAAGCAAGCCCCCAAGCGCCACACGGCCAAGTGCTCCCCTCTACCTGGCTCTGCGACAGCCGGGAGCCATTGCCTGCCAAGTGCCAGCCCAGAGGTGTCTGGTGAGCAGGGACAGGGAGCGGCGGCCGAACCGGCCGGACGAGGCGGGGCTGAGTCACACCGGGTGGAGCAGGCCGAGCGGGGCAGCGCTGCTGGCTGGCGGCTCCATGGCGCTCAGTGTTGGTGTCCGGCGGCTCTCCCACCTGCCAGGCCACGGCGAGCGGCAGGTGCGGCTCAGCTTCCGAGGTGGGCCCAATGGGCGGGGAGGGAGGCATGGCTGGGGGCTATCATCCCTGCGGGAGAGCAGGGCCCTGCTGGGTCTGGCAGAGCCCAAGCCTTCTATCTCCTTCCCAAGGTTTCACCCAGAAGACGAGGAAAATCCGCTGCGGCGCAGAGGCCGTGTTTGGGGAGGTGAGTGCGCTGTCATCTGGTGAGGACCAGGGCAGTGGGCACTGGGGTAGGGACAGGGACCAGGACAAGGTGGACCCTTGGTCAATGCCTGGTGGGGCAGGAGGCAAGTGAGGATGGGGTGTGCATCTCAGGGTAGGATGGGAAGCCTTCCTCCCTGTGCCCATCTTCACTGTCCCATTCTGGAGCCTGTGATGCCTGGCTGTCAGGACTTGCAGGAGAGTCCTGTCTTTCATCTCCTGTCCCATCTGGATGCCTCTGTGTTGCCTGAGGCACCAACAACTGGGGCAATCTGTAACGTGCATGGAATTAACCTAATCTGCCTTTTGGAAAGCCTGGCTGCTCTTGCAGAAATGAGCCCCCCAGCAACAGATTTTCAGATCAGTGAGCCCAGTCGGCACCAAGCCACGGGGTGGGTAGGAGCAGGACTCAGGGCAGCAGGGACCTGTCCCTCTCACCAGCCGCCAGCTGGCCAGTTTGGGAGTGGGGCGAATCACAGCCTTGCGCATCTTCGCAGCGTGCCTGCGCTTGGTGGCTCCCTGCCCGCCTGTCACCCCCTGTCCACCTCCCTCATGTGCTGGAGGCTTCAAATGGAGGCAGTGACAGATGGCAGCAGAGGGAGGGACATGGTGTGGCATCCCTGGGAGCAGCTAAGTTCTGGGATGTCCTTAGCTGAAAGTTGGTGCATATAAAACAAGGGGATAGGGAAATGGCTCTGGTCCTGACTGCTTCCAGTAGGGTGGGAAATGCTTTGCAGACGTGGGCAGAAGCTGCCTTCCTCTCAGCAGGAGCTGGGAGGCTTGGGGTGGCTCTTTGGACCTCTTTGGACCTTGCCCTGTCCAAGGCTGGCTTTGCCACATCTTCCAGGTGCCTGCAGGGACTGATCTTTCTAGTATAAAACTGAGCAGAAGCCCCTTACCTTTCAGAGAGCTCAGCTCACAGCTTCCCAGTGCCATGAGCCTGCTCTGGCCCTGCAGGGACTCAGGTGCTTGGGGAAGGTCCCAGTTTTCATCTCCCTCCTGTTAGCTCCATCATGATCTTCGATACTGGGGGGAAATTCATGTCACTGACAATTCAACTTTATCCATTATCTGCGCTGCACCTCCCAGTGCTGCAGAAGCAGCGCGAGCTGAGGAGATTCACTGTGCACTGTTTGCTTGCAGCTGTTTCGCTGGCCTCACTATGGGAAGCTCATCGTGGGAGAGGTGCTCTCCATTAAGGTTTACAACTGCAGCAAGGTTTTCAGTAACAGGTAGGTCCTTTAGTTGTTGGTGACCAGCAGAGGTGGGGGAAGAAGTGTACTGGACTTTAAATGGGATTAGAAAGGATTTCTTGGAATTGATGGGAGGAAAACAAACAGGATACAGTTTATAGAAGAGGGATGAAGCTGGTTGTTCTGATGCAGCAGCAGTGCTGTGTGTACAAAGTCAAATAAGAATGTTATTTGCCCTAACAGTTAAATTATTAGACTCCCTAAAGGTCCAGGTCAGCCCCCCAGGTAGGATGGATGTGAAGTAGGGCTCTACCAGCCAAGCCAGCAGCAGAGGAGTTGTAAGGGCAGGGACTGCACCAGTGGGGACCTACTCTTACCCTGTAGAACCACACTGGAACCGTGCTGCACCCAAATTCAGTGTCTCTGTCCATAGGGAAAAGCCCTAAGCCTGTGACAATAGGGTTTAACTTTTAAGAAGACAAGCTATTTAAATTTAAAGGATCAGCCAGAATATAAAATGCCTCTAGGTGGGCTAGACAATGCTGCAAACTCAGCAGCTATACCAGCAGTTGTAAAACACTTAAGGGAAACCTGGAGAGCAGAGGTGACAGATGGAGTAGCGGTGGTGGAGCAAGTGAGGGAGCAGAGGCACATCCTGCATCACATGAAGTGTGTGAGGATGCAGGGCAGGGTGCCAGCTCTAGTAAGTTAAACGTAAGAACTGAAAGCAAATCAGCAGGGCCAACTTTCTAGAGATAGCTGATGATACAAAGCTTTTCAAAGCCATCACAAACCTGCCAGAGAGGGTGTGGAGGAAACAGATGAGTACAGCACATGCAAGACACTTAAAGTCAGAGCAGAAAATTTGACTGAATTTTGTGCCACTGTTTACTGGATGCTTTCCTTATGGGAGATAGATCAGAGGAATTGTCTCCGACTGAAACGTCAATAGAAACTGCTTTAGGACAAACTGATAAACAGTGACAAGTCACTCAGTCCTGATGGTGCTGAGCAAAGAAGTCCAATGGGAAACACCTGGATTGGCATCATCTATCCATGCTGGTGGGCAGAGTAATGGTGGGTGACAGAGATTACAGTTTAAGAGCATTTGGTCAGTGCTCTGGGATGCTCAGAAGTAGAAAGAGGGTAGAAGAACAGAAGGGAAAGTCTTGTTCTGCTGCTGTATCGGTGAGAGGCTCCTTCCTCCAGGGAAGAGAGGAGGCAGGCTCTGCATCTTGGAGAAGAGGAGGTGAGAGGGGACATGGGGGAGGTCTGGGGGTGACTGGGGGTGATTGCTCCTATCTGCATTCTGGGTGGGCTGTGATGCACTCCAATGGCTCTGAAGGCAGTGGGAAGCTCTGTTTCATGCTGGGCTTAGCTCAGCTGCTGGCACAGCTGCCACGGGGAGCTAGAGGAGAAAATAAGAGTGGGCTCCAGACAGGAGGCTGCCGAACTCCACACACATTATCACCACTTGCAGGGAGCAGGGATGGTCCTTCCCCAGCAAGAAGTCCCTTTGGGCTGGGTGGATTGTGGCCTGACTTGCCGTGGACATACCTGCAGTCCTGAGCTTATTTCCTGGTGATGTATTTCTGTGTGTAAAGCCTCTGCTTCTCAGCTGGCTGCAGAGCATGAGGGTGCTCTCCTCCCCCAGGACGAAAGCACTGATGCTGTGCATAACGTTGCTGCAGCCTGTGATTTTGTTACAGGCTTCTTGGTACCCTTGTCCTCAGCCTCCAGCACCTGATGACATCTGGGAGGCTGATCCTCCGGGAGGCCCTTGTGGACAGGAACCACAGCATCACCACTGTAAGTCCTTTATGGGCAGCCTGGGGATGGGCACCGCTCCATCACTCATCTGAGCAGGTGCAAAGGCCCACAAGCATTCAGAAAGGCTTTGTAGGAAACCTCTGGATCTTTCCAGGTGGATCTGGGGCTGATGAGGAGAACAAGGTGCTGCTTGGAGCCCTGTCTGTGCAGGGGTGCAGCCACTTCACCCCCATGAAGTGGCTCTATGAAGGTCCTTAAGTGCTTGGGGTGGGCTGGGGGACCTGAGGACCTGCTGAGTACCTAAATGGGGAGAGGGAGGCTTAACAACACCTCCCTGGGACTGAGTAGTATGTGCAGGACTTGACATTTCATCTCCTTCCAGCACTGTGCCCCGGCAGCTTTTGGGTTAAACATGAAGTCTTACTGGTGGTCTGTAGCAGCATAAGTGTCTTTGATGCCTGCCTGCCCCTCTGCTCCATGGCTCCTGCTCCCCTCCCACCCTCGTGCCGGGGCTCACTAGCCCTTTGTGCTGGCAGAAAGTGAACACAAGCAGAAAAGGAGCTGTTTCCTGCCCACACAGTGCGAGGCACAGTTCGGCGAGCTCTGGACGGCCAGGGCTGGGTGCCAGGGCAGGGCTGGAGGAGAGGTAGAGGCAGACAGAGCTTGGTGCTGCTGGCAGCCCTGCAAAGTGCTGCACCTCTGTTTGTCCTTCCTGTGGGCAATATGAGTCATCCCCACGGTGACATGGTGCAGTGACCACGAGCCCAGGTGGAAGCTGAGCGTTTCCAAGTTGATTTTTAGCCTGCTGCAGCTCACTGTGGGAATGTTCATGCTGGCAAAGGGAGAGGGGGCCAGGCTGACCGATTGGCAGCTGGCGGTGCTTTGGAGGGACTGAGCTGGGGCACTTACACTGTCATAAGGTCAGAGCTGCTCTGTGGCCCCAACCCTTTGCTCAGCTGCCTCTTCCCTTGTGCTAACAGCAGTGCCCAAGATGATGACCTAGTCCAACCAAAATCCAAGAGCTTTCATTTTTGATGGGTTAGTTTTTGCCTGGGTCAGACTGGGCAGGGAAACACAAGTGGGACCAGAGCAGCTGGAGACCCTGCCCCTCAGCTCAGCTGAGAAAAGATGAGTCCCTGAAGGAAAGAGACTGCTTCAACTGCTGTTCCTTCTGCCAACTGTGAACAAGATCCTTCTATTCCAAATCCAGTTCTTCCCTGGAACCTCTGGAACTTCAGTTATTTGTACTCCTTTTTCTCTCCTGGTGCTTTAAAGGGTTTTCAGAGCCTCAGCTAGTCACCTAGTCTTATCCCAAGCTTCTGCCTCCATCCAGCTTCTGCTGCTGCCTCTCGCAGCTGTTGTATTCTTGCTTCCCAGGGCTATATTTCTCTCCCCAGAGACATCCCTTTTCCAGGGACTGAGCTGTGGACCCATCTCATACATCCTCTTCAGCCTACTGAGAGGTGGCCTCCTCCATGGCTGCAGTTTTGGCCTCTCTGGGAAATCCTTGTGTATTCCTGTTGGTGTGAGATCAGGCTGGTCACCTGTAATCCAAATGTTTTCAGAGCCATGCTGGCTGTGCCGATACCTAGCATGCTCCATGCTTTTCTGGCTGTCCTGCTCCCCACTGATGCTGACTCGGGGCCTCATGTGATGCAGACTCTGGGTGTTGCTTGTTGCTTCTGTGGTGTTTTGAACCAAGCTGACATGCCTGCTGCTGCCTGCTTCCTTCAGAGAGTGCACCCCAAACACTTGCACGTTTCTTTGCTCTGCTGCAGCATTCTCCCCACTTACCTTGACAAAGGTGCCCTGAGATGGCTCTTAAGGCTACAGGATAGATGGCTCTTAGGTTCCATGCTATATTTTAGATTTGGAAACTTGACCCAGCTTTTATTCAGGCTTTGGAAAGCTGTAGGGGATGGAGTTTGGTTATCTCCAGCTTGCTGATGGAGACAAGCAAGGAGAGTCCGACAAAATTAGGCTTCTCAGGGGTTGTGACCTTCCTCCTTTTGCCTTCTTTCCACCCGCATCTCACTTGTTTTTTCCTTCCACACATCTATTCCTGTTTTTGTTGGCATTTCTGCAGGTGTTTTGTGGCTGCCAAGCTCTCAGGCAATTTAATTTTCTGGTTCTAGATCTACATTGAGCTGGATTTGCGCTACCAACCTCCAGATGGCTCAGCTGGGACCTGGGTTGAAGAGGACTTTGTCTATCAGATGAAAGACAGGTATTGAAATCCTGGGAGGGGAAAACTTCCAGGTGGTGTTTACAGCTGCCTTTGTCAGGGGCAACCAGAGCCCTTTGAGATGCAATCCAGCTTCACTGACTCTCCACCTGTAGCCAGGCTGATGAATTTCTGCTCTACATTAGCAGTAAGTGACCAGGGCTCTTGGAAATAAAACATCTTGCATTCACAAAGAAGACGCTTTGTGGTTGACTGGAATAACCCACTGCATTCCAGGAGCCCCTTTGGACTCCCAGGCATTTCTGCAGCCTTCCTGGCTGATAGGAGCAAGACTTTGTGGTTGCAAAGCTGCAGAGAGCATGGCTTTGCATCATAGCAGCCCCAGGCACCCCCCACACAGGTGGTCCTCAAAAGTACCCAAAGCTAGTGGGTGTCAGGGCAGGCAGGATGACAAGGTCCAGGGATCATCAGTTCTGAAGTGTCTAGAGTCAAAGCAGAAGGCATGTAGGGTGAAGAGGAAAAACATCATTTTGGAGAATGCTTGTGTTATGGTGTGGTGGTCAGGAGACAAGCAGGAGCATGGCTTTGCCACTGTTTCCTAAGTGCATTGGTTAAGAGTCTTTTTTTTTTTTTTTCAGTAAAGTATCTCTTTTTTTTTTTTTCTTACAGTTCAGAGTTAATCATCCACAATCCTGGATTTGAGGAGCCGGAGTAAGTATCTGTGCTTGAGGTTATCCACTCACCCTCCCGCATGGAGGAGAGTGCACAACCCACTCATCAACGCTGGCGGTGATGTGGTGGGGGATTGCAGGGCAGCCAAGGGGCCAAGAGCAAGTGAGATGGACAAAAAGGCAGCTGCGCTGGGCAGGAAGCTGGCAAAGGGCCTGGAGACTGAGGAGGAGGAGGAAGAGGAGGAAGAAGACTTTTATGATGTATCTGACATGGAGGTCTTGGGCATTGTCTTCAGCCCCGTGAAGAGGTATCTGTGCTTGTGCTATTCCTGCATGGGCTGTGGAGTGGGAGGTGCCAGCTCCTGGGGTGACTTTTGGGGCCAATCCTGCATCTTGTAGCATTTTGCTTCCATAAAATATCAGAAACCTTCAGTGTTCCCAAACAGAGTCTGCTTTGGATTTGCTCATTCTTGGTTTGAGGGGCTGTTACTTGCTGGGTTTTCAAGTTGCTTCCCTTGGTGGGGTCTTAATCAGGTCTGTGCAGTTGAAGGGACAAGCTCACCCAGGTTGTTTTTCTGTGCAGCCGTTCCAGACTTTGCTCCACACGGGACCTGTTTGCCACCCCAACCCCACAGAGCTTCCAGGTACTGCAACATTGGGTGTGTGTCCCTGCAGTTGCCACTGACCCCACAGCTGATCCATCACTGCCTTCCTGTGGGCCTGGGCTTCTCCAGCTGCTGTATACTCCAGCAGGGCCTCTAGCATGAAGAGACCTTCCTGCTTTGTGTGACTTCCCTGGGCAAGGTCTGAGATTCCCTGAATGTCTGCATCCAGCATCCACAATCACTAGCTCCAAAACCAGCTGGTCCAGGGCAGAATTTCTTTTTGAGCCACATAGCGTGGGTATACAGGAGAAAGGAGTCACCCTGACACCCCCAGTACTGTGGCAAAACACAGCCTGAGCAGAGCTTTGGAGAGTTCCCGGGCATGGCTGGTGCCTGCCAACCTCCCCAGGACCTTCCACAGGCCCTCATGGATGCCTGTGGGACATGGCTGGGGGTGGACGTCTGCTGCAGGGACTTTTTCAGACACCCCAGGAGGCTGACTCTGGATGGTGCTCTACACCAGGTTGATTTGAAACCCCTGTTTGGAAGTGGGGTTCAGTCACAGCTTTTGCCCTTCAGATTTCAGGGCCAGGTCACAGGCTGGATATAGCTTCAAATCCTATCCTGGTTCTGAGTAAACATGGACTTGCATCCGGGTCTCCTGTTTTTCAGGGCTGGGTCTTATCAACCTAGCAGAAAACTTTTGTGGGGGCGGAATTTCCTACCTTCCTTTCCTTGAAGCTATTACTCTTCAATCTAATGACTATCTAATTGCTTATACTGTGAGAACATTTCTCCCACATCTTAGACCTGTAACCAGTCAACAGCAAATGAGACAGCCATGTTCCAGTCCACACACATGTTCCAGACAGTTCCAGACACATGTCAAAGATGTGGGTTTAACACTTAATTTCCTTGCCTGTCTGAAAGGAAGAAATGTCTCAAATACCAGTTTGGTCTGTTGCCGGCCAGAGCAGATTTCAGCAGCTGTGCTCTTGCCTGTTCTTAGTGTCCAGACCTGTGCCAAGAGGGCCCTTCATGTTTGCATACTGGTATTGTTGGAACAAGCTCAGAATGGAGCCAGAGAGAAGCGGAGTGTTGATGTGATGGTTTTCTCCCACATTTCCTCAGGTTGGGATTAATATCATTGAAGCACAGAAGCTGGTAGGGGTGAACATTAACCCCTTTGTGGTAGTCAAGGTTGGAGAGGAGAAGAGGCACACAGTGACACAGAAGTCAACAAATTGCCCTTTCTACAATGAGGTATGTGTTATGGAGAAAGGCTTCATCATCACTGTGTCCCAAGTGGCCAAGGCCATCCTTGCCTGAGGTGCTCTGGGTGCAGCTGCTCTCAGGAAAAGGCATTTATGGGGTCCTGTTGGGAGCCCATGGCTCAGCTGTCTTTCTCTTCTCTTTTAGTACTTTTTGTTTGAATTCCATGAGCCAAGGGAAGTTTTATTTCACAGACTCATAGAGATTTCAGTAAGTATGTCTTCCTCATGGTCATTTGTAACTGGTACAGTCTGCTGCTTCTGTGTGTGAATGCTGGGAGTGATGGGCAAAGCAAGGCTAATACTACCAGCCAGGTTTAGCAGGCAGAGTCATCTGCCCAGAGAAGCTGTAGATGCTCCATCCCTGGAGGTGTTTAAGACCAGGTTGGACAAGGCTCTGGGCAACATGAGCTAGGGGGTGGCATCCCTCCCCATGGCCGGGGGCTGGAACTGGATAATCTTTAAGGTCTCTTCCAACTCAAGCTGGTATATGATTCTATGAGCTGCGACACAGAGACCAAAGGACTTTCCCATGGTCACAGTGGGGCAGAGATCCATCCCTGGCCCCACTCTGAGCCAGTGCTGGGCAGTGCTGCCTTCTCACCTCCCCACTGCCAGCTTTTTTCTGCCTCCAGTGACTGCAGTGGAGCCTCTGGTGTAGTTTCTCTGCTGTTGCCTTGCTGCCCCACTGGTTTTAGGGTCCTACTGTCCCTTGCTCAGAAGTCTCATCCCTGCTGGGTGTGGAGGTCAATGTAGGGTGAGCACAGGGGAGCTCAGCAGTGATTTCTGCTTGTAGGAGAGCCCAGCCAGGCAGACAGGGGTCTTAAAAATCCCCTGGCCCAAAGCACTATGGGGCTTTTCTCAAGGTAGCTAAACCCAGCCAGTACCTTCTTTGCCATCTGATCTCTGGTGTTTTCCCTCCAAAAGTCTGCACATCGTTTCTGCCTGTGTGGGTTCAGCAAGCATTGAGCATGGGTTGGGTTTTGTGAGAGAAGCTGGTCTGGTGTGGACATAAGGATTCCCTGCAGGAAGGCAGGTGTGCCCTTGGTTCTTTGTAGGTGTTTAGCTTATCTGGGGCTGGCAGAAGAAGCCAACTTGGTTGCAAGTCATGAATTCGCCTTGGCCCAGGTTTGGCTGAGGGCTGCGGGCTGGTAGGCTTTGCAGGAATGGTTTGGTCAGGGATGGGTTTGGCCCAGGGCTAACTTAGATGGGGGTCAATGTGCATGAGGAGCTTGCAGCTGCTACCTGAGCTGTGTGTTGGAACAGGCATCTCCTAGCATTCCATCGTCCTTGGGGATGTCTGGATGTGTTGCCCAGCTGCCTGCATCTCTTGTATTTCTTCTGTCTGCAGGTTTTTCACTCAAAGAACATACCATTTCTGGCAACATGCATAGGAACATTCAAGATGGACATTGTAACAGTGTACAGCCAACCAGGTATGACTGACTGCACAGCGTACCTGCTCCTTGCCCCAACTCCATTTGAAGCCGAGATTTCCTTTGGGCTCTGCTGGGTCTGGTGAGGGTCCTGTCTTTAAATCACTGTGTTCACATAAGGACCAGCACTCACTTCTCCTCCAGGCTTTCTGTAGGCTTGTGAGACCTCCTGCACCTTCAGAGGGAGGGTTGGGGCAATGTTTGTGCAGACATTGTTGGCTGTGAAATGGTAACCAAGGCTTTTTTATAATGAATCCCTTCCCTTCTCTCTCAGACCACAGTTTTTTCCAGAAATGGGCTGTTATCAGTGACCCCACAGACACTCGGGCAGGCGTGAAAGGCTTTGTGAAGTGCAACATCTCTGTCACTGCACGTGGGGATGTTGTGGGCTCCCTTCCCACCTCCTCCAGCAGCCGTGTTGAGGATATTGAAAGGTGGGTGCAGCAGGGTCTTGCATGACCCCGGGGGAAAACAGTCATATCTCTCTTCATGCTACATTTTTTTGCCCCATTAGTCCCTCTTCTGATGGGGGAAGACCTTTGGTGGGGCAGGATCCAAACATCCTGCCAGCCAGGTCATTTCCTGTCATCACATTTCCTGGGCTCCATGAAAGAGCCAGAACATGAATTTGTGTTTCAGGAACCTGCTGCTGCCTAAGAGAGTCCCTGCAGAGAGACCCTGGGCCAGGGTCTGTATCAAGCTGTATCGTGCTGAGGGCCTGCCCAGCATGAGCGCAGGCATCATGGGTGGTTTCTCCAAGATCATAGGGGAGAAAAAAGTGTTTATTGACCCATATGTGCAGGTCTCATTCTGTGGGCAGCAGGTGAGTCTGTCTACTGAGGGACCTGTGTGGGGCCGGGCTGATCCTTCCTTGTCTGTGTCAGCCCATGCTGGGCTGCTGCTGCTGGCAGCGACACTGTGACATGGCAATCCCACTGGAGACAGGCTGGAAGAGCCCAAGCCTAAACACGGGGAGAAGGTCAAATAAATCCCAGAGCAGAAGTCCTCCATAGTGGGCTGAACTCAGCTTGGCACCCTTGGGAGAACTTACTTAGCTAATGGCCATTTTCTTGCACCAATAGCTGAGGTTTCTGTCTCATTAAGAAGAGAAGTTGCTAGGCCAGCCAGCTGCCCTTACTCAGTCCCCGGTTAGCCTAGTGGCTCTCCCAAGGGACCCTAATGACAGCTCTGGGTCTGGTGGTGTTGCTTGTTTGTGGTCAGTGTTTCCCTTGGCCGTGCAGCGCTTGGCCAGGGCCTTGGGACAGCTCCCCCTGATGAAGGGCAGAGAGCAATAGCTGGGAGCTGGGGGAAGGGGCAGGGACCTGGCCACCTCCAGATCCTGCCAAGTACCATCTGCAGGCATGGCAGGGGGCATGCCATTGGCAGAGGGGCCCTGAGGCATCCCGTGCTCTGGCTGCTGGTCTGGTTGGTACTGTGTGGCTTTCACACCTTATCCTTCCCAGGGGGAGACATCAGTGGAGAGCAACACCACTGAGCCTGAGTGGAATGAGCAGATCAGCTTCATTGAGATGTTCCCACCTCTTGCCAAGAAGATAAAAATCCAGGTGCTGGATGATGCCAATGTTGGTGATGTAGCCATCGCCACACACTACATTGACCTGCAGCAGATCTCAGACCCTGGCAGGAATGGTGAGGCCTGGCATGGCTGCTCCCCTGGGGCAGGGTGGCCTGGGCAGCCCTGTGCTGGACACCCACTGCTCAGGCCACAGTGGTTTCCTGGAGGTAGAAAGCAGGAGTGTGTCTGGCCAGAACAGGCTCACATTGTGTGTCCTGGGCTGTCTGCTTGAGGGAACGGTCTCTGCAGCAGCACCTTGTGGTGTAATTAAACCTTGGCCCTGTCACTGCAGGCTTTAACCCCACGTTTGGCCCAGCCTGGGTGAACCTGTATGGCTCCCCCCAAAATTCAGCTCTGCGAGACATCCACAAGGACCTGAATGAGGGCGTGGGCGAGGGAATCTTCTACCGTGGGCGCATCCTCATGGCCATCACAGTGGAGATTTTCAGCAGCCCCAGTGTGGCAGAGAGGAAGCTTGGGGACAAGATGAAAAGTGCCCTAAGCAAACCGAAGCTGAAGAAGAAAAGTAAAAAATCCAAGGAGAAAGCCAAAGAGCTGAGCCAGCTGCAGGGAGAGGAGGAGACTGGGGGCTCTCAGGAGGCTGAGCAACCTGGGGAGGTCATTGTGGAGGTGGAGGAGCTTCATCCACTCCCTGTGGTGAGTCCTGCTGAGCTGGCATGACCTGACCCATGCCAACCTGATGCATGCATAGGCTAATGGGGAAAAGGCAGCGGGGACGCTGGCTGGTGTAACAGTGCCAGAGCAAACCCAACCTGCCCACTGCTATGCCATCAAGGGCTCTCTGAGCCTCTGCAAGGGCCAAGACTCCACCTGAAGCCCCAAAACTGCCTCCCTTGGTGAGGCTGGAGCACCCCTGCATGCATCACGTGCATGCATCAGTCCTTCCTGTGCCAGGAAAGACTCTCATATGGGTGCTATTCCCAGGGCATAGCCACCTTAGAGGACATGCTTCTTTCCAGGAGTCAAGGAGGTGTTAGCTGGCTCTGGGTCTCCACTTGGTCCCTAAAAGGTGGATAAGCAGCGGCTGTATGGGTACAGTAGCCATCCCTTAGCCTACAAACATCTTAAATAGCATTACACAAGCTGATGGCAGAGCATCTGCCAGAGCCACAGCTCCATACTACACCCTTGGGATTTCCAGACAAGCTTGCCCTATGACTGGCAGCCCAGTGGCACTGACCCCAGCAGTGTCCTGGTGATGTCCTTTGCGCCCTGGCAAGGCCCTCAGGAGTGCTGACAGGCACCAGCCATGCCCTGGTGCTCTCCAACTCTCTGCTGAGACAGGGTTCTATCACGCAAGGCTCGGGCTGATTTCTCTCTCCTTGCCCAGAATGCGTTGGGGAAGAAAGAGGAATTCCTCCTCTTTGCTGCCTTCTTTGAAGCCACGATGATGGACTCCTCACTTGGCTCCAAGCCTGTCAGCTTTGAGGTCTCTATAGGTGTGTATTCCCCAGGGTGCCAAGTCAGGAAACTACAAGAATGGTGTGAACCTCCCTGAGCCAGCCCAGGTCAGCACTGTGGTCCTGCAGTGCCAATCATCACATAACTTGTGTCTCCAAAACAGGAGCTCAAGAAGGATGGTGTATAAGGCCAGGCAGCGTTCACAGTGCTTTATTTAGTTTAAAAGTCTGGATGCCCTCCTGTGAGATTGGAGGTTTGCAGTATTTGTATGAACTGCCTGTTTGGGGAGTGTAGTTAAGCTCTCCTGGGAGTGGGTGTGAGAAGAGGTAGAAGGGTTTGGGAGCAGTCGATGAGGATTGGGCATGTGGTGGTGAGGGGCTGTGACAATGGGTGATGGGGAAACAATGGTAGGTGAGCAGGTCCAATCCCCCTCACCTGCTTTGCTGGAGGGGTGGAGATGCTTGATGCTGAGAAGTTGTGAGCACCTGCTGCTGACCCCAGAGCAGGGGTTTAGATGGGAGTCAGCAGGCACTTGGGGGAGCTGGTGGAACTTGAGGCATACACAAGAACTTCCTTGTGATTTCCCAGCTCCATCTCAGACCTCCTTGTTGTCCATGTGATACTTTGATGGTTGGGTGCTCCTGAAGTGCTGGTTCTGAAAGCACTGCATACCCATGTGCTTCTCTTGGGAATGTGATCGCACTGATTTTGCAGGCTGGTTAACTCATTGTTTAATACTGATCCCACTTACTTGTTTGCTCTTTAATGCGTATGTTCAAGGAAACTATGGCAAAGCTGAAGAGGTTGTGACCAAAGTACGTAAAAAAGGGGAGAAGGGAGAAGGGAGAGAAGAAAAGCAGCTTTTGCTGGACCCCAGTTCTGACAGTGAGACGGATGTTGAAGTCCTGGGCCCCGTTTTGGCCCCGTTGAACAAATCAGTGACAAAGAGCCAGAAACCAGAGACCATGGAGTATGACAGGTGAGTCTTCTTCTTTCTCTCTCCCTTGCCTTGGTCCTGAACTTTCCAGCTTTGTTATTCCAGATGCTATTAGTGCTCAGCAATGTGAGTGTTGTGCAAGTGTTTCTCTGCTTTGCAACCCTGCAGCTTGCCATACCCTAGCTGGCTGTTGTTGCCCATTAGCTCTACAGGCCCTATGGTGTCTGCATGATGTCCACAGATGGCCAAGGACAGGGCCACAGGGAACTGTAACCCATCAATAACAGCAGTCCATTTTCTGGTTGATAAACAGCAGCGCAAAGGCTTGATTCCAGCATGGAGGAAGGAGAGGACTGCTCTGGCACATGCTCTCCTATGCTGCGAGACACACGCAAGCTCTTCTAATGAGATGTCTACTCTGGGAATGCTTCCTATGTCATCCCACGGGCCTGGCAAGGTCTTGGTGTTTGTGTTGTGAGCCCTGTGCCTGCTCCTACTCAATCTCATAGCAGCAGGGAATCTCAGCAGCATCCCACACTCTCATCAGCCTCGTTCATCTGGGCACATGATGCACCATCTGCTAGAAACCCCTTGCATTAGTTTGGGGTGCCAAAGGGCTAGTCTAGCAGTTTGAATCTATGTCCATGGTACAGAGCCCAAAACAGCTGGTTCTCTGTGAGGAAGACAGAGTCCAGATGCTGCTGCTTGTGCAAGTGCAATGTGACATGGTGTGTGTGCTTTCTGCAAACAGCAGCCATAATCTCCTGTGCTGCCCCTAGGTCATACAGCTGCCTGCCCATGACACATGAGAAACCCTGCGTGTACATGTGGAGCTACTGGGAGGATCACACCTGGAGACTCTGCATTTCCAACTGGATTGTCAAGCTGGCAGAACGCCTGGTAGCATGTGTGGGGAGGCTCTTGGGGCACAGGGCTTCCTGTCTCATGGTGGTTTTTCTCACATCATGCAGAGTTGCTCTTCAAGATACTTACCTCAAACGTTGCCCCCAAACCCCCACCCCAACCCCCTGCCATGTGAGTCTGTGTCTCTTGTGGGGCTCCATCCCACCTGCCCCAGCCTGGCAGTGTCTCCTGGAAAGTGGCAGTGCCAGACAATGACAGAAAGCTGCTCTGCTGCCAGTCCTGCACTGGGGAGATGCTGCTGTAAATGGGCTCTCAGCCTTTGACGAGATTTTTTTCCAGGGCTTTGTCTTTCCTGCTCAGGCTTAGAAATCTGAAAGCAAAGCTCACACTTGTGTGTTTTGGTGACTGCTCAAGACTGAAGCACAATGTGATGTTACAAACAGTGTTCAGGTTATCCTTAAGTCTCAGAGTCTCTGACAGTGCAGCTCTGACCTGCCATGCTCGCTCTGTCCCAGCTCTGTAGAATGGAACATTTGGGGCAAACACATCCTTGCCATGCTTTGCTCTGACCCCACGGCCAGGTGCAAGGTCCCTAAATGTTATACTCTCCCCACAGGAGCAGGGGCTAGATGATGTGGAGAAGCTCATGAGAAGGCCAAAGACTAAAGCAGAAGAGAGGCTCCGAGAAGTGCTGGAGGAATTTGCAGCTGGGTGCAGGTTCTCATGTCCCTGATTTCCTGATTTTTGACTTTGGGTTAGGAGGTTATATTCTGTCCTACCTGGGCTGTGCACAGCCTGCACTCTTGATTTCAATAGGAGGATGAGTGGAAGGAAACCAGGACAACCTGGGGAAAAGACCCCATTGCTTTGCAAGCTCAGTGAGCACGCCACATAGCACCACACCTGGGAAGCACAGGGGTAACAGGCTGCAGCCTTGATGTTCCTGATCTCCTGTGTGTTTCCTAAGTGTTAGGACATTTCCTTCACTCTTTCAAGAGACTCATGTTTCAATCATTGCAACTGCCTGGTGGGGTCCAATATGCACATCAGTCCCTAGCCTTGGAATGGGGACATTAAAGACAGTGCCTTGAGTGCTGAGCAAATTCCAGTGTACCTTCTGATCAAAGAGGTTACAGAAAATAAGGCATTAGAGAGATGAGGTTTCTGATGCCTCCAGATTAGTAACAGGGGTTTGGAACCTGTGGCCCTGCTGTGTAAACTGTGCTCCCCTGCAGGGTGTACGGGTTGCAGAGCCTGTGCTGCTTTTCTCATTGCAGGCTATATTCACTCAGCGCAGAGAGAAAAACAATGGCACATCCAAACAACCTTGACAGATGTCGGACGAAATACATGATGCGCAACGTCGTAAGCTGTGGGATTTGAGGGTGGTGGAGGGAGCCAGTGTAATCCTTGCTTTGGGGGATGCTTCTGGAGGACCATCTAGAATTGATGCTAAGAGGAAAACTTGGAGCTAAGACCCACAATACAGTTATAGGCTTTTACTGCAGCATCTCCCATCCCTGCTTAGAGCAATATATTTTCCAGCACAGGGAGCAGAGGCAGGGGCTGGCTATGGCTGCCTCCTCTTTTATGCAGATGATATATTTTATGCAGAAGATGCCATTCTTCTTCTCCCAGCAGAACACAGTCATGACTCAAACTATATCAAACTGCAAAGCTTTGAAAGGCTGACCAAAATGCAATGACAGCAGCAGGAAATAAAATTAAGCCATGTCTGGGTCCCTTCTCCCTTCCCTCTGCCTCCCCCCACACTGTCACCTGAGTGATGGTGAAAGCTCTCTGGTAAGTCTGAGACTCTCTGAAAGAGATAACCAGCCCAAGAGATAAATTTTCTGGGTTTGGTTTTGAACCCTGAATTCCTTCTGGATTTCATCATGAAGTCTGTCCTCAGATCTGGACGCTGTCAATTAACAGACATGACAGTTTAGCCCTGTCTTCCAGTTTCCTTCATCTTCATATTCCCAGACTTCTGTGCCCCCCTGGTTGTTCTCCCAGGCACTGTCTGGAGCCTTGGACCGTCACCTTCTGAAATGTTTATTACTTATACATTCTTCTGCCCCAAACGATGCAAAAGCTCACAGACTTCTCTTACTGGCTGGTATCAGCAGAACTGATGAGTTACTGGAGTCTCCAGTTCTCAGCACCCTTCACTATATGGCTCAGTACAAGTTCATGAGGTTTGTTCTCAACAACTGGCAAGCGAACTGGTGGAGGCCAGGGTGCAACGGGGCAGGGTGGACGTGGCCTCTGCTTCCCCACAGAGCCCCTGTGAGGGCTGCCAGTGTTACATGCATGGGTCACGGCCAGGCATGTGACAACTCTGCTGTCTGTTCAGATCCTGTATGCGAAGCAGGGGCTCCGTGTGAGGCGGCAGCTGACTCGAGCCAATGTCAAGGAGAAGGTTAAGGAGATGAGGAGAATCCTGGCCAAGCTACGCTTCATGGCTCAAGAGGTACAGCTGCTCCTGGCGCACTCCATTTCCAAGCCGGAGAGGGCATGGGCAAGGAGAGGGTGCTGAGCTGGTTAATGGGCCTTTTACCAGCCTGAAATGGGGCTTTTTCTCTGAAGTCTTTCCCTGACATGTGAAATCGCAATTTCTAGTTGCTGGAAGTTACCATGCAATGGCCCTCATGAGGGATGAGGCCTCGCAGCCTTGCTGGACCAGTGGTGACAGAGCAGGAGTCCAAGGGCTCAGTAGTGGCTTGGAGGCAGAGCTGGGTCAGCTCCAGGCCGCCAGGACCCTCCTGCCCTCCCTGCCTGGCCCCAGGCCATGCCCACAGTGGGGATGCAGGAAGCCTGCCTGGGAAATCAGCCATGCCTTGCTCTGCATGCACTCCCACTGGGGACCGACACCAGATCTTCCTGCAAATTAAATTGTATTGCAATAAGGTCTCTCATCTATAAGAGAGACTCTCTTTGTTCAGAGTCTCACTGGCTCTATTTTAAACCTCTCTGGAAAGTAAGTGCATACTTTTAGTGTAAACCAGGGTGCACTGTTTGCTGGAACTAAGTGACCAGATGTTGATGCAGTTCAGAGAAGCCTGTCACCAGGTGAAGTTCAATTGTTATCACACCTTTAAGTACGTGAGGGCAGACTTCAGCATGAATGAGACTTTACCCCTTGCACTGCCAGAAGCAGCTGTGCTCAGGCTCCAGCCTTACGGTCCCAGGCACAGAGGACCCTGTTCCCCTCTTGTTGCCTACCATTGAGTGGGAATATTGCCGTCTCTGTGGAGTCCTTCTTACCTCAGTGCAGGCCTTACCTGCATGTGCATTCACCGCTTTTAGTCCCTGCTTGAAGGCCGGCAGTCTTGGTTTGGATCAGTAGTAAATTGCTTCAGCTACTTGTGTACTGAAAAATTGTAAGTACAAGTACAATGTACAGTTGCGAACACTAATGCCAAAGGGAGCAAGTAGAGCCTAGGGTTTAAAAGAAGTCGTTTACATCTGCGCATGTCCTTCATTTGCAAGGCTGTTCTGAGTCCAAGCTGCATTTGTACACTGGGTGCTGGCATTGCCGGATTGCCAGCAGGTGTGGTTCCGTTCCATGGATTAGCACTTGGGCTTCTGTTCTCCAGCCTCATGAGGGCTCCCTCTCCCCAGTGTGGGATGAGGGTGAGTGTGCCCTGCTGGTGTTTGTAATGAAAATGAGGGAGGATCACAAATCCTTCCAGGAAAACTGCAGAGCCATGCTGCAGGGCTGAATTTCAGAAGCATGTGCCCAGCATTAGGCCCTGTCACTTGCTTCTGGATCTCCAAAGTGCTATGCAGCCACCAGCCCCTTGTGCATCAGGAGACTTTCAATGCTATGCCTCCCTTTCCTCCCTCCAGCCCCAGTGCACCCTCCCTGACATCCTCATCTGGATGCTCAGCAACAACCGGCGTGTGGCATACGCAAGAGTCCCTGCACAGAACATCCTCTACTCAGTAGTTGAAGAGGAGAAAGGCAAGGACTGTGCAAAGATCCAGACTGTCTTTTTGAAGGTAGAGTTTATACTAAAACAACATGTTCTTGCTTCCTTCTTGCTGCTTTCCCCTATTTTCTTCTTAGCCCTCCTTTTTGTCACCTTGGTGGCTGCAAGGAGACGCAGCTCTTGCTTCACCAGTAATGCTTGCCTCTGCCGAAATGTTGCCATATCTCCTGTGCTCTGCGGCTGCTCACAGGCCAACACCAATGGTTTTAGTCTGAAGGTGGCATGGCTGGGATGGGCAACCTGCTAAACTTCCTGCACTCTCAGGTCCCCGGGCTGCATACTGGAGAGATCTTTGCCAAACTGGAAATCTACATGTGGCTCGGGGTTACCAAATATGCAAAGAACTGCATGGTGGAGCTGCCCAAGGAGTTCAAGTACCTCTCTGAGAGTGGGCAGGAGATCACCCAGTTATCGGTGTACAGTCTTCCCAGCCGACTCAGCAGGGATGGTGAGTTCCATGGCTTGACCGTAAGTGGGCAAGTGGAGAGGTGAGATGTCCTGCCCCAGGGTCAGTGTCTGAGGAGTAGGACCTGAACCATCATCTCCACATTATCTTTGAGGTGTGACTGAGGCAGGCAGGTCCAGTTTGTTCTGATGAGGCTGTGTTCACACACTCACAGCTGCAGCAGCTGGCAAGATAGGGTCTTCCTAGGCACTGAACGTTGTGCCAAACTGGCAATGAGCATGAGGTCTGCCTCTTTGCTGAGACCCAGTGGTGCTCCCCAGTGGCGCTCCCCAGTGGCAGATACTCACAGGAAATCACTGCATACTTCACGTGTCATGTTATTCCCAGGGGTGTCTGGGGAGCCTGCCGAGCTTCTCTTGCTTGGCCAAAGCTTTAAAGGCCTTCTGAGACCTGCAGTGAGTGCCCCTAGAAGTGGTACCCTTGCAGGATGCACCCTGTCTTATCTGGCTGGACTGTGCTCTTCCTAATATTTCATTTTTTTGGCCTGAGGTAGGGCTGGATCAGGGAACTATGAACTCTCTTCTCTTTTTCTTACCAGATTTCAGCTATTTCCAGCTCCGAGCCCATCTGTATCAGGCTCGAGGGATCCTCCCTGCAGGTGACAATGGCCTTTCTGATCCATTTGCAAGAGTGGTGTTTTCAACTTATTGCCAGACCACCAGGGTGAGACCCCTCAAACTCCTGCTTCTGCCTTCTTGGAGAGTTGGGGACAGAAAAAATCATCATACCCTCCTTGACATGTTGAAAGCCAGGGCTTTGTCAGTCCTCTGGGAAATTTTGTAACTCCACGCATGAGGTATTTGCGTGCTCTGGGCAGTGTGGCTACTTTCAGGGAACATTTGATGGAACAGCCAAGCAGAGCATGGTCTCAAGGGTTGATTGCCATTTGCCAGTTGGCCCCAAATACTTTTACCATCTCATGCTTTTACCATCTCTTCTGCCAGGTGCTGGCTCCGTGCAGCTGTGGGGGAGAGGAGATCAGCTCATTTTTTCCCCCACTCTCTTTACAAAGTGCATGTGGTTTGTTTCCATGGGCTGTGGCAGGCTCAGGCCTCCTGTCTTTGTCTGCAGACAGTGGAGGAGACACTGAGTCCAATGTGGAATGAGTTACTTCTGTTTGACCAGCTCATTATTGATGGGAAAAGAGAAGAGTTGAAAACAGAGACACCCATCGTCATAGTCAATCTCTTCAACCACAGTAAATTTGTAAGTATGGCCACACAGCCCTCCTGCTGTCCCTTCAGGGGACAGGGAAAGTAGAAGAGCAATATGTGGGTGCTGCAAGCAGGCACTTAGGAGCCACATCTCTGGTTCCATGACCCTGCCTGGTCCTGGTCTGCTGGTGGCAGTGAGTCCTGGGGGCTGTGACTGAGACTTTCTGCAGCCTTTTGCTATGAGCTGGGATGAAGCTGCTGGCTATGGGCTACAGATGGCTCATGGATGCTCCAAGCCAGGTCCTGGCGACTGCTTGGTGGATCCAGGATCTCCCCTCTTTGGAAAAGCAGTGTGCCTCTCCCAGCTGTCTGCCCTGCTTCCTTAGTGGGCTCTTGATGAAGAGGGCTTGCAGCCATGGGGAGATGATGTAGATCTCAGGACTGTTCTTTCCGATCTGTCATCTCCCATCCCTCCTCAGTCTTCCCCTTTCCCCCTTCACTAGTACTCTGAAGTCACACTCTTCTCCTGGGGCCTTCTATTATCATAAGGGGAATGGCATAACTGGACTCTCCCATGCACTGGACTCTCCCATGTAGTTCAGCAGCTTTCCTAGGCCCTGTTTGGGGCTCCCCAGTAAAAGAAAGACACTGACATACTGGAGTGAGACCAGGTGAGGCCACCAAGATGTCTGGAGCTGGAGCATAGGACAGAGCAAGGAAAGGCTGAGAGCCAGGAAAAGAGGAGGCAAAGGGGGCTTCTTATTGCTGTCTGCAGATGGCTAATGGGAGAGGGTAGAAAAGATGGAGCCAGACTGCTCTTGGAGGTACACAGGGATAGGATGACAGGCAATGGACACCAGTTGGAACAAGAGAAAATGCCAACTTAATATAAGTTTCACACTGATGGCGTTCAAATGTTGGGCCTGGAGCTCAGATAGCTTGTGGGAGGCATCTTTGGAGACATTCAAACCCTGACCAGAGAAAACTCTGAGGAACCTGATCTAGCTTTGATGACCTCTGGTCCATGGTCCCATGCCACTTGTCCAGTCCTATATGGAAGCAGACCAGGAGTTAAGAGGAGTTGCTGTGGGTACCTCTCATCTTCTCCAGGCTCTGTATGGAGCAGAGAGTGGAGAAGAGTTCTCATGCAGGCTCAGATAGCTGGAATTAGTGGTGGTCTTTCCTCTGAGTTGGTGATATAATGCAGGGATAATTTCACCCATTCCTTTGCTGCAGGGCTCCCCTGAGTTCCTTGGCCAGGCCTTTGCTGTCCCACATGTGAAGCTGGTTGATGAGCCATACAGCAAACCTGCCCTGCAGTTCTTTGATTTCTACAAAGGCACCAAAGCGGCTGGGGAGCTCATTGCCACTTTCGAGCTGATTGAGCTGGATTACAGTGGCTATTTGGAGGTAATGGGCTTTGAGGAAGACACACATGGTTGCCAGCACTCTGAGGAGTGCAGAGCTGGTTGCATGGGGCCCACCAAAGGATTCCCTGTTGAAATTGAACTGGCTTTCAGCTGAAAGGAAGCTGCAGGGGAAGAGCCTGTGGGCACAGAACAAGAGGGGAGGAAGAGGGGACATGGTGTAGAGGAGACATGTCTTTCACTGCTCAGTGTGTCCTGGCTCTGTCTGTTCAGCCATCATTGCCTGAGGATGTGGAGCCCAAGGAGCCCAGCTATTTGGAAGACCCCCGTGATGGACGATTCATTATCCCGGAGGGCATCCGCCCAGTGCTGAAGGAGTTTCGCATAGAGGTGAGCTGCCTTCTGCAGGGCTGGCTCCTACATCAGATGGCGCAGCCAGCCCATGGACAGGGCAGGGCTTGGGGAGGGAGTTGGGTTTGGGGCTCAAATCTGCCTTCAAGACCTGAGCAGATGCCAGGAATGGAGGTACTTGCATTCAGGAGAAACTACCTCAGTGGTTTAACAATCAAAGCTGTTGTGTTTGTGCCTGCAGCATGAGTTTGGGTCCATGTGGCCACCTTGGGAGAGTGGTTTCATGCCTCTCTTGGGGTCTGTGCTGAGTGTGTTGGCACCTCCAGGCAGAGCTGCATGGCTGGGCTGCGCCTGGCACGTCTGGAGCAGGCCAGCAGCTTTGTGTGCTTTAGATCCTGTTCTGGGGCCTGCGGGACCTGAAGCGGGTCAACTTGTTTGAGGTGGATCAGCCCCAGGTGATCATTGAATGTGCTGGCAAGAAGGTGGAGTCGGAGGTAATTGTGGCCTACAAAGAGAACCCCAGTTTCACCGAGGTGGTCAAATACATGGACGTGGTGAGTAGTAGGAAGGGGGCTCCTACCATGCTGGGGTACACCATGGCTGTCCTGCACACACATACAGTCTGCTTGCTCAGGGTGAGGGCGCAGGAGGGGAGCTGCCCCCAGGGTTTTGCTCTCCCACGGCCACACAGTTTGGCTGCAGATCAAAACCTTTGGGAAGAAGCCCACTGAGAGCAGTCTCAGCTGTTGTTTGTCACATTTTCCTGCGCAATGTGCTCTGGGTGATCCTTCTCAGCAGGGGGGTTGGACTAGATGATCTTCAGAGGTCTCTTCCAACCTTGGCCATTCTGTGATTTTATCACCATGAGGCTCTGGTTTTAGGGCAGAGCTGTAAGGGTTCTCATCAGACCTCCTCATGTGTGGTGGGTCTGCCACTGGTATTGCCCTCACTCCTGCAAACCCATTGCATGGCTCTTTTGCAGGAGCTCCCTGAGCAGGTCTACTTGCACCCTCCCCTCAGCATCTTTGTTGTGGAAAAGCGGGCATTTGGGCGCACCGTGCTGGTGGGAACCCATGTTGTGTCCGACGTGATGAAATTCTCTCCAAGAGAACTCGAAGAAGAGGAAACAGAAAATGTGCCCAGAGGTGAGCTGCTCGGTGAGGTTCCTGTGGAGGCAGCAGGCAGATTCTGCCCATGGCAAAGATCTTTCACCCCTCTTCTCTGTAGCCAGGCGACAAAGTCCTCATCCAAGAAACATAAGATGCTGAATAAAAGCATAGCCCAAGGCAGGTTAGCCTTGGAGGCTGTGATCCTCTAAGATTGGTGTTGGGAAAGTGGTTGCAGCCAAGCAATGGCATAAGGCTGATCTCTTTGGGGTTGGCAGAGGGTAGTTTGCAGACTGTTCTCTCCAAGGTTAGCTTATCATATGCCTCCCCACCACATCGCCAGGACTCTTCACCTGTGGATATGCCATCTCTTTGGAGCCTTTTTCCCAGCCACTGTTTGTCTTACAGTTGTGGAAATCAGAAGAGGGAGAATGGCTTGTGAAGATGTCTTAATCCAGCCGGTCATTTAACTGGGGCTAGATATTACACAGTAACTTATTCCTGTGAGAAGTCTGTGTCTGGAATCAGAGTTTTTTAGTCTGTGAAGGACTATTGTATTCACCTATTCCAAACCTATGTGTAACTGGACTGGAGGGCTGTCCTCAGTGAGACCTCTGTCAAGATTTAGGGAGTGTAAGCTGGTCCACTACAACCAAGGATTTGAGAGGTTTCCACTTCTCTCCTATTGCTGGGTCAAGGACTACTCATTTGGGAATAGATTAACCCAATAGCCCTCTGACAGCAACAACCAAAGCTCCTGATCTGGGAGTGTGTAAATAAATATGGTATGAAGACTAAGAAGCAAAAGATTGATCTGTGGTAGTTTCCGAATAGGTCAAGTGTATCTCATAAATCTGAATTCTTACTAGTCAGTAATGCATGTGGATGATGGTGGCTAGTCTTAGCAATGTACATGGTTTTCCAGTAAAATTTTGGCACAATCTGCTATCAAAAGCTTTAAAAGAAATCACATCATGGTGGGTAAGAGAGGTTTTTTTCCTGTGAAATAACAATTGAACAAAATTAGGAAGCAGTGGGCAGAACTAAATGCATGAGAACATGATGCTCTTTCTCTTCATCTCAGCTCGGAAAGTCTCATCCCAGCATCTTCCCTCTCAGATTGGCCCTGCTACTGGTGACCCAGGTCCCAGCACTCACCCCTTGAGTTTGGTAAAGGTGAGTGATGTGTTGACCCAGTGAATTTTGAGGTTTGAACGTCCAAACTGAAGGTTACAACCAAAAAGTTCTGAAGTTCAGAGTTAAGTTTCAACCACCAGCTTTTGCTCTGGACTCAAACACTGCTCTTCCCCTGCCTGTCTCCTGGAGGAGTTTCATGCCTGCTTCTGCTGGTCATTGACACTGCTGCATGTCTGGGCTGTGGCACAGGGAGAAGAGCTGTGTTGCCTTGTGCAATGAATACTGATGCTTTCGTAGCAAAGCATGAACCCGGGCTACATGTAGCTTTGCACCTCCTGTGCTCTGCATGAAAGCTGAGCCTTTTCTGGGGCTATCAGGATACTAGTGCAGGATGTGTGGGTGTACTGTGTTACCCTTGCCTCCCTCTGAGCACTTGCTCTGTGCTTTTAAGGCTCCTTTAAAGAAGATTCCTATTAATAAACTTGCAAAGAAAGAGGATGAATATGAAGAGGAGAAACCAGATCTGGAAGAACTGGATTGGTGGTCCAAGTACTATGAGTCCCTGAAGGAGCTGTATAACCAGGTAATCTCTTGTCACAGCTTCCAGCTGAGGGGAGAAGCATTTGCACTGGCTTGAGGAAGATGATTTCATCAGCTCAGAGTGCCACAGTAGCCCTGTGGCATGGATCTGCAGGAAGATGTATGCTTTTGAGTGTCAAGCACTCTTAAGGTAGTCAGGTATCAAACACTGACCAGGTGGGCTGATTTCTGCAGGCAATGGATGTTGAAGCATCCCTGAGGCTGAGTGGTTTCGATAATGTGACTGGGATCATGTTAAGACACTCCTGAAAATGTGACATTGCTGATCTGAGCTGCAGTGCAGGGACTTTCATGCGGTGTGGAGACTTTCACTCTGTCTTCCCAGGGTGGGCTATGGGGGCAGGTCTGACACAAATTTCCTTGCTTACCTTGCTTCTCCAATATCCCAATCAAAAAAGGCAATAAGAAGATCTGGGGAGAGGAAAAGTTGTTTCCTTCAGGTATGCTGATAAAGCACTCATTGAAAACCCTCCTGCAAAAATGTTAATGCTAAATGATCTCAGTCTGGATATTGCTGACTCTACTTGGCAGTAAGCTTTGGAAGTGTCCTGTGCTTGGATAGAGAAGCCATTGTGGTCAGCAATGTAGGGTGACTGTCTGTGTGTGTTTCAGACACGCATTGATGAGGAAGACGCTGAGAATGATGACCTGAATGATGCAGGTGAGTCTTCTGTGGGGAGAGCCAGGCTCTACACTGTCCTAGAGGGTGGTGGGCTTGTGGTAATGGGCTCTGAGGGGGCAACAGCTTTGCAACATTCAGCAAAAGCAACACAAAAGGGAGCAGAGAGACTAGAAACATTGGCACAGGCTAACAAAAGCCATTTCAAGTTGAAAACACTAAACTTGCCTCGAGAAAGTTTGAAAAATTTTGTTGAAGCAAGAGCCTTCCTGAGTGAGCAAAACTTTGCAGAAAAATTGGCTGCAAGTATCATGGGATTGCCATGGTGGGAGCAGGAAGTAAAAGTGGAATGGGTAGAAGGGATGATGGAGAGGAAAAACTGTCTGGGAGCTGGGCTTCACTCTGCCTGTGGATACTCACCTTGGATAAAAAATTCACTCAGAAAAACATTAATAAAAAGCAAATGATCTGAGGACAGTATTACAGCTGTAGGCTCAGGTTTGCTGAGGTATAAGCAGTGACTGGCCTAGCAATGACCTGAATTGATGAGACAGTAAGCATAGAAATTACGTGAATCCTATGGAAGGGTCCAGTCACCTGTGGAAGGTTCCAGGCACCTTCCTCTATTTGCTCTGTCCTTGCCCACTTTCTTCTTGAAGAGCACCCATTCAGGCAGGCAGGTCTGTGCTGATTTTTGTCCTCTCATGCATACTTGTCTTGCTGGGAGAGCTGAGATGTTGTGAAAACATCTGTTATGGAGAGCAATGACTCTAGTTACCCTAACGCAAGTCAAAGACCTGGTTGAAAGCAAAAGCTGTTGCTGGGGTCATTTCATG
This sequence comes from Anser brachyrhynchus, assembly GCF_964034855.1. Taxonomy (NCBI): domain Eukaryota; kingdom Metazoa; phylum Chordata; class Aves; order Anseriformes; family Anatidae; genus Anser; species Anser brachyrhynchus. Next base: position 15,124,211 of record NC_137734.1, on the reverse strand, counting down.
GACGGGCACTTGCCATGATGGGAGAGATCAGAGCATTTCCCAATCTCCTATTGACACTTCTAGATGGAGGCAATTTAAATGCAGCCTACATTGACATGGAAGCAGAAGATGAGGCAGTAACTGAAGCTGAACCTGCTCGACCCAAGAGGAAGCTCATTGCCACCCTTCAAGTGAGTGTTGGGGTGACAGATCTGGCCTCTTTCAACCCATGCCCTTTTTCCATGTTGTCCTCACTTTCCTGCAGTGGAGATTAGACTGGGATAGAGAACCTGATCCAGTAGTGTGCACTGGGCCCCATCTTTGCTGGGCTCTGAAACAGCTAGTGAGATCCTGAAGTTCAACTGGGATGTGTGTGCTCATCTGAGGATGGGCCCGGGGTGATAAAGAAAACCTCACACTGAGTAATACCAGGGTAAAGCAAGGCAAAGTGAAATGGTCAAAACAGGGGAAAGATGGTCTTTCCCCTCTTAAAGGGGACTCTTCTCCCCTTAAGATATCAGGAAAAGGCCTAAGATGACTTTCTACTTCTTACAGATCTATAACTCTGAGCTGGAAAATGAGTTTGGTAATTTTGAAGACTGGCTGTGTATTTTTCCCCTTCATCGTGGCAAAGCAAATGAGGATGAAGATGGAAATGAGGACGAACATTTTGTCGGGAAGTACAAGGTATCATTTGAATAAAGTTTGTGCTGTACATGGAAGAAAATTCTTAGGGTGACCTGTGTCTCAGAGAATTCAGATGCCAGCAAAGCCTCAGCGAGGATGAATGTGTCCAAATAATGTGAGGCTATGGTGAGGCATGGCCAGGGTACTATAGGGGCCTGTCAAAGTAACTGTGTGCTGTGGTCTTTTGTTAGCTGATAAATCCACCTCCTTTAGATTTTTTTACCTCTTAAGAAAGTGAGAGCATGAAGCATGAAGGAACACACATCCCGGTTGAGGCCTCTGGGTATGTTTAGTATGTAAATAAGTATTAGTGAGCTTCACTGTTTGCAAAATTAACAAAGCTTGTCTAAAATAAATATCGTTCTCCCACAGAGGAGCTCTTGAAGACTGAAACATCAACTACAAAGGTTGATTTACAAAGGTCCCTAGGAAACCTTTGGTGTCTTCCTGCCTTTGGTACCTTTGGCAGTCCAGTTATGTGCTTGGAGATGTTCAGATCTTCTGGCATCAGCAGTGGCCTGAGAACCTAACTTGCAAACAGGGATGGCCTGGGCCATATAGGCATGATGGTGCTTTTGTAAAGGACTGTTCCCATGGGCACAGGGTGTCTGTTGTCTGCATGGGCAATGGCTCTGACTTCCCAGCTGGCAAGAGGGGCTGGTCTTGGTGGCTTCAATCCCATCTGAGATGTTCTCTTGTATCTAGCCATTATCATTGGGAGTATGCCTCCCCACTCAGGAGACCTGGAAGGCCCAGCTGATCAATACATGGCTGAGAGGCTGGTGCCATTGCAGGAATTTGGGATTTTTTGATCATGGGGAATTCTACTCGGCACCTGGCCTGATGGCTGTCGATGGGTCCCACCTGTCTCAAAGGGGGAAACAGATTCTAGCCCAGGAGCTGGCAGGGCTTATTGAGAGGGCTTTAAACTAGGTATGAAGGGGGACGGAGATGCAATGAGGCTTGATAGAGGTGAGCCTGGGGGAGGAGTCCCAGGGTTGGGGGTGAGGGCAATGGCACAACTGAAGTGCATCTACAGCAATGCACACAGCGTGGGCAACAAACAGGAGGAGGTGGAAGCCATTGTGCAGCAGGCAAGCTATAACTTTGTCGCCAACACTGACACGTGGTGGGACCGCTCCCACGACTGGAGTGCTGCAATGGATGGCTACAAGCTCTTCAGAAGGGACGGGCAACTTAGGAGGGGAGGTGACGTGACTCTCTGTATTAGAGAGTGTTTTGATGTTGTTGAGCTCAGGGTTGGGAATGATAAGGTAGAGTCCCTGTGGTTAAGGATCAGGGGGTTGGCCGACAAGGCGGACATCCTGGTGGGGGTCTGTAATAGACTGCCAAACCACGATGAAGGGGCAGAAGAGGCGTTCTGTAAGCAGCTGGTGGAAGTCACTCAATCGTCAGCGCTTGCTCTCATGGGGGACTTCAACTTCCCGGACATGTGCTGGAAATACAACACAGCCCTGAGGAAGCAGCCTAGAAGGTTCCTGGAGTGCGTGGAGGACAGCTTCCTGACTCAGCTGGTTAGTGAGCCTACCAGAGGGGTGCCCCGCTAGACCTGCTGTTCACGAACAGAGAAGGACTGGTGGGAGATGTGGTGGTAAGGAGTTGTCTTGGGCAGAGGGACCACGAAATGGTAGAGTTCTCTGTTCTTGGTGAAGTCAGGAGGGGGGGAGGGTGTCAGTAAAACTGCTACCTTGGACCTCCAGAGGGCAGACTTTGAATTGTTCAGGACACTGGTAGGGAGGGTCCCTTGGGAGCCAGTCCTGAAGGGCAGAGGGGTCCAGGAAGGCTGGACGCTCCTCAAGAAGGAAGTCTGAAAGGCTCAGGAGCAGGCTGTCCCCATGTGCCGTAAGATGGGCTGGCAGGAAGAAGACTGGAGTGGCTGAACAGGGAACTTTTTCTGAGTGTCTGGGAGAACAAGAGAGTTTATGTCCGGTGGAAGAAGGGGTTGGCAACTTGGGGAGAGTACAGGGAAGTTGTCAGCTGTGCAGAGAAAAAAATCAGGAGGGATCTGGCCAGGGTCGATGGGCAGAGGCCAAGGGGATGAGGTTCAACATGGCTAAGTGCCGGGTCCTGCACTTTGGCCACAACAACCCCATGCAGTGCTACAGGCTTGGGGCAGAGTGGCTGGAAAGCTGTGCAGAGGAAAAGGGTCTGGGGGTGCTGATTGATGCTGGCCTCGACATGAGCCGGCAGTGTGCCCAGGTGGCCAAGAAGGTCAACAGCATCCTGGCCTGTATCAGGAATAGTGTGGCCAGCAGGGCTAGGGAGGTGATTGTCCCCAGTACTCTGCTCTGGTGAGGCCGCACCTTGAGTGCTGTGTTCAGCCTTGGGCCCCTCAGTACAGGAAGGACATCGAGGCCCTGGAGCGTGTCCAGAGAAGGGCTACGAAGGTGGTGAAGGGCCTGGAGCACAAGTCCTGTGAGGAGCGGCTGAGGGAGCTGGGGGTGTTTGGTCTGGAGAAGAGGAGGCTCAGGGCAGACCTCATTGCTCTCTACAGGTACCTGAAAGGAAGGTGTGGGGAGCTGGGGGTTGGCCTCTTCTCACAGGTAACTAGTGATAGGACTAGAGGGAATGGCCTCAAGTTGTGATGGGGGAGGTTTAGGTTGGAAATTAGGAGACATTTCTTCTCAGAAAGAGCAGTCAGGCATTGAAACGGTTGCCCAGGGAGGTAGGTGGTGTCACTGTCCCTGGGGGTGTTCAAGGAAAGGTTGGACATGGTGCCTGGGGACATGGTTTAGAGGGTAACATTGATAGTAGGGTGATGGTTGGACCAGATGATCTTGGAGGTCTTTTCCAACCTTAACAATTCTATGATTCTGTGATTCTATCTGCAGTGTCTTTATTGCAGGGCTCCTTCTATGTCTACCCTACTGTGGAAGCCAGCAAGGAGCCAAGGGTCTCCCAGGGTGTTCCAAGGAACAGGCCCATCAAGGTTCTCATTAGAGTTTATGTTGTTAAGGTAAGTCTCTTGTGGTGGTGACAGTAATGCTTGGAGGTCTGCCCCTTCCTAAGGACATCCTGCCATTCACCACTTAGTGAATTTGAGCAGCGGCACTTGTGAAAGGCTCGATACTGGCTTACAGGCTCTGCTTGGCCAGTTGGAGTCCGTTACAGTGGGGGCTTGTATTTATTCCTTGTCCATGGAGAGCCTTCTGGGCTTTGTATCTTCATGAGGTGCTAAGAATCTAGATGGGCATTGCCCAGCTCCTGTCATCTGCCTTGAGACAGTGAGCAAGCAGGTGGGCTGGCAGCTGGAGGCATCTGTTGCTTGTTAAGTGGGGATTTGCATGGCAGCAAATGTGCTTCACTTGCTGGGGCAGCTACTGGAAACACCTGACCAGTGAGCTTGGGTGGTCTCAGGCCCCACACAGTGTCTCCTATGCTCTCTATGTTGCTCTCTGCAGCTGATGTATGGCTCTACCTCTTGTGTATTCCAGGCTACAAACCTGTCTCCAGCAGACCCCAATGGCAAAGCAGACCCCTACGTGGTGGTGACAGTGGGGCAGGAGCGGAAGGACACCAAGGAGCGATACATCCCAAAGCAGCTCAATCCTGTGTTTGGAGAGTATGTAGGAAGTTTTGCTCTAGTAGGATTAATGGGAATAGTGTAAATATAGGGCTCATGCTGCGTCCCAGCATTTGCAGTCTTCTGTTCCTCTCTGCTGGAGAATCTTGTACTATAACACAAAGGTGCCAGACATGTCTCCCGCCTCCATCTGTCACGGGAGTGTTTGGGTTTAGGAGTGAAGCACTCAAAGGACTTGATTTATCAGACAAAGTAGCAAGCCAAGCAGCAACAGAGCTTTGGAGACGTTTGTCCTTACCTCCAACAAGGAGCTCTATCCAACAGCATACACTCCTGGGTGAATAACTCCTTTGTTTGAATATGCACACTGAAAACTGCACGCACTGAACTTTGCAGAGCCAAATTCTATCAGAGTCTTAGGGTTGGCAAATACAGTTCTTAAATGGGTAGGATGGGTGAAACAGAGCATGTATTTCATATCTCCTTGCTAACTGCACTTTACAAATCTGCTTCTGTTCAGAGTTGTGGAGCTGACAGTCTCCTTTCCCATGGAATCAGAGCTCACTGTGGCAATATTTGACCATGATTTGGTTGGATCTGATGATCTGATTGGGGAGACCAAGATTGATTTGGAGAATCGATTCTACAGCAAGCACAGGGCCAACTGTGGAGTGGCTTTGCAGTATGACATGTAGGTACTAGTCTGACACATTAGGGCTGTGAGAGTTCTTTTCGCCTACTGTTCAGGTGGGTAACAGAGCACCTCCAGTTCTGGAGGATGACCCTTGCAGCCACGGTATTCTTTGAGCAGGTATCATGCAGATGCACTACAAGGAATATGGATAAGTCCATCTCTTTTTATTATTATTTTTTTTTGTCTCCTACCCATTTCCTGTGATAGCTCTAACTCCTACTGCAGAAGGATACATTTTGCATGTAGTAGCAAAAAAATCTTTAATGCTTTCATATTGGTGTTCCGTGAAAAAAACAATCATTTAACAGTGTTGTAATTTTGACCTCTTTCAGAAAGTAAGGCAGTTTCTTTAGAACTAGATGATTCTGTGAGCACCTAGGCTCATGATGTCTATTTTCCTTTGTCCTCATGTAATATATATTCTCTGGTGTATTTTTCTGGTGTGTTTGGCCACATTTTCTGTAAACACTTTTCTCCCCTGTTACTTGATAATTAGCTGTTGGAATTGAGCTGTTAATTAGCTGTTGGAATTGAGTTCCCAGAACAGCTGACACCTCTCTCCCAGTTCGGAGCTTCAGCTGGACTTGCTGCTGTTGCTGCTCTGACGCCAATGGTTCTGTGAGGTGCAACCCTGGCTTGTTCTGGGAGAGGAAATCTCGTTAAGCTTTTCATTCATTAAGCTTCTTTGTGTCTGTGGTTTCCCCAATGAAACTCTGAGCAGGGAGCTTGTGGCATAGCCTGTGTTGGAAGGAGGACAGGGGATCTCCTAAACTATGGAAAAAAACCTGTCATGTCTAAACTATATGTGTTCTCCCTTCCACACAGAGATGGCTACAACATGTGGCGAGATGCTTTCAAGCCCACACAGATCCTGGATAGCTTATGCAAGAAAACCTCGCTACCTGCAGCAGAGTACAGACAGGAGGAGGTCAAAGTGGGCAATAAAATCTTCAAGGTTCCTCCAGAGGCATTTCCTGAAGGTACAGAGGGCATGGCTACTCCTGTGCTCAGTGGTGAACTGGGCTAGGAACCCAACCCAACAGCCTCTCTTCCCTGAAGTGTCCAGGCCAGTTGGGCTGTTTGCCCCCACTTTGCACCCTGCCCATATTTCTGGGTCACTGTTGGGAGCATTCTCAGCACTCAGTGTCCTGGCTTTGGTGGATGATGATGTTGCAATGGGGGAGATGTGATCCAGGCCATTAGATCCCAAAGCAGCTTCTCAGACAGTGAGTGGAACATTCCTTCTGCAAAGTAAACCCTCTTGCACAGCAGTGCATGGGCATTTGATCCTTGTTCAGCCAGAGAAGGTGTAGCTTATTCTAGTGGCTGACACTGTTATGGAGCTTTATCTCCATCTGCTTGTGACCACCATCACCAAGACATTGGGTGGGGGGGAGAAGAGGAGACTTTTAGTCTCCTTTCCTTCTCCTAGATGGCTTCATCCTTCAGGGATGCTCTCTGCTTCTGGTGGTTTTGGGTGCTTTGGGTAACACCCCACTGCTCCTCACTATTTATTTCCTCCTTATGGGCAGCTTCCACATCTCCTTTGCTATTTTTTTTCCTCCTTACTGGAATTATAAGCTGAGAGTTGGGACCACAGGTGACCAAGAACATAGTGACTTACACCCTTTGCCAGCAGTGATGCAGAACCTTCCTGAACTGTTCCTTCTGAGCTTGTTCCCTCCAGTGACAAATACTCATGCAGTGAGACCAGCCTGGAGAAAAGGATGGAGCAGATGTGGCCTGCTTCTGGATGACTGGATCTTGTGAGGCAATGCTATGTTGCCTGCAGAAAGGATGCTTTCTGTGTCTGTTCTGCGCAAAGAGCAGGACAATTTTATGTGTTCAGACAACTTTACCTTCTGCTTGTTTCAGTGTTCCTCTGCTTTCTGCTGGTCTCTAAGGGTTGGTTGTGTCATGAATGGGAAATAAATCCCACTCAGGAAAGGACAGGGCTGCCCTGTGGACCTCTGTCATGATCAGGGCCTGCTTGGGATGGTTTTGGTTTCAGAGTGATATCCAAAGGGCAGGTGTTCTCTTTAAACCTGGGACTGAGTGGGTTAGTATGTCCTTACCCATTGGTTCCTGTTTTTCTCCCCACCAGCGGGCTTTACTTTGGTCTTGAACTGCTATTTGCCTTCACTCTATGCCAAATGAGTCAGTCAGCAGCACAGACTGTTTCTTCTGGGAAGCTGCTTGTTTACCCAGTCCATCATCTATACATACCTGTGCCGGTGACTAATTTCCTGAAGCAGCTCTTTCCAGCCAGATTCCTTCATCTTCTGCCTGACTCTGTCCTGCTGCAGAGGCCTCTGCAAGGAACCAGAGAGGAGTGGCAGATGAGAACTGGTCAGTGGATGATGAACATAAGGCTTTGTACATTCTGCAGCACTGGGAAGAGATGCCAGGATGTGGGTACAAGCTGGTACCAGAGCATGTAGAGATCCGGTCCCTTTACAACCCAGAGAACCCTGGGCTCGTGCAGGTGAGATGTGTCTCCTTGTCCAACTTAGACATTTCTCTGGCAAGGACTTTTGGGGTGACTGGTTCTCAGCTTCTTGGCTGGTCCCCTGTTGTCCCTTTGTCTCCTCATTGTGGCACAAGTCCCATGCTCTGCCCCTGCCTGGGTGGGCAACTGGAGTTGTGTGCACGTCCAGCCCTGCTATGGAAGGAGGACTGCTGCCCTTGTGTGTTTTTTGTTCAGATCCACCCTTGGAGTTTAGTGGAGCTCCTGGACCTCTCTTCATTGATGTTGTGGTCACAATATTGGTGGCCAAGAGTCCTTCCTTTCTCCTCAGGCCACACAGCTGCTCCAATGAGGATACTGTGTGGGTGGCAAGGGACCTGCTCTGCCATGGTCGGTGGTAGTGTCCTTGCCTTTCCCTGCCTCTTCCTCTGCTTTAGCCCCTGTCATTGCTCCTTTGCTCCCCTGCAAAAACCCTGTTCTGCCCTCTTGTCTTTTTCCTGCTCTCCCAGGTCACCATCACCGTAGAACAGGGCCTTGGAAGTAACATTGGTGGCTCCTGACCTGGGGACCTGGGCTGGGGTCCCGGCTCCCTTTGCTGTTCAGACAGCAGAAGCTGCTCCCACACTTTGAGCTGGATGTGAGCAGTGCCTGCAGGGAGTGTGGGACAGCAGCTCCAAGAGGAGGTGTTTCCTTCTGCTGGTGCCAATGGCCATACATTGAGCCCTGTCTGGTGGTTCCTCCACCACAGAGCACCTGGAGCTGGAGAGCCAAGATGCTCTGCACAGTGACTGGCCTGTGCTGCAGCCAGGCTGCCCATGGGGTTTCCAGGCTGGAAAGATGTTTGTGTTTGAAATAGACTCAGTTCAGCTGAGATGTTTTTTCTTGGCATCAGGGTGGGGAGGTAAAGAAGGTATTTTGAGTAGTTCCAATTTTTTTTTCCAACCCATTCTAAAATCCAGTCACACAAAGCTCTGAAGTGCTGGGGGTGGGGAGGAAGGAGACAAGTAGTGGCTTTCTGGTGAAAGCTTTCCTTGCAGGTCCAATCCTTTGCTCCTTGAAGGGTGGTCAGTCTTCTGAAACCTCTCTGCTCTCTTCTCTCATCAGGGCTCCTTGCACATGTGGATTGACATGTTTCCAAATGATGTCCCTGCACCACCACCAGTGAATATCAAGCCACGACTGCCTATCAGGTAGCACCCCCGGGAGCAGAGCTGGGACTAGTGAGCCCATGTGGAGGGTTACTGTCCCCTGCTGTGCCTGCTGGGATGTGCTGCAAAGTCCCATGCAGACTGATTGTGCTTTCTGGCACACAGCACTCTCCTTTGCTTCAGTTCTGGGTGTAGCATGGTGTCTTGGTGCATTGGCGTGGGGCACAAGTGCTTCAGCTGCACAAGTGCTCGTGAAGGGCAGGGTTAAACTCCTTGAATGGTGGACATAGAGGAGATGGAAATCCAGGTCTGAGCTGTTCACATAGCTCTTTTCTGGCTAGTGAATGGAAGTCCTCTGGGTGCCTGGAGAAGTGAAGTTGAAGGAGGTGATCTGTTGTTTTCAGTGATCTAATGAGACTATTCAGATGACGGGTCTGGGTTCTTCTCAGAGGTGCATGTGAAAGGACATGAGATAATGGACACAACTTGCAGCAAGGGAAACTCCAACTAGATATAGTTCACAATGAGAGTGAGGAAACTCTGGGACAGGGACCCAAGGAACTGGAGAAATGCTGGGATATTCAGCCTTGGAAATATTTGTAACTCATAAGGACAAGGCCCTGAGCAATCTGATCTACTGTGAAGTTAGAGAAGGAGGTTGGAGTGGAGACTGCAGAGGTCCCTTCCTGCCTAAGCCTTTCTGTGTCCCTGTCTTAGTGGTGCTGGGTGGGCTTGCACCACACCAGGAATTAGCTTTGCATAAGCTGCTTGTTTTGTCTGTGGGTGTTCGTCTTGCAGGGCTGTAACCCAGCAAAAAAGCAAAGGCTTTGTGCAAAGCAATGAGACTGCTGGGCTGGGCAGGGCCAGAGGAGCTTTGTCAGGGTACCACAGGGCTAGGAGGGTTCAGGTCCTACTGCTCCGCTGGTGTAGACTTGATCTGCCCCCCCAGGCACCAAGCATGAGAGCAGGTGTCTCACCCACCCCTGTGTCCCTCCCACAGCTATGAGTTGCGTGTGATTATCTGGAACACAGACGACGTAATCCTTGATGATGTCAACCCAATAACTGGAGAGCCTTCTAGCGACATCTACGTGAAAAGGTCTGACGGGAGCCAGCAGGAGGACAGATCCTCGCTGTCCAGCTCTCTGCTCTGCCCCTCACCCCTCACTTCCTCCTCTGAACCTCTGCCCCTCCCTGCCCCTGCACTGAATGCTCTTAGCCCCAAAGATGGTGGTCAGGTGTTGGCGCAATCTGGCTGTTTGTCCCTTCCTTTCCTGCTACCCCATGGGTAGCCCCTCCATCTTTCTAGTCTGTCTTTGGGACTGAATGACAGGGGTAGGAGATAACTGAGTTTCTCCTGCAGCTGGATAAAGGGACTCGACCATGACAAGCAGGAGACGGATGTTCACTTTAACTCCTTGACCGGGGAGGGCAATTTCAACTGGAGGTTCATCTTCCGCTTCAACTATCTCCCAACTGAGAAGGAGATCACCTACAAGAAGAAGGATTCTGTCTTTTCAGTGGAGGAATCAGAGTTTCGTGAACCAGCTGTTCTGGTTCTCCAGGTCTGGGATTATGACAGGATCTCAGCTAACGACTTTCTAGGTATGGTATGGTCTGCTGGGAGTGGGGTGGCTGTCCCTCACCTTGCTGGAGTATTACAGCATTTTCCTGGGGGTCTAGCTCTTCAAGACGAGGCACCAGCAGTGCCAGATCAAGCTCTTCAGTTCAGCAGTAACCTGGGCTGCCTTTTGGCATGTGAGTGATAGGCAGAACATAGTGGTGCACAGCTGCCCCACGGAAACACACTGAGCTGGCATGCTTGTCCCAAGGCCTTGCTGGGACTACACCCAACAAGCACTTGTACTTCCATGTGATGCTTTCAGTGGTGATTTTTTCAGCAGTGCTACTCGAGCACTAAGGAAAGTGTTAGAGAGCAATACCAGTGCTTCCTGGCAAGCACAGTTTCAGGAATGTTTAGGCAGGAAGGGGTCTGCAGTCTATTGCAAACTGCCCGCTCCGAGTAGGGAGATGCAATGTAGATCAGGTTGCTCAGAGCCTTGTCTGGGGGAGTTTTGACAATCTCCAAGAATGGAGATCCCAGCATCCCTCTGGGCCCCTCTTCTGTGCTGCACCATTCTCATAATTCTCAAATTGTTCTACCTATTTCTAATTAGAGTTTTCATTGCTGCAGCTCGTGCCTGTTGCTTTACATGATCTAGTTAGCTGACACCTCTCTTGTGTTGGGGGGTCCAAAAATGGACACAATAACGATACGCAGTCTCACCAGAGCTGAACAGGGGGGAATTCCCATTTTCCTTGGTTGCTGGCCAATACAGACCAGTATGTGATAAGACTTACTTGCTGCAAGGCCTGAGTGCTGAACTGGGGCAGGAGCTCCTTCCAAGGAAGACAGTAGAAGGCCAAACAGGGGAGTGAACTGAGGCTATTTCAGGTATAGGTCAGAGGTGAAAACCTCAATAAGTTTTCCAGATTTTATAATTCCTTATTAAAGTCTGCAGGAACAAGGGGGGAAGAGGAGTTTGGTGTGTGAGGAGAGCAGGGTGGAACATGGCATTGTTTTCACAATAACCCACTGTACCACATGCAAGCCAAACTGGCCACATCAGACTGAGGAGACAAGACCTGTAGCTTCTGCCTCTTAGTCTCCAGCTCTTGGGCTGGTCCTTTCCTATGCTGAGCTTCATGTTCTCCACCCATAAATGTGCAATACACTGTTAGACCATTGCAGCAGCTGGGACATGCTAGTGGTGGTAGGAGCATGGCTGAGACAAGCCAACTGGTGCGTGAGGTTCACCGCAGGGTTTCACCATGAGCTTTTCTCTTTACGGTGCCTGCAGGCTCCATCGAGCTGAAGCTGCATGACATGGTGCGGGCGGCCAAGAGCTCAGAGCATTGCACCATCAAAATGGCAAAGGAGAATGCTACACCTCGCTTCTCCATCTTCCGAAACAAGCGCATGCGTGGCTGGTGGCCCTTCATCAGACTTGAAGATCAAGAAGACAAGGAGAGAGAGGAGAGGAAAGCCAAGCAGAAAAGGAAGAAAAAGAAGTGGAGCAGCTCTGTCAAACAAGAAGACATTGAGTTCACAGACCCCAGTGGGAACAAGTACCTCCTGACGGTAAGGCAGGGCATTAGCAGAGGTGAGCAGAGAGCCAGTGACATGCCTTTGTCATGACATGGCTACCTGTCTTGTGTGCATGTAACCTGCAGAGGCAGCAACGGCCTAGTTGCCCAGAACGTCATGTAGGATCTTGGGGACCTGTCCCATCTGCTGCAAGTCCAGTGCTTCATCTACCCAGAGGTGCCAGCTGGAGTGGTGTGCTGGGGGTGTCTTCATATCTTCTTCTGAGCTTCCTGTAGAGCAGTTCTCAGCAAGAGGAGCAATGCAAGAGGCACCTGGCTCCCCATAAATCAGACAGGACAGCAGAAAGTTAGGCATGTCCTAGGGTCTCTGCCAACCCCAGAGAGGCAGGTGATGAATATCCCTGAGTGGACTTGCTGCTGATGGCCCAGCTAGTGGACCACTGCTTGTCCCCATGGCTGACTTGTTTTCAGTACCAGTGTGAGAGATTGCAGCCAAATTCAGATAACTGGGGAGCGCATTACAATATAGTGTCTTCCCTGCCAAATGGTTAGTTTTCGGCCAGACCACAATTTCCCCTGGTTGTAAAGTAAGAGACTCTGCAGCTAACGACTGGAAGGAAAAGTTAATTCCTCTCCAAGTGGCACTGGGAGAAAAATAGCCAGTCTAGGCAAGGCACATGGCTAGCAAGTTGCTTTGTGAAGCAGCATGTGCAGCTGTGGCTCAGGCATGTTCCCCCTCCAGGGTAAGGTGGAAGCAGAGTTCCAGCTGCTGACTGTGGAGGAGGCTGAGAAAAGTCCTGTTGGATTGGGCCGAAAAGAGCCTGAACCCCTGGAAAAGCCTAAGTGAGTATCTGCATTCATCACCTTTTAGAATGGTTGGCTCGTGTCAGGGGTATCTGTGTTTTTGGCAGCAGTGTGGGAAGAGGGAGAATCTGCTCATCAGGAAGTTCAGAGCAATTGAAGGACAAGGTGGTGGGATATGCAGGACTGGGGCTGCCAGCGCTTCCCAGAGCTTGGGTGGGTCCAGCAGGACTTGTGGCAGCCGCAGCTGGGCCAGGGCTGATCTCAAGAGGGTACTCAGGGCAGTTGTGCTGTAACATCACCTGTATGAAGGGCACCTCTCATTTAACCATATGAACATACCTGTTAGCCATGGGGGTGCAGAACAGCTCTGCTGGGGCTGTCCTGAGGCTCAGGAGTCAGCTCTGCTGTCAACAGTGCTTTCACAGGGACTGTAATTATTGTAGCCCCCAGGGTAATCCTTTCTGGAAGCAGCAGGAAGAGCTGGTGGCCTGTGAGGTTGGCAGGGCACCAGTGCAGAGGAGCTTATGTGCTGCTCTGTGGCTTGAGCCTCTGCTGATCTCTTCATCCATTTATGTTCCAGCCGGCCAAAAACTTCTTTCAACTGGTTTGTGAATCCTATGAAGACCTTTGTGTTCTTCATCTGGAAGCGATACAAGAAGTACATAATCGTGCTGTTCCTGGTTGCTCTTCTGACTGTCTTCCTGGTTTTACTGATCTATACTATGCCTGGATACATCAGTGAGAAGATCATCAATGGATAAATGGTCTCCAGAACGGGACTATTCAAAGACAACTGTGATTATTGCAAGACTTGAGGCTAGATCAGAAAGTTTAAGGAAACCTTGCAGGTGCACAGACAACCTTCAGGGTGAGAGGCATGGAGAAGTGGCCTCTCTATGAGGAGTCATGTTTCTTGCTAAGTCCCCATGAGATGCTAAGAAACCAAGTAACCAACCTACTAAATAAGGCAAACTCTTTCAAAGACAGTTACAGTTGTGGGAAAAAAAATTGTTCTTTGTTGACCTTGGGGGGATGGTGGGAAAAGGATCACAGATGGGGCTGGCCCCACAGACACGGCAGCTGAAAACAGCTTTTGCCATTGAGAGCCATTCTGGAAGGGATGGGGACATACAGAGCCATCTATGCCCTGGCTGCACAATACCTGGCACTTCTCAGGCCTCCTCGTGCCTGAGGAATTCAGAACACATTGTATAGGGGAAGGCAGGTCTGGTGGAGGGGAGGGCCTGGTGGAGGTGAGACCTGGAAAACCTTTGAATGGGGATTGCTAGGGTGCTGCTGCTGGGTGAAGGGGAGTAGAAGGACAATATAGCCAAGGTAACCATGAGCTCTTTTTATTCCAAGAGCATGGGAACAGAGAGGTCAGCTCTGGACATGGTGGCACCACCCCCGGGACACAGGCTGTTTCTGGTGGTCATGCCTCACTACCTATTTAACAGCGTTCTTTGCATGTGCTGGGCTGGGTATCAGGCTTGCTTCAAATTTCATTTTGGATCTTCGTTTCCACCGGAATAGAGCAATAGAATCACAGAATGGTTTGGGTTGGGAGGGAATTTAAAGGTCATCCAGTTCCAACCCAATTCCAATAAAAACTCCTTGGATGCTCTCTCTGACATTGCTTGGGTTCCCTAGACGTTCCCCCAGGGTCCCGCTGTTGCAGGCAGCCTTCCTGAGGCACCTTTGCCCTTCCTTCCAGGTAGCACAGCCCTGGGATGTCAGCATAGGGTTGTCAGCATGAATCTGCATTATGGTGTTGGGCTGATGTAAATTTAATGAGACTTGTTCTCAGCATGGTCTCCATCGCCCCAGGGTTCCTGTCATCTGCACAGTTGTTGCTGACACAAGCTCTGGCATAACTGGATCTCAAGTCAAGATGTTTCACCATGAGGTTTGACAGGATGGATTCCTTCCTAGTGCAGGAGGTGACAGTACAGAGGGACAGTGGCATCTCCAGTGAAATTAAGTGACAGTGGTTTTTGTTGTTGTTGTTGTTATTGAAGACATTTGACTAGTTTGTCTTTTGAATGGAGCAGGAATGGAACAAGTTTTGGGGAGAAAACATCCAGCTGTGGAGAGCCAGGCAGGCAGGGTAAGGAGGGGGTGGGGACTCTGGGTGGGACCCTACAGCTGGGTGCGGGTGAGGGGCAGGCACAGTGCTCCCTGGGGCAGGCGGCAGTGTTTGCTCCAGGATGGCAAAGGGGAGGAAGAGGGAGCCCCCTCTTTCCGCTCCTCAGGGACCCCTGGGCTGCAGGGGAGCAAGTGCGCTGTGGAGGACTCAGGGCATGCAGCACCCACCCGGGGCCCTGGGGTGTGACCACTGCTCCTAGCGCAGCATCACCCCAGCTTTCTGCAGGGGCTGTTGCATGGGTCATCACCTTCACAAGTGGCACATGGTGCACCCCAAAATGCCCAGTGTATCACATGGATGTTTGTTGTGCCCCAGCAGGTGTGTTGCACCCCAGCAGTGCTCAGTGTGCCCCAGCAGCTGTGGTGCACCTCAGCAGTACCTGGTGCACCCCAGGACACCAATGCACACCAGCATGCCATGTGCACACCCCTAGGCAGCTCCTGGGCTCTTACTGCTGCGCTCAGCTGCACTCTCCTCTGAACCACTAGGGTGTGGCTCCCTGTGACTTGAAATAAAGCATGTCTGTCTCAGCCTTCCTTCAGCTTAGGATCGCAGGATTTGCAGCTGTGTCACTCTGTGCATGTATGCATGCAATGAGCATGCATGCCTGTCTGGGCTGTGGGTGTGCAAGGCAAGGGGCTCTCCCCTGCCCTTGCTGCTGGCAGCAGCATGACCCCATCCTCTGCCCTGTTCCCCTGCCTGGCCCCAGTGTGGCCTCGGCTCCCACCAGCAGTTCCCTTTCCTGGCGCCGCCTCACTGCGGCACCATGGCGGCCCTCATCTCGGTGTGCGACTTCATGCGGCAGGTGCAGGAGGACCTCAGCTCGCCCACCACCTCCACCTTCACCAGTCACATGGGCCACTGCAAGGCCACCGCTAGCAGCCTGGAGGAGGTGAGCAGGGGATGGGGACCACAGTGGGGGCACCCCCAGGGGGTCTGGGGGTGGCTGGCCCCATGACAGTCCTGCAGGATCTGTGCTCGTACAGGCATCACCGTGTCATTTGTCACCATGAACGGAGAGCGGTGTGAGTACCTCTGGGTGTCGGTGCGTGTTGCAAAAGGCACAGAGCGAAGGCCTGGCAGAGGCTGGTGAGGGGCTGTGGTGGCCGGGGGACTGGCATGGGCCAGTGGGGACAAATGCAAAAGGGGTTGTGTGGGAAGGCTGTGTCTCATACCCAGCTCACACTGCTCCGTAAAGAGAAGACAGAGCACTTTAGTCAGATGAGTATCACCCTAAAGACAAAACAGAATTAAAGGAAATTGTTGGGGTGGTGGGAGGGTTACCTCGCTTGTCCGAGGTTGAACTGTGCAATACACCAATGTGGGACCTTCGGCAGCCAAATGCATTCAAAAAATCCATGGAGAAAGGGTCAGGGCTGGCGGCTGAGTGCAGCATCCAATGCAAAACTTACATGGGCCAAATGCCTTTGCTTCCAGACCCTGATATGCATTGGCAGGTGCTGGGCAGAAGGCGGAAGGGGCTGCTGGTGCACAAGGGAGTGAGCAGCAGAGATCAATGCCTGGGGAGCCCAGGGAAGTGGTGGAGCTCCCTGTGTGGTCTGGAGGCCCCATGCCCCTTGGTGTCTTCTCCTGCTTGGTCTGATAAATGTGCTGGGACCAAATAAATAACATCACCACCACATCACCTCTCTTGTTATTTTGTAGTTTCAGCAGATGAAGGGAAGGTGCCCAAGGCTTTACCAGGGTCTGTCAGTGGATTGTGACCCCCCTGCACTGTCCTGAAGTCCTCCAGTGCCTGGGGTCAGTTATCTTTGCAGACTTTGAATGGTTCCGCAACTCCATAGATCATTTTGTCAGTGGTGGTTACCAAGGCTTTTCTCTCAGCCCTCTGGAGGCCAGAATTTACTCAGAAGCCTTGGGCATGGGGCAATTTCCTTGTGTTGCTTAAGTTTCCATTGTTGCTCCATTATTCTACCCAAAGCAAAGTTAAAACTTCTGTCCATTAAAACAGAGCTGTTATGTCAGGAAGCTGTGGTTAGAGAGAAAGATGTACACTGCTGAAATTATTGCTGTCTGCAGAGTTCTTGGTTCAGGACTCATGACAGAGGGGACAGAAAACACAATGGCATGGCTCCCACTGCTGAGTGGCAACAAACCTTGGCAAGGCCTGCAGTAAAAGCAGCAAGGGCTGGTGTGAGCTGGGATATGAGGGGACCATATTTCATCTTTGGCAACACAACCCTGGAGGGCTGGACCAGGCAGATGGCTAGAAGAACCTCCAAAAAGCGGAAAGCTGGAATAAGGCTTTGAAATGTGCCTGTGGCTGCCTGCTGGAGAGCCAGTGCTCCTCAGGGTCTTGTCAAGACCTAGGTCAGCCCTGGGACCAGAGAAGAGCACTGCTACATCCCTTACAAGGCCACATCCCAAGCTGAAAAAGGAAATTTGATGCAATATTTTAGCTGCATCATGATGGTGCGCATGGCCAAAAGGTGATGTGAGTGCTCAGTCTCCATCCCAGGCTGGCTATCTTTGGAGACCACTAAGTCCCACACGGGTTATAGACTCACAGAAGGTTGTCTTGTGAGTGTTAAAAGCCTATGACAAAGATCAGATTATGTGAACCGATGATCCCTCTCAGCCTGGGACTTTCTGTGCTCTTGAAAGCCAGTGAGAAGGGAGTGGCATGCTGTGATAGAGCTGGAGCCACAGGATCCTTCTGGTCCTCGGTGTCACCTTGGAAAGGCAAAAATACCCATGCCTGTGACTCCTGCAATGCTTCAGCAAGCAGCTATTAATGAGGGTGTGGGAAAAGCAAATAGTCTTGGCGTGTGCAAACTGCCTTCAGCAGCTGAATACTTGTAACCAGGAGCAGCACCAGTATGGGATAAAGCAGTAAACACAGCAAAAGCCCTCACTTGAGCAAGGAGAGCCCTGGCATGGTGTGAGCTGAGCCTAGCAGTGGTGTGGGCAGTGGCATGCAGGAGTGCTGAGCTGCAGGGGAAGGATAGGTTTTCCACCGCCAGCTCTGAAGGCAGGTCCCCAAACGGAAAGTCATGCAGCTCAGCCCAGTGTAGAACCAGACCCATGTCTTCAAGGCAAGCAAATTCAGGTGAAAATGCAGGCAGGCAGGGAAGCTTGGGGTTTCCTGCCTTGTGATCAGCAACTGTACTCATACACACTTCAGACAGTGCATGATCTTTGGAGGCAGTCCTGCCTCTTGAAGCTGGGCTTACGGAGCGATGCGAGGTGGAGGTGGCTGTCGGTGATGGCCTTGGGGATGTCGTGTAGCTGTCTCACCCTGGAGCTGCTCCTCAGAAGTAGGGAAGCCTCTTGGACTGACAGCACCAGCCTAGCAGGCAGGGAATGGTCACAAAGGTGGGTATGGGTTATGGACCCAGGTTGCACCTTCAGGGTGGGGATTATCAGGAGAAAGGAAGAGGAAGGCCACAGATGTGGGAGATTTGAGCATTTCTGTGTGGAGAGCTGAATTTTGATAAAATATGACACATAAATACAACTGGCATCACAAGAGACCTGGGCAGGCTCCTGGGACGTTCTGGAAGGCAGGCAGCCATCCTGGTCAAGATGGCTGCCAGCAGCAGAGAGGAATGAGGGAGAAAGAGGCTCTGGAGGCTGTTGGACAGGTTGGAGATTAGGGTTTCAGTGGCAGCTGGCTCCAAAATGCCCACTCCCTGTGCCACATACAAGGCCAGGTGAGGAAGAGAAGAGGCCAAGACCAACTGGGCCTAAAAATCTGCTGCAGCGTTGAAGAGGTGAGAGATGTCTGGAACTGGGAAAGCCACCCCAGTGGAGTTTCTGCAAAGGAGACAGACTTCATCTAGGCAAAAGGTCTTCAACTCAAGAAGGGTGAGGAGATGCTTTTGAGGTAGAGAATGGATGTCTGCAGTGGAGATGGGTTTAGCCTGAGCTCGTCCTCCTTGGATATTTGTTTGTCTTCTGGAAAGATGTGTAGGACAGCAGACCCTCTTGTCCTAACCTCACTCTGCTGCATGGCCCACACTGAGATGTGCCTGTGCATGGCTCCTGCTGTGAGGGCTGTGGCTGGTTTGTGAGATGAATGCAGTGACTCAGACAACTGCAGGGAGCTGTGGCCCAGGAAGGGACTGTCCCAGCCCTGTGGTGGCACTGACAATAACTATGCTTTCAAGTTGAATGTGTTAGTCCTTGAGGTCCCAGATTATCCTGAAGTGCTTTTCCAAACATGGGGATATGAGTGGCTCCAACAGCCCTATCAAAGGATTTGTCAGACACTTCAGGTGCTTTATCCTTACGCTGCTTTTCTGATCTTGGCTCACTGAGATCTCTTTGAAGCACAACACTGGATTCCCTGAGTTGTAATGCTTGGTATGAACATGGCACTGCTGGCTCCAGAGGCGTCTTGCACTGATAGCCCCAGAAACCTCCATTTGAGGGTTTGGCCCGAAAACTCAGTCCTAAACACATCTGGGTGAGACGATGCTAAGGGTTGTGGGTGGCAGCTTATTCCCAGGGAGCAGAATACCTGCTAACTTCTAACTTGGGGTCTGTGTCCATAATTCAAGTTCTCAACATCCCTGCTTAGCTGCACTGAGTTCAGGAAAAAATACAGGAAGATAACTTTCCAGCTTAATGCTCTCTGGATACCTGAAAGTTTATGCTGAAATCCCTCAGATGACATGGTCTTTACTGTGCTGACCCATACAGAGCCTGACTCACATCCTCTTCTGCTACAAGGGTTCAGCTGCATGGCTTGGTTGATGTGGTGCACACCAGAGGACAAAGCCAGTGGTGGTATCCAGCCCCTCCTGCTGTTAAACAGTCCTTTTTCTAAAATATTTTCTGATTCTCTCTTAGTGATTCTTTCACTCACTGGTATTTAAGATACTCATGGATTACTACCACTAGACCATTACCTACCTGCAGGCGGGACAGTCAGGCCTGGGGATGCTGAGGCTTGGGCTGAACTCTGTGGATTACAGAAATGTGTGTATGGATGCAGTCAGTGACCATAACTTCTGCATTTCTAGGCCTTGGATGCAGACCGAGCTGTGCTGCAGAAGATGAGGAAAGCAGCCAAGGCGGAACACAGCTGTGGACAAGGTCAGGGCAGAACAGAGGCTGGGGAGGGGGAAGCTGCAATGGGTGGCCAGGGGGAGTCCTTGCTACAGGCTGGGTTTGTCTGCAGCAGAGAATACGGGTCCCAGGGGTTCCTATAGCTGGGTGGTGGGTATGCGGGGCAGCAGGAGGCGGTTGGAGCTGGCTGTGGTGCTTGAGCAGAGCTGGGCATGATGGCTTCTGGCAGGGAGCATATCCTGACCTTCCACCTGCACTCACTGGAGACCATCCATGTTTTCCCAGATCTCATCAACCACCTGGAAGCCCACATTGCTGCCCAGGAGAAGTTCTCAGCCAACTACCAGCTGGAGGGTGAGGAGCAGCTGGCCAATGCCTTCAGCACCTTCGCAGCCTTCTCCCAGGAGCTGCTGACCGCTGTCAGGAGCCTGGTAGGCAGCTCTGTCCCCTGTGTGACCATCGAGCAGGGCCCCTGGCTTGCAGGGGTATGTGGGTGGGGGGGGTCCCCAGGAAGAGTCTCTGGTCCATAGCCTTAAGGTCCAAGCTCATCCCTTTCCTAGACCAAGGCAGGAGCCCATGGTGAACAGCGGTTTCAGAGCTGGTGATGCAGCCTGCATGGCCAGGACTCTTGGTGCTGACCTCAGGCTGATCAGAAGAGGCGAGCTTATGGTGGCCGTGTCAGAGCCAGGTGGGCTGCAGCATGTGGAGGATGGGGGTCCCCACCAGCCACGATGCCAGCAGGGAAAGGGGCGTACCCAGGAATCCTGCCCTTGTGCCTAAGGCAGGCTCTAGTGGCTTTGGAGGGTGCCGTGTGAAGCCTTGCCAAGGAGCCATCATCTGCACCAGTTTTCAGAGGCTCACTATGAGTTGGGGTACCTCTCAAGCTCTTCAGGAACAGCTACAAGAGTTTTCAGGAGACAGAAAGCTCTGTTGTGGGCACATTTGCCTAAACTTGGCCTTTCCCTTGTGCTGAAATG